>NW_026871943.1:0-333443 GCF_033458585.1 Syngnathus typhle | reverse complement strand
GAATTGTGCCGCTCCCGTCACTCTGGTTAGGTTGGCATCGAAAAAAACGCTCTCGGGTGCTTTAGAGTGCCGAGTTTATTAATGCGCATTAAGAAATGACCACCTCCAACGTTTGGTTTATGTTTTATAAGCATTTTTAATTTTATTGCTTAAATCGCATTTTCTCGGCGAGCTGAGCACTTTTTCTGAATTGTGCCGCTCCCGTCACTCTGGTTAACATCGAAAAAAACGCTCTCGGGTGCTTTAGAGTGCCGAGTTATTCACTGCGCACGAAGAAATGACCACCTCCAACGTTTGGTTTATGTTTTATAAGCATTTTTAATTTTATTGCTTAAATCGCATTTTCTCGGCGAGCTGAGCGCTTTTTCTGAATTGTGCCGCTCCCGTCTTGGCATCGAAAAAAACGCTATCGGGTGCTTTAGAGTGCCGAGTTTATCACTGCGCATGAAGAAATGACCACCTCCAACGTTTGGTTTATGTTTTATAAGCATTTTTAATTTTATTGCTTAAATCGCATTTTCTCGGCGAGCTGAGCACTTTTTCTGAATTGTGCCGCTCCCGTCACTCTGGTTAGGTTGGCATCGAAAAAAACGCTCACGGGTGCTTTAGAGTGCCGAGTTTATTACTGCGCATTAAGAAATGACCACCTCCAACGTTTGGTTTATGTTTTATAAGCATTTTTAATTTTATTGCTTAAATCGCATTTTCTCGGCGAGCTGAGCACTTTTTCTGAATTGTGCCGCTCCCGTCACTCTGGTTAGGTTGGCATCGAAAAAAACGCTCTCGGGTGCTTTAGAGTGCCGAGTTATTCACTGCGCATGAAGAAATGACCACCTCCAACGTTTGGTTTATGTTTAATAAGCATTTTTAATTTTATTGCTTGAATCGCATTTTGTCGGCGAGCTGAGCACTTTTTCTGAATTGTGCCGCTCCCGTCACTCTGGTTAGGTTGGCATCGAAAAAAACGCTCTCGGGTGCTTTAGAGTGCCGAGTTTATCACTGCGCATGAAGAAATGACCACCTCCAACGTTTGGTTTATGTTTTATAAGCATTTTTAATTTTATTGCTTAAATCGCATTTTCTCGGCGAGCTGAGCGCTTTTTCTGAATTGTGCCGCTCCCGTAACTCTGGTTAGGTTGGCATCGAAAAAAACGCTCACGGGTGCTTTAGAGTGCCGAGTTTATTACTGCGCATTAAGAAATGACCACCTCCAACGTTTGGTTTATGTTTTATAAGCATTTTTAATTTTATTGCTTAAATCGCATTTTCTCGGAGAGCTGAGCGCTTTTTCTGAATTGTGCCGCTCCCGTCACTCTGGTTAGGTTGGCATCGAAACAAAACGCTCTCGGGTGCTTTAGAGTGCCGAGTTTATTACTGCGCATTAAGAAATGACCACCTCCAACGTTTGGTTTATGTTTTATAAGCATTTTTAATTTTATTGCTTAAATCGCATTTTCTCGGCGAGCTGAGCACTTTTTCTGAATTGTGCCGCTCCCGTCACTCTGGTTAGGTTGGCATCGAAAAAAACGCTATCGGGTGCTTTAGAGTGCCGAGTTATTCACTGCGCATGAAGAAATGACCACCTCCAACGTTTGGTTTATGTTTAATAAGCATTTTTAATTTTATTGCTTAAATCGCATTTTCTCGGCGAGCTGAGCACTTTTTCTGAATTGTGCCGCTCCCGTCTCTCTGGTTAGGTTGGCATCGAAAAAAACGCTCTCGGGTGCTTTAGAGTGCCGAGTTATTCACTGCGCATGAAGAAATGACCACCTCCAACGTTTGGTTTATGTTTAATAAGCATTTTTAATTTTATTGCTTGAATCGCATTTTCTCGGCGAGCTGAGCACTTTTTCTGAATTGTGCCGCTCCCGTCACTCTGGTTAGGTTGGCATCGAAAAAAACGCTCTCGGGTGCTTTAGAGTGCCGAGTTTATCACTGCGCATGAAGAAATGACCACCTCCAACGTTTGGTTTATGTTTTATAAGCATTTTTAATTTTATTGCTTAAATCGCATTTTCTCGGCGAGCTGAGCGCTTTTTCTGAATTGTGCCGCTCCCGTCACTCTGGTTAGGTTGGCATCGAAATAACGCTCTCGGGTGCTTTAGAGTGCCGAGTTTATCACTGCGCATGAAGAAATGACCACCTCCAACGTTTGGTTTATGTTTTATAAGCATTTTTAATTTTATTGCTTAAATCGCATTTTCTCGGCGAGCTGAGCACTTTTTCTGAATTGTGCCGCTCCCGTCACTCTGGTTAGGTTGGCATCGAAAAAAACGCTCTCGGGTGCTTTAGAGTGCCGAGTTTATCACTGCGCATGAAGAAATGACCACCTCCAACGTTTGGTTTATGTTTTATAAGCATTTTTAAATTTATTGCTTAAATCGCATTTTCTCGGCGAGCTGAGGGCTTTTTCTGAATTGTGCCGCTCCCGTCACTCTGGTTAGGTTGGCATCGAAAAAACGCTCTCGGGTGCTTTAGAGTGCCGAGTTATTCACTGCGCATGAAGAAATGACCACCTCCAACGTTTGGTTTATGTTTTATAAGCATTTTTAGTTTTATTGCTTAAATCGCATTTTCTCGGCGAGCTGAGCACTTTTTCTGAATTGTGCCGCTCCCGTCACTCTGGTTAGGTTGGCATCGAAAAAAACGCTCTCGGGTGCTTTAGAGTGCCGAGTTATTCACTGCGCATGAAGAAATGACCACCTCCAACGTTTGGTTTATGTTTTATAAGCATTTTTAATTTTATTGCTTAAATCGCATTTTCTCGGCGAGCTGAGCACTTTTTCTGAATTGTGCCGCTCCCGTCACTCTGGTTAGGTTGGCATCGAAAAAAACGCTCTCGGGTGCTTTAGAGTGCCGAGTTTATCACTGCGCATGAAGAAATGACCACCTCCAACGTTTGGTTTATGTTTTATAAGCATTTTTAATTTTATTGCTTAAATCGCATTTTCTCGGCGAGCTGAGCGCTTTTTCTGAATTGTGCCGCTCCCGTCACTCTGGTTAGGTTGGCATCGAAAAAAACGCTCTCGGGTGCTTTAGAGTGCCGAGTTATTCACTGCGCATGAAGAAATGACCACCTCCAACGTTTGGTTTATGTTTAATAAGCATTTTTAATTTTATTGCTTAAATCGCATTTTCTCGGCGAGCTGAGCGCTTTTTCTGAATTGTGCCGCTCCCGTCACTCTGGTTAGGTTGGCATCGAAAAAAACGCTCTCGGGTGCTTTAGAGTGCCGAGTTATTCACTGCGCATGAAGAAATGACCACCTCCAACGTTTGGTTTATGTTTTATAAGCATTTTTAATTTTATTGCTTAAATCGCATTTTCTCGGCGAGCTGAGCGCTTTTTCTGAATTGTGCCGCTCCCGTCACTCTGGTTAGGTTGGCATCGAAAAAAACGCTCTCGGGTGCTTTAGAGTGCCGAGTTATTCACTGCGCACGAAGAAATGACCACCTCCAACGTTTGGTTTATGTTTTATAAGCATTTTTAATTTTATTGCTTAAATCGCATTTTCTCGGCGAGCTGAGCGCTTTTTCTGAATTGTGCCGCTCCCGTCACTCTGGTTAGGTTGGCATCGAAAAAAACGCTCTCGGGTGCTTTAGAGTGCCGAGTTTATTACTGCGCATTAAGAAATGACCACCTCCAACGTTTGGTTTATGTTTTATAAGCATTTTTAATTTTATTGCTTAAATCGCATTTTCTCGGCGAGCTGAGCACTTTTTCTGAATTGTGCCGCTCCCGTCACTCTGGTTAGGTTGGCATCGAAAAAAACGCTCTCGGGTGCTTTAGAGTGCCGAGTTTATTACTGCGCATTAAGAAATGACCAACTCCAACGTTTGGTTTATGTTTTATAAGCATTTTTAATTTTATTGCTTAAATCGCATTTTCTCGGCGAGCTGAGCACTTTTTCTGAATTGTGCCGCTCCCGTCACTCTGGTTAGGTTGGCATCGAAAAAAACGCTCTCGGGTGCTTTAGAGTGCCGAGTTATTCACTGCGCACGAAGAAATGACCACCTCCAACGTTTGGTTTATGTTTTATAAGCATTTTTAATTTTATTGCTTAAATCGCATTTTCTCGGCGAGCTGAGCGCTTTTTCTGAATTGTGCCGCTCCCGTCACTCTGGTTAGGTTGGCATCGAAAAAAACGCTCTCGGGTGCTTTAGAGTGCCGAGTTTATTACTGCGCATTAAGAAATGACCACCTCCAACGTTTGGTTTATGTTTTATAAGCATTTTTAATTTTATTGCTTAAATCGCATTTTCTCGGCGAGCTGAGCACTTTTTCTGAATTGTGCCGCTCCCGTCACTCTGGTTAGGTTGGCATCGAAAAAAACGCTCTCGGGTGCTTTAGAGTGCCGAGTTTATTACTGCGCATTAAGAAATGACCACCTCCAACGTTTGGTTTATGTTTTATAAGCATTTTTAATTTTATTGCTTAAATCGCATTTTCTCGGCGAGCTGAGCACTTTTTCTGAATTGTGCCGCTCCCGTCACTCTGGTTAGGTTGGCATCGAAAAAAACGCTCTCGGGTGCTTTAGAGTGCCGAGTTATTCACTGCGCACGAAGAAATGACCACCTCCAACGTTTGGTTTATGTTTTATAAGCATTTTTAATTTTATTGCTTAAATCGCATTTTCTCGGCGAGCTGAGCGCTTTTTCTGAATTGTGCCGCTCCCGTCACTCTGGTTAGGTTGGCATCGAAAAAAACGCTCTCGGGTGCTTTAGAGTGCCGAGTTTATTACTGCGCATTAAGAAATGACCACCTCCAACGTTTGGTTTATGTTTTATAAGCATTTTTAATTTTATTGCTTAAATCGCATTTTCTCGGCGAGCTGAGCACTTTTTCTGAATTGTGCCGCTCCCGTCACTCTGGTTAGGTTGGCATCGAAAAAAACGCTCTCGGGTGCTTTAGAGTGCCGAGTTTATTACTGCGCATTAAGAAATGACCACCTCCAACGTTTGGTTTATGTTTTATAAGCATTTTTAATTTTATTGCTTAAATCGCATTTTCTCGGCGAGCTGAGCACTTTTTCTGAATTGTGCCGCTCCCGTCACTCTGGTTAGGTTGGCATCGAAAAAAACGCTCTCGGGTGCTTTAGAGTGCCGAGTTATTCACTGCGCATGAAGAAATGACCACCTCCAACGTTTGGTTTATGTTTAATAAGCATTTTTAATTTTATTGCTTGAATCGCATTTTCTCGGCGAGCTGAGCACTTTTTCTGAATTGTGCCGCTCCCGTCACTCTGGTTAGGTTGGCATCGAAAAAAACGCTCTCGGGTGCTTTAGAGTGCCGAGTTATTCACTGCGCATGAAGAAATGACCACCTCCAACGTTTGGTTTATGTTTTATAAGCATTTTTAATTTTATTGCTTAAATCGCATTTTCTCGGCGAGCTGAGCACTTTTTCTGAATTGTGCCGCTCCCGTCACTCTGGTTAGGTTGGCATCGAAAAAAACGCTCTCGGGTGCTTTAGAGTGCCGAGTTTATCACTGCGCATGAAGAAATGACCACCTCCAACGTTTGGTTTATGTTTTATAAGCATTTTTAATTTTATTGCTTAAATCGCATTTTCTCGGCGAGCTGAGCGCTTTTTCTGAATTGTGCCGCTCCCGTCACTCTGGTTAGGTTGGCATCGAAAAAAACGCTCTCGGGTGCTTTAGAGTGCCGAGTTTATCACTGCGCATGAAGAAATGACCACCTCCAACGTTTGGTTTATGTTTTATAAGCATTTTTAATTTTATTGCTTAAATCGCATTTTCTCGGCGAGCTGAGCGCTTTTTCTGAATTGTGCCGCTCCCGTCACTCTGGTTAGGTTGGCATCGAAAAAAACGCTATCGGGTGCTTTAGAGTGCCGAGTTTATTACTGCGCATTAAGAAATGACCACCTCCAACGTTTGGTTTATGTTTTATAAGCATTTTTAATTTTATTGCTTAAATCGCATTTTCTCGGCGAGCTGAGCACTTTTTCTGAATTGTGCCGCTCCCGTCACTCTGGTTAGGTTGGCATCGAAAAAAACGCTCTCGGGTGCTTTAGAGTGCCGAGTTTATTACTGCGCATTAAGAAATGACCACCTCCAACGTTTGGTTTATGTTTTATAAGCATTTTTAATTTTATTGCTTAAATCGCATTTTCTCGGCGAGCTGAGCACATTTTCTGAATTTTGCCGCTCCCGTCACTCTGGTTAGGTTGGCATCGAAAAAAACGCTCTCGGGTGCTTTAGAGTGCCGAGTTATTCACTGCGCATGAAGAAATGACCACCTCCAACGTTTGGTTTATGTTTTATAAGCATTTTTAATTTGATTGCTTAAATTGCATTTTCTCGGCGAGCTGAGCACTTTTTCTGAATTGTGCCGCTCCCGTCACTCTGGTTAGGTTGGCATCGAAAAAAACGCTCTCGGGTGCTTTAGAGTGCCGAGTTATTCACTGCGCATGAAGAAATGACCACCTCCAACGTTTGGTTTATGTTTTATAAGCATTTTTAATTTTATTGCTTAAATCGCATTTTCTCGGCGAGCTGAGCGCTTTTTCTGAATTGTGCCGCTCCCGTCACTCTGGTTAGGTTGGCATCGAAAAAAACGCTCTCGGGTGCTTTAGAGTGCCGAGTTTATCACTGCGCATGAAGAAATGACCACCTCCAACGTTTGGTTTATGTTTTATAAGCATTTTTAATTTTATTGCTTAAATTGCATTTTCTCGGCGAGCTGAGCACTTTTTCTGAATTGTGCCGCTCCCGTCACTCTGGTTAGGTTGGCATCGAAAAAAACGCTCTCGGGTGCTTTAGAGTGCCGAGTTATTCACTGCGCATGAAGAAATGACCACCTCCAACGTTTGGTTCATGATTTATAAGCATTTTTAATTTTATTGCTTAAATCGCATTTTCTCGGCGAGCTGAGCACTTTTTCTGAATTGTGCCGCTCCCGTCACTCTGGTTAGGTTGGCATCGAAAAAAACGCTCTCGGGTGCTTTAGAGTGCCGAGTTTATCACTGCGCATGAAGAAATGACCACCTCCAACGTTTGGTTTATGTTTTATAAGCATTTTTAATTTTTTTGCTTAAATCGCATTTTCTCGGCGAGCTGAGCGCTTTTTCTGAATTGTGCCGCTCCCGTCACTCTGGTTAGGTTGGCATCGAAAAAAACGCTCTCGGGTGCTTTAGAGTGCCGAGTTATTCACTGCGCACGAAGAAATGACCACCTCCAACGTTTGGTTTATGTTTTATAAGCATTTTTAATTTTATTGCTTAAATCGCATTTTCTCGGCGAGCTGAGCGCTTTTTCTGAATTGTGCCGCTCCCGTCACTCTGGTTAGGTTGGCATCGAAAAAAACGCTATCGGGTGCTTTAGAGTGCCGAGTTTATTACTGCGCATTAAGAAATGACCACCTCCAACGTTTGGTTTATGTTTTATAAGCATTTTTAATTTTTTTGCTTAAATCGCATTTTCTCGGCGAGCTGAGCGCTTTTTCTGAATTGTGCCGCTCCCGTCACTCTGGTTAGGTTGGCATCGAAAAAAACGCTCTCGGGTGCTTTAGAGTGCCGAGTTTATCACTGCGCATGAAGAAATGACCACCTCCAACGTTTGGTTTATGTTTTATAAGCATTTTTAATTTTATTGCTTAAATCGCATTTTCTCGGCGAGCTGAGCACTTTTTCTGAATTGTGCCGTTACCGTCACTCTGGTTAGGTTGGCATCGAAAAAAACGCTCTCGGGTGCTTTAGAGTGCCGAGTTTATCACTGCGCATGAAGAAATGACCACCTCCAACGTTTGGTTTATGTTTTATAAGCATTTTTAATTTTTTTGCTTAAATCGCATTTTCTCGGCGAGCTGAGCGCTTTTTCTGAATTGTGCCGCTCCCGTCACTCTGGTTAGGTTGGCATCGAAAAAAACGCTCTCGGGTGCTTTAGAGTGCCGAGTTTATTAATGCGCATTAAGAAATGACCACCTCCAACGTTTGGTTTATGTTTTATAAGCATTTTTAATTTTATTGCTTAAATCGCATTTTCTCGGCGAGCTGAGCACTTTTTCTGAATTGTGCCGCTCCCGTCACTCTGGTTAGGTTGGCATCGAAAAAAACGCTCTCGGGTGCTTTAGAGTGCCGAGTTATTCACTGCGCACGAAGAAATGACCACCTCCAACGTTTGGTTTATGTTTTATAAGCATTTTTAATTTTATTGCTTAAATCGCATTTTCTCGGCGAGCTGAGCGCTTTTTCTGAATTGTGCAGCTCCCGTCACTCTGGTTTGGTTGGCATCGAAAAAAACGCTATCGGGTGCTTTAGAGTGCCGAGTTTATTACTGCGCATGAAGAAATGACCACCTCCAACGTTTGGTTTATGTTTTATAAGCATTTTTAATTTTATTGCTTAAATCGCATTTTCTCGGCGAGCTGAGCACTTTTTCTGAATTGTGCCGCTCCCGTCACTCTGGTTAGGTTGGCATCGAAAAAAACGCTCTCGGGTGCTTTAGAGTGCCGAGTTTATCACTGCGCATGAAGAAATGACCACCTCCAACGTTTGGTTTATGTTTTATAAGCATTTTTAATTTTATTGCTTAAATCGCATTTTCTCGGCGAGCTGAGCACTTTTTCTGAATTGTGCCGCTCCCGTCACTCTGGTTAGGTTGGCATCGAAAAAAACGCTCACGGGTGCTTTAGAGTGCCGAGTTTATTACTGCGCATTAAGAAATGACCACCTCCAACGTTTGGTTTATGTTTTATAAGCATTTTTAATTTTATTGCTTAAATTGCATTTTCTCGGCGAGCTGAGCACTTTTTCTGAATTGTGCCGCTCCCGTCACTCTGGTTAGGTTGGCATCGAAAAAAACGCTCTCGGGTGCTTTAGAGTGCCGAGTTATTCACTGCGCATGAAGAAATGACCACCTCCAACGTTCGGTTTATGTTTTATAAGCATTTTTAATTTTATTACTTAAATCGCATTTTCTCGGCGAGCTGAGCACTTTTTCTGAATTGTGCCGCTCCCGTCACTCTGGTTAGGTTGGCATCGAAAAAAACGCTCTCGGGTGCTTTAGAGTGCCGAGTTTATCACTGCGCATGAAGAAATGACCACCTCCAACGTTTGGTTTATGTTTTATAAGCATTTTTAATTTTATTGCTTAAATCGCATTTTCTCGGCGAGCTGAGCGCTTTTTCTGAATTGTGCCGCTCACGTCACTCTGGTTAGGTTGGCATCGAAAAAAACGCTCTCGGGTGCTTTAGAGTGCCGAGTTTATCACTGCGCATGAAGAAATGACCACCTCCAACGTTTGGTTTATGTTTTATAAGCATTTTTAATTTTATTGCTTAAATCGCATTTTCTCGGCGAGCTGAGCGCTTTTTCTGAATTGTGCCGCTCCCGTAACTCTGGTTAGGTTGGCATCGAAAAAAACGCTCACGGGTGCTTTAGAGTGCCGAGTTTATTACTGCGCATTAAGAAATGACCACCTCCAACGTTTGGTTTATGTTTTATAAGCATTTTTAATTTTATTGCTTAAATCGCATTTTCTCGGCGAGCTGAGCACTTTTTCTGAATTGTGCCGCTCCCGTCACTCTGGTTAGGTTGGCATCGAAAAAAACGCTCTCGGGTGCTTTAGAGTGCCGAGTTTATCACTGCGCATGAAGAAATGACCACCTCCAACGTTTGGTTTATGTTTTATAAGCATTTTTAATTTTATTGCTTAAATCGCATTTTCTCGGAGAGCTGAGCGCTTTTTCTGAATTGTGCCGCTCCCGTCACTCTGGTTAGGTTGGCATCGAAAAAAACGCTCTCAGGTGCTTTAGAGTGCCGAGTTTATCACTGCGCATGAAGAAATGACCACCTCCAACGTTTGGTTTATGTTTTATAAGCATTTTTAATTTTATTGCTTAAATCGCATTTTCTCGGCGAGCTGAGCACTTTTTCTGAATTGTGCCGCTCCCGTCACTCTGGTTAGGTTGGCATCGAAAAAAACGCTCTCGGGTGCTTTAGAGTGCCGAGTTTATCACTGCGCATGAAGAAATGACCACCTCCAACGTTTGGTTTATGTTTTATAAGCATTTTTAATTTTATTGCTTAAATCGCATTTTCTCGGCGAGCTGAGCACTTTTTCTGAATTGTGCCGCTCCCGTCACTCTGGTTAGGTTGGCATCGAAAAAAACGCTCTCGGGTGCTTTAGAGTGCCGAGTTATTCACTGCGCATGAAGAAATGACCACCTCCAACGTTTGGTTTATGTTTTATAAGCATTTTTAATTTCATTGCTTAAATCGCATTTTCTCGGCGAGCTGAGCACTTTTTCTGAATTGTGCCGCTCCCGTCACTCTGGTTAGGTTGGCATCGAAAAAAACGCTCTCGGGTGCTTTAGAGTGCCGAGTTTATCACTGCGCATGAAGAAATGACCACCTCCAACGTTTGGTTTATGTTTTATAAGCATTTTTAATTTTATTGCTTAAATCGCATTTTCTCGGCGAGCTGAGCGCTTTTTCTGAATTGTGCCGCTCCCGTAACTCTGGTTAGGTTGGCATCGAAAAAAACGCTCTCGGGTGCTTTAGAGTGCCGAGTTTATCACTGCGCATGAAGAAATGACCACCTCCAACGTTTGGTTTATGTTTAATAAGCATTTTTAATTTTATTGCTTAAATCGCATTTTCTCGGCGAGCTGAGCACTTTTTCTGAATTGTGCCACTCCCGTCACTCTGGTTAGGTTGGCATCGAAAAAAACGCTCTCGGGTGCTTTAGAGTGCCGACTTTATCACTGCGCATGAAGAAATGACCACCTCCAACATTTGGTTTATGTTTTATAAGCATTTTTAATTTTATTGCTTAAATCGCATTTTCTCGGCGAGCTGAGCACTTTTTCTGAATTGTGCCGCTCCCGTCACTCTGGTTAGGTTGGCATCGAAAAAAACGCTCACGGGTGCTTTAGAGTGCCGAGTTTATTACTGCGCATTAAGAAATACCACCTCCAACGTTTGGTTTATGTTTTATAAGCATTTTTAATTTTATTGCTTAAATCGCATTTTCTCGGCGAGCTGAGCACTTTTTCTGAATTGTGCCGCTCCCGTCACTCTGGTTAGGTTGGCATCGAAAAAAACGCTCTCGGGTGCTTTAGAGTGCCGAGTTATTCACTGCGCATGAAGAAATGACCACCTCCAACGTTTGGTTTATGTTTTATAAGCATTTTTAATTTTATTGCTTAAATCGCATTTTCTCGGCGAGCTGATCACTTTTTCTGAATTGTGCCGCTCCCGTCACTCTGGTTAGGTTGGCATCGAAAAAAACGCTCTCGGGTGCTTTAGAGTGCCGAGTTTATCACTGCGCATGAAGAAATGACCACCTCCAACGTTTGGTTTATGTTTTATAAGCATTTTTAATTTTATTGCTTAAATCGCATTTTCTCGGCGAGCTGAGCGCTTTTTCTGAATTGTGCCGCTCCCGTCACTCTGGTTAGGTTGGCATCGAAAAAAACGCTCTCGGGTGCTTTAGAGTGCCGAGTTTATCACTGCGCATGAAGAAATGACCACCTCCAACGTTTGGTTTATGTTTTATAAGCATTTTTAATTTTATTGCTTAAATCGCATTTTCTCGGCGAGCTGAGCGCTTTTTCTGAATTGTGCCGCTCCCGTCACTCTGGTTAGGTTGGCATCGAAAAAAACGCTCTCGGGTGCTTTAGAGTGCCGAGTTTATCACTGCGCATGAAGAAATGACCACCTCCAACGTTTGGTTTATGTTTTATAAGCATTTTTAATTTTATTGCTTAAATCGCATTTTCTCGGCGAGCTGAGCACTTTTTCTGAATTGTGCCGCTCCCGTCACTCTGGTTAGGTTGGCATCGAAAAAAACGCTCACGGGTGCTTTAGAGTGCCGAGTTTATTACTGCGCATTAAGAAATACCACCTCCAACGTTTGGTTTATGTTTTATAAGCATTTTTAATTTTATTGCTTAAATCGCATTTTCTCGGCGAGCTGAGCACTTTTTCTGAATTGTGCCGCTCCCGTCACTCTGGTTAGGTTGGCATCGAAAAAAACGCTCTCGGGTGCTTTAGAGTGCCGAGTTATTCACTGCGCATGAAGAAATGACCACCTCCAACGTTTGGTTTATGTTTTATAAGCATTTTTAATTTTATTGCTTAAATCGCATTTTCTCGGCGAGCTGATCACTTTTTCTGAATTGTGCCGCTCCCGTCACTCTGGTTAGGTTGGCATCGAAAAAAACGCTCTCGGGTGCTTTAGAGTGCCGAGTTTATCACTGCGCATGAAGAAATGACCACCTCCAACGTTTGGTTTATGTTTTATAAGCATTTTTAATTTTATTGCTTAAATCGCATTTTCTCGGCGAGCTGAGCGCTTTTTCTGAATTGTGCCGCTCCCGTCACTCTGGTTAGGTTGGCATCGAAAAAAACGCTCTCGGGTGCTTTAGAGTGCCGAGTTTATCACTGCGCATGAAGAAATGACCACCTCCAACGTTTGGTTTATGTTTTATAAGCATTTTTAATTTTATTGCTTAAATCGCATTTTCTCGGCGAGCTGAGCGCTTTTTCTGAATTGTGCCGCTCCCGTAACTCTGGTTAGGTTGGCATCGAAAATACGCTCTCGGGTGCTTTAGAGTGCCGAGTTTATCACTGCGCATGAAGAAATGACCACTTCCAACGTTTGGTTTATGTTTTATAAGCATTTTTAATTTTATTGCTTAAATCGCATTTTCTCGGCGAGCTGAGCACTTTTTCTGAATTGTGCCGCTCCCGTCACTCTGGTTAGGTTGGCATCGAAAAAAACGCTCTCGGGTGCTTTAGAGTGCCGAGTTTATTACTGCGCATTAGGAAATGACCACCTCCAACGTTTGGTTTATGTTTTATAAGCATTTTTAATTTTATTGCTTAAATCGCATTTTCTCGGCGAGCTGAGCGCTTTTTCTGAATTGTGCCGCTCCCGTCACTCGTTAGGTTGGCATCGAAAAAAACGCTCTCGGGTGCTTTAGAGTGCCGAGTTATTCACTGCGCATGAAGAAATGACCACCTCCAACGTTTGGTTTATGTTTAATAAGCATTTTTAATTTTATTGCTTAAATCGCATTTTCTCGGCGGACTGAGCGCTTTTTCTGAATTGTGCCGCTCCCGTCACTCTGGTTAGGTTGGCATCGAAAAAAACGCTCTCGGGTGCTTTAGAGTGCCGAGTTATTCATTGCGCATGAAGAAATGACCACCTCCAACGTTTGGTTTATGTTTAATAAGCATTTTTAATTTTATTGCTTAAATCGCATTTTCTCGGCGAGCTGAGCACTTTTTCTGAATTGTGCCGCTCCCGTCACTCTGGTTAGGTTGGCATCGAAAAAAACGCTCTCGGGTGCTTTAGAGTGCCGAGTTTATTAATGCGCATTAAGAAATGACCACCTCCAACGTTTGGTTTATGTTTTATAAGCATTTTTAATCTTATTGCTTAAATCGCATTTTCTCGGCGAGCTGAGCACTTTTTCTGAATTGTGCCGCTCCCGTCACTCTGGTTAGGTTGGCATCGAAAAAAACGCTCTCGGGTGCTTTAGAGTGCCGAGTTATTCACTGCGCACGAAGAAATGACCACCTCCAACGTTTGGTTTATATTTTATAAGCATTTTTAATTTTATTGCTTAAATCGCATTTTCTCGGCGAGCTGAGCGCTTTTTCTGAATTGTGCCGCTCCCGTCACTCTGGTTAGGTTGGCATCGAAAAAAACGCTATCGGGTGCTTTAGAGTGCCGAGTTTATTACTGCGCATTAAGAAATGACCACCTCCAACGTTTGGTTTATGTTTTATAAGCATTTTTAATTTTATTGCTTAAATCGCATTTTCTCGGGGAGCTGAGCACTTTTTCTGAATTGTGCCGCTCCCGTCACTCTGGTTAGGTTGGCATCAAAAAAAACGCTCTCGGGTGCTTTAGAGTGCCGAGTTTATTACTGCGCATTAAGAAATGACCACCTCCAACGTTTGGTTTATGTTTTATAAGCATTTTTAATTTTATTGCTTAAATCGCATTTTCTCGGCGAGCTGAGCACTTTTTCTGAATTGTGCCGCTCCCGTCACTCTGGTTAGGTTGGCATCGAAAAAAACGCTCTCGGGTGCTTTAGAGTGCCGAGTTTATTACTGCGCATTAAGAAATGACCACCTCCAACGTTTGGTTTATGTTTTATAAGCATTTTTAATTTTATTGCTTAAATCGCATTTTCTCGGCGAGCTGAGCACTTTTTCTGAATTGTGCCGCTCCCGTCACTCTGGTTAGGTTGGCATCGAAAAAAACGCTCTCGGGTGCTTTAGAGTGCCGAGTTATTCACTGCGCATGAAGAAATGACCACCTCCAACGTTTGGTTTATGTTTTATAAGCATTTTTAGTTTTATTGCTTAAATCGCATTTTCTCGGCGAGCTGAGCACTTTTTCTGAATTGTGCCGCTCCCGTCACTCTGGTTAGGTTGGCATCGAAAAAAACGCTCTCGGGTGCTTTAGAGTGCCGAGTTTATCACTGCGCATGAAGAAATGACCACCTCCAACGTTTGGTTTATGTTTAATAAGCATTTTTAATTTTATTGCTTAAATCGCATTTTCTCGGCGAGCTGAGCACTTTTTCTGAATTGTGCCGCTCCCGTCACTCTGGTTAGGTTGGCATCGAAAAAAACGCTCTCGGGTGCTTTAGAGTGCCGACTTTATCACTGCGCATGAAGAAATGACCACCTCCAACGTTTGGTTTATGTTTTATAAGCATTTTTAATTTTATTGCTTAAATCGCATTTTCTGGGCGAGCTGAGCACTTTTTCTGAATTGTGCCGCTCCCGTCACTCTGGTTAGGTTGGCATCGAAAAAAACGCTCACGGGTGCTTTAGAGTGCCGAGTTTATTACTGCGCATTAAGAAATGACCACCTCCAACGTTTGGTTTATGTTTTATAAGCATTTTTAATTTTATTGCTTAAATCGCATTTTCTCGGCGAGCTGAGCACTTTTTCTGAATTGTGCCGCTCCCGTCACTCTGGTTAGGTTGGCATCGAAAAAAACGCTCTCGGGTGCTTTAGAGTGCCGAGTTATTCACTGCGCATGAAGAAATGACCACCTCCAACGTTCGGTTCATGTTTTATAAGCATTTTTAATTTTATTGCTTAAATCGCATTTTCTCGGCGAGCTGAGCACTTTTTCTGAATTGTGCCGCTCCCGTCACTCTGGTTAGGTTGGCATCGAAAAAAACGCTCACGGGTGCTTTAGAGTGCCGAGTTTATTACTGCGCATTAAGAAATGACCACCTCCAACGTTTGGTTTATGTTTTATAAGCATTTTTAATTTTATTGCTTAAATCGCATTTTCTCGGCGAGCTGAGCACTTTTTCTGAATTGTGCCGCTCCCGTCACTCTGGTTAGGTTGGCATCGAAAAAAACGCTCTCGGGTGCTTTAGAGTGCCGAGTTTATCACTGCGCATGAAGAAATGACCACCTCCAACGTTTGGTTTATGTTTTATAAGCATTTTTAATTTTATTGCTTAAATCGCATTTTCTCGGCGAGCTGAGCGCTTTTTCTGAATTGTGCCGCTCCCGTCACTCTGGTTAGGTTGGCATCGAAAAAAACGCTCTCGGGTGCTTTAGAGTGCCGAGTTTATCACTGCGCATGAAGAAATGACCACCTCCAACGTTTGGTTTATGTTTTATAAGCATTTTTAATTTTATTGCTTAAATCGCATTTTCTCGGCGAGCTGAGCGCTTTTTCTGAATTGTGCCGCTCCCGTAACTCTGGTTAGGTTGGCATCGAAAAAAACGCTCTCGGGTGCTTTAGAGTGCCGAGTTTATCACTGCGCATGAAGAAATGACCACTTCCAACGTTTGGTTTATGTTTTATAAGCATTTTTAATTTTATTGCTTAAATCGCATTTTCTCGGCGAGCTGAGCACTTTTTCTGAATTGTGCCGCTCCCGTCACTCTGGTTAGGTTGGCATCGAAAAAAACGCTCTCGGGTGCTTTAGAGTGCCGAGTTATTCACTGCGCATGAAGAAATGACCACCTCCAACGTTTGGTTTATGTTTTATAAGCATTTTTAATTTTATTGCTTAAATCGCATTTTCTCGGCGAGCTGAGCACTTTTTCTGAATTGTGCCGCTCCCGTCACTCTGGTTAGGTTGGCATCGAAAAAAACGCTCTCGGGTGCTTTAGAGTGCCGAGTTTATCACTGCGCATGAAGAAATGACCACCTCCAACGTTTGGTTTATGTTTTATAAGCATTTTTAATTTTATTGCTTAAATCGCATTTTCTCGGCGAGCTGAGCGCTTTTTCTGAATTGTGCCGCTCCCGTCACTCTGGTTAGGTTGGCATCGAAAAAAACGCTCTCGGGTGCTTTAGAGTGCCGAGTTTATCACTGCGCATGAAGAAATGACCACCTCCAACGTTTGGTTTATGTTTTATAAGCATTTTTAATTTTATTGCTTAAATCGCATTTTCTCGGCGAGCTGAGCGCTTTTTCTGAATTGTGCCGCTCCCGTAACTCTGGTTAGGTTGGCATCGAAAAAAACGCTCTCGGGTGCTTTAGAGTGCCGAGTTTATCACTGCGCATGAAGAAATGACCACTTCCAACGTTTGGTTTATGTTTTATAAGCATTTTTTATTTTATTGCTTAAATCGCATTTTCTCGGCGAGCTGAGCACTTTTTCTGAATTGTGCCGCTCCCGTCACTCTGGTTAGGTTGGCATCGAAAAAAACGCTCTCGGGTGCTTTAGAGTGCCGAGTTTATTACTGCGCATTAAGAAATGACCACCTCCAACGTTTGGTTTATGTTTTATAAGCATTTTTAATTTTATTGCTTAAATCGCATTTTCTCGGCGAGCTGAGCACTTTTTCTGAATTCTGCCGCTCCCGTCACTCTGGTTAGGTTGGCATCGAAAAAAACGCTCTCGGGTGCTTTAGAGTGCCGAGTTATTCACTGCGCATGAAGAAATGACCACCTCCAACGTTTGGTTTATGTTTTATAAGCATTTTTAATTTTATTGCTTAAATCGCATTTTCTCGGCGAGCTGAGCACTTTTTCTGAATTGTGCCGCTCCCGTCACTCTGGTTAGGTTGGCATCGAAAAAAACACTCTCGGGTGCTTTAGAGTGCCGAGTTTATCACTGCGCATGAAGAAATGACCACCTCCAACGTTTGGTTTATGTTTTATAAGCATTTTTAATTTTATTGCTTAAATCGCATTTTCTCGGCGAGCTGAGCGCTTTTTCTGAATTGTGCCGCTCCCGTCACTCTGGTTAGGTTGGCATCGAAAAAAACGCTCTCGGGTGCTTTAGAGTGCCGAGTTATTCACTGCGCATGAAGAAATGACCACCTCCAACGTTTGGTTTATGTTTAATAAGCATTTTTAATTTTATTGCTTAAATCGCATTTTCTCGGCGAGCTGAGCGCTTTTTCTGAATTGTGCCGCTCCCGTCACTCTGGTTAGGTTGGCATCGAAAAAAACGCTCTCGGGTGCTTTAGAGTGCCGAGTTATTCACTGCGCATGAAGAAATGACCACCTCCAACGTTTGGTTTATGTTTAATAAGCATTTTTAATTTTATTGCTTAAATCGCATTTTCTCGGCGAGCTGAGCACTTTTTCTGAATTGTGCCGCTCCCGTCACTCTGGTTAGGTTGGCATCGAAAAAAACGCTCTCGGGTGCTTTAGAGTGCCGAGTTTATTACTGCGCATTAAGAAATGACCACCTCCAACGTTTGGTTTATGTTTTATAAGCATGTTTAATTTTATTGCTTAAATCGCATTTTCTCGGCGAGCTGAGCACTTTTTCTGAATTGTGCCGCTCCCGTCACTCTGGTTAGGTTGGCATCGAAAAGAACGCTCTCGGGTGCTTTAGAGTGCCGAGTTATTCACTGCGCATGAAGAAATGACCACCTCCAACGTTTGGTTTATGTTTTATAAGCATTTTTAATTTTATTGCTTAAATCGCATTTTCTCGGCGAGCTGAGCGCTTTTTCTGAATTGTGCCGCTCCCGTCACTCTGGTTAGGTTGGCATCGAAAAAAACGCTCTCGGGTGCTTTAGAGTGCCGAGTTTATTACTGCGCATTAAGAAATGACCACCTCCAACGTTTGGTTTATGTTTTATAAGCATTTTTAATTTTATTGCTTAAATCGCATTTTCTCGGCGAGCTGAGCACTTTTTCTGAATTGTGCCGCTCCCGTCACTCTGGTTAGGTTGGCATCGAAAAAAACGCTCTCGGGTGCTTTAGAGTGCCGAGTTTATTACTGCGCATTAAGAAATGACCAACTCCAACGTTTGGTTTATGTTTTATAAGCATTTTTAATTTTATTGCTTAAATCGCATTTTCTCGGCGAGCTGAGCACTTTTTCTGAATTGTGCCGCTCCCGTCACTCTGGTTAGGTTGGCATCGAAAAAAACGCTCTCGGGTGCTTTAGAGTGCCGAGTTATTCACTGCGCACGAAGAAATGACCACCTCCAACGTTTGGTTTATGTTTTATAAGCATTTTTAATTTTATTGCTTAAATCGCATTTTCTCGGCGAGCTGAGCGCTTTTTCTGAATTGTGCCGCTCCCGTCACTCTGGTTAGGTTGGCATCGAAAAAAACGCTCTCGGGTGCTTTAGAGTGCCGAGTTTATTACTGCGCATTAAGAAATGACCACCTCCAACGTTTGGTTTATGTTTTATAAGCATTTTTAATTTTATTGCTTAAATCGCATTTTCTCGGCGAGCTGAGCACTTTTTCTGAATTGTGCCGCTCCCGTCACTCTGGTTAGGTTGGCATCGAAAAAAACGCTCTCGGGTGCTTTAGAGTGCCGAGTTTATTACTGCGCATTAAGAAATGACCACCTCCAACGTTTGGTTTATGTTTTATAAGCATTTTTAATTTTATTGCTTAAATCGCATTTTCTCGGCGAGCTGAGCACTTTTTCTGAATTGTGCCGCTCCCGTCACTCTGGTTAGGTTGGCATCGAAAAAAACGCTCTCGGGTGCTTTAGAGTGCCGAGTTATTCACTGCGCATGAAGAAATGACCACCTCCAACGTTTGGTTTATGTTTAATAAGCATTTTTAATTTTATTGCTTGAATCGCATTTTCTCGGCGAGCTGAGCACTTTTTCTGAATTGTGCCGCTCCCGTCACTCTGGTTAGGTTGGCATCGAAAAAAACGCTCTCGGGTGCTTTAGAGTGCCGAGTTATTTACTGCGCATGAAGAAATGACCACCTCCAACGTTTGGTTTATGTTTTATAAGCATTTTTAATTTTATTGCTTAAATCGCATTTTCTCGGCGAGCTGAGCACTTTTTCTGAATTGTGCCGCTCCCGTCACTCTGGTTAGGTTGGCATCGAAAAAAACGCTCTCGGGTGCTTTAGAGTGCCGAGTTTATCACTGCGCATGAAGAAATGACCACCTCCAACGTTTGGTTTATGTTTTATAAGCATTTTTAATTTTATTGCTTAAATCGCATTTTCTCGGCGAGCTGAGCGCTTTTTCTGAATTGTGCCGCTCCCGTCACTCTGGTTAGGTTGGCATCGAAAAAAACGCTCTCGGGTGCTTTAGAGTGCCGAGTTTATCACTGCGCATGAAGAAATGACCACCTCCAACGTTTGGTTTATGTTTTATAAGCATTTTTAATTTTATTGCTTAAATCGCATTTTCTCGGCGAGCTGAGCGCTTTTTCTGAATTGTGCCGCTCCCGTCACTCTGGTTAGGTTGGCATCGAAAAAAACGCTCTCGGGTGCTTTAGAGTGCCGAGTTATTCACTGCGCATGAAGAAATGACCACCTCCAACGTTTGGTTTATGTTTAATAAGCATTTTTAATTTTATTGCTTAAATCGCATTTTCTCGGCGAGCTGAGCGCTTTTTCTGAATTGTGCCGCTCCCGTCACTCTGGTTAGGTTGGCATCGAAAAAAACGCTCTCGGGTGCTTTAGAGTGCCGAGTTATTCACTGCGCATGAAGAAATGACCACCTCCAACGTTTGGTTTATGTTTAATAAGCATTTTTAATTTTATTGCTTAAATCGCATTTTCTCGGCGAGCTGAGCACTTTTTCTGAATTGTGCCGCTCCCGTCACTCTGGTTAGGTTGGCATCGAAAAAAACGCTCTCGGGTGCTTTAGAGTGCCGAGTTTATTACTGCGCATTAAGAAATGACCACCTCCAACGTTTGGTTTATGTTTTATAAGCATGTTTAATTTTATTGCTTAAATCGCATTTTCTCGGCGAGCTGAGCACTTTTTCTGAATTGTGCCGCTCCCGTCACTCTGGTTAGGTTGGCATCGAAAAGAACGCTCTCGGGTGCTTTAGAGTGCCGAGTTATTCACTGCGCACGAAGAAATGACCACCTCCAACGTTTGGTTTATGTTTTATAAGCATTTTTAATTTTATTGCTTAAATCGCATTTTCTCGGCGAGCTGAGCGCTTTTTCTGAATTGTGCCGCTCCCGTCACTCTGGTTAGGTTGGCATCGAAAAAAACGCTCTCGGGTGCTTTAGAGTGCCGAGTTTATTACTGCGCATTAAGAAATGACCACCTCCAACGTTTGGTTTATGTTTTATAAGCATTTTTAATTTTATTGCTTAAATCGCATTTTCTCGGCGAGCTGAGCACTTTTTCTGAATTGTGCCGCTCCCGTCACTCTGGTTAGGTTGGCATCGAAAAAAACGCTCTCGGGTGCTTTAGAGTGCCGAGTTTATTACTGCGCATTAAGAAATGACCAACTCCAACGTTTGGTTTATGTTTTATAAGCATTTTTAATTTTATTGCTTAAATCGCATTTTCTCGGCGAGCTGAGCACTTTTTCTGAATTGTGCCGCTCCCGTCACTCTGGTTAGGTTGGCATCGAAAAAAACGCTCTCGGGTGCTTTAGAGTGCCGAGTTATTCACTGCGCACGAAGAAATGACCACCTCCAACGTTTGGTTTATGTTTTATAAGCATTTTTAATTTTATTGCTTAAATCGCATTTTCTCGGCGAGCTGAGCGCTTTTTCTGAATTGTGCCGCTCCCGTCACTCTGGTTATAGGTTGGCATCGAAAAAAACGCTCTCGGGTGCTTTAGAGTGCCGAGTTTATCACTGCGCATGAAGAAATGACCACCTCCAACGTTTGGTTTATGTTTTATAAGCATTTTTAATTGTATTGCTTAAATCGCATTTTCTCGGCGAGCTGAGCACTTTTTCTGAATTGTGCCGTTCCCGTCACTCTGGTTAGGTTGGCATCGAAAAAAACGCTCTCGGGTGCTTTAGAGTGCCGAGTTATTCACTGCGCATGAAGAAATGACCACCTCCAACGTTTGGTTTATGTTTTATAAGCATTTTTAATTTTATTGCTTAAATCGCATTTTCTCGGCGAGCTGAGCACTTTTTCTGAATTGTGCCGCTCCCGTCACTCTGGTTAGGTTGGCATCGAAAAAAACGCTCTCGGGTGCTTTAGAGTGCCGAGTCTTAGCAAAAACTCGATATTTTTCGCAAGTTATTAATCTCAATAAAAACAATCCGAAACACCTATTTGATACAGTGGCAAAGCTGACTCTGCGCCAGCCGACCTCCGATAGTTCCTTCCACTCAGCTGACGAGTTCATGAAATTTTTTGCTCAAAAGATTGAATCCATTAGGGATGAGATCAAGAATAGCATTCCAATCGCTCGGTCGAGCACGCCGTTTACCAACGCTGATGATCATGCAACAACCCTCTCAACTTTTAAAAGCGTGTCTCTTGAAAGGCTTACACAAATTGTTAGTGCGGCTAAACAAACAACATGTTTACTCGACCCTCTTCCAGCCAAACTACTTAAAGAATTATTTCAAATTTTAGGACCGTCCGTCTTAAATATAATCAATCTGTCTGTCTCCTCTGGGATAGTGCCAACAGCCTTTAAAACCGCTATCATTAAACCGTTACTTAAGCGACCAAATCTTGACCCGGACTGTCTCAGTAATTATAGGCCAGTTTCAAACCTCCCATTCATAGCAAAACTTCTTGAAAAAGTAGTAGCGCAGCAGCTTATTGATTACATGGTCGCCAATAATCGATACGACACTTTTCAGTCTGGTTTTAGAGCTAATCATTCCACTGAGACAGCACTTGCGAAAGTGACTAATGATCTCCTCGTAGCTATGGATTCAAACATTTCGTCTGTACTGTTACTACTCGATCTTAGTGCTGCCTTCGACACTGTAGACTTCGATATTTTATTAGGGCGTCTTAAAAGTTGTGTTGGTATTTCAGGGTCAGCACTAGGCTGGTTCCATTCCTATCTATCAAACAGGACGCACCGAGTGGTCCATGGCAATGCGTCCTCGGAGCTCTATAATGTTACATGTGGTGTCCCACAGGGATCGGTTCTCGGACCAATTCTTTTTAATATTTATATGATTCCGCTTGGGGACATAATACGTAAATATAATATTAGTTTTCAATGCTATGCGGATGACACCCAATTATATATGCCGTTATCGATGACAGATCCGCGGGATTGTTGTAATCTTGAGAAGTGCCTTGCGGAGATCAAGCAATGGATGTCTCTCAACTTCCTTCGTCTTAACCCAGATAAAACTGAGATGTTGATAATTGGTCCAGCTCGTTATCAACACTTATTCAAGGAAACCGCTATAACTATAGATAACCGTACTATCACTCAAAGCGATACTGTAACTAATCTCGGGGTAATATTTGACCAAACTCTCTCCTTTCAAAAGCACATTAAGAATATAACCAGAATTGCGTTTTTTCACCTTCGTAATATTGCAAAGATTCGTCCGATCCTTTCGACCGGTGATGCGGAAACTATTATACATGCGTTCGTCACGTCGCGCCTGGACTACTGTAATGTACTATTTTCGGGTCTTCCTAAGTCCCGCATCAAAAGTCTACAGTTAGTACAAAATGCCGCTGCAAGGCTGCTCTCTCGGACAAGAAAATTTGATCACATTACCCCAATACTAGCCAACTTACATTGGCTTCCGGTCCATTTAAGATGTGACTTCAAGGTTCTTCTATTAACCTATAAATCGCTGCATGGCTTAGCGCCTTCATATCTCGTCGACCTAGTTGTTCCTTATGTTCCGTCTCGTAACCTTCGTTCGCAAAACGCTACCCTTTTAGCGACACCGAGGGCTAAGAAAATGTCTGCAGGCTCTAGAGCATTTTCTATTCGGGCTCCAGAGCTTTGTAATGCCCTACCAATGGATATTAGGACTGCTACCTCAGTAGAAACATTTAAGACACGTTTAAAGACACATTTCTATGACATGGCCTTTAACTAACCTGTAGTGGCCGATTCGGCTGGAGTTTGTTTTCTCTCCCTCTCCACCCCCTCCCTCCCCCCTCCCCGGCCGGGGAGGTGGTTAGGTGGTACCCATGCTGACAGCGGCTATCTGGATTCTCGTGGCCAATTCAGGATAGGGGAACTGCAGCTCAACCTCCTCGAAGAGCACTGCCAGGACAATTGAGGGCTCCTTTCGGCAGCCCTCTGCTGTGACATGGACATCCACTTTTTATTTAATTGATTTTCATGTTGTATCATTTGTGCCCTCTCTGCATCCATTTCAACCTGGTGATCCTGAAAGGGGGATCCTTCCATCTGTGGTCCCTTCTCAAGGTTTCTCATTTTCCCCCTGCTAGGGGTTTTTAAGTTTTTCCTTGCCCTTTTGGGAGCTTAAGATCAGGGGATGCTTTGAGAATAATTGTCAATTTCTGTCTATGTGAAGCCCTTTGAGACTGCTTGTGATTTAGGGCTATACAAATAAACTTGACTTGACTTGAGTTTATCACTGCGCATGAAGAAATGACCACCTCCAACGTTTGGTTTATGTTTTATAAGCATTTTTAATTGTATTGCTTAAATCGCATTTTCTCGGCGAGCTGAGCACTTTTTCTGAATTGTGCCGTTCCCGTCACTCTGGTTAGGTTGGCATCGAAAAAAACGCTCTCGGGTGCTTTAGAGTGCCGAGTTATTCACTGCGCATGAAGAAATGACCACCTCCAACGTTTGGTTTATGTTTTATAAGCATTTTTAATTTTATTGCTTAAATCGCATTTTCTCGGCGAGCTGAGCACTTTTTCTGAATTGTGCCGCTCCCGTCACTCTGGTTAGGTTGGCATCGAAAAAAACGCTCTCGGGTGCTTTAGAGTGCCGAGTTTATCACTGCGCATGAAGAAATGACCACCTCCAACGTTTGGTTTATGTTTTATAAGCATTTTTAATTTTATTGCTTAAATCGCATTTTCTCGGCGAGCTGAGCGCTTTTTCTGAATTGTGCCGCTCCCGTCACTCTGGTTAGGTTGGCATCGAAAAAAACGCTCTCGGGTGCTTTAGAGTGCCGAGTTATTCACTGCGCATGAAGAAATGACCACCTCCAACGTTTGGTTTATGTTTTATAAGCATTTTTAATTTTATTGCTTAAATCGCATTTTCTCGGCGAGCTGAGCGCTTTTTCTGAATTGTGCCGCTCCCGTCACTCTGGTTAGGTTGGCATCGAAAAAAACGCTCTCGGGTGCTTTAGAGTGCCCAGTTATTCACTGCGCATGAAGAAATGACCACCTCCAACGTTTGGTTTATGTTTAATAAGCATTTTTAATTTTATTGCTTAAATCGCATTTTCTCGGCGAGCTGAGCACTTTTTCTGAATTGTGCCGCTCCCGTCACTCTGGTTAGGTTGGCATCGAAAAAAACGCTCTCGGGTGCTTTAGAGTGCTGAGTTTATTACTGCGCATTAGGAAATGACCACCTCCAACGTTTGGTTTATGTTTTATAAGCATTTTTAATTTTATTGCTTAAATCGCATTTTCTCGGCGAGCTGAGCGCTTTTTCTGAATTGTGCCGCTCCCGTCACTCTGGTTAGGTTGGCATCGAAAAAAACGCTCTCGGGTGCTTTAGAGTGCCGAGTTTATTACTGCGCATTAAGAAATGACCACCTCCAACGTTTGGTTTATGTTTTATAAGCATTTTTAATTTTATTGCTTAAATCGCATTTTCTCGGCGAGCTGAGCACTTTTTCTGAATTGTGCCGCTCCCGTCACTCTGGTTAGGTTGGCATCGAAAAAAACGCTCTCGGGTGCTTTAGAGTGCCGAGTTTATTACTGCGCATTAAGAAATGACCACCTCCAACGTTTGTTTTATGTTTTATAAGCATTTTTAATTTTATTGCTTAAATCGCATTTTCTCGGCGAGCTGAGCACTTTTTCTGAATTGTGCCGCTCCCGTCACTCTGGTTAGGTTGGCATCGAAAAAAACGCTCTCGGGTGCTTTAGAGTGCCGAGTTTATTACTGCGCATTAAGAAATGACCACCTCCAACGTTTGGTTTATGTTTTATAAGCATTTTTAATTTTATTGCTTAAATCGCATTTTCTCGGCGAGCTGAGCACTTTTTCTGAATTGTGCCGCTCCCGTCACTCTGGTTAGGTTGGCATCGAAAAAAACGCTCTCGGGTGCTTTAGAGTGCCGAGTTATTCACTGCGCATGAAGAAATGACCACCTCCAACGTTTGGTTTATGTTTAATAAGCATTTTTAATTTTATTGCTTGAATCGCATTTTCTCGGCGAGCTGAGCACTTTTTCTGAATTGTGCCGCTCCCGTCACTCTGGTTAGGTTGGCATCGAAAAAAACGCTCTCGGGTGCTTTAGAGTGCCGAGTTATTCACTGCGCATGAAGAAATGACCACCTCCAACGTTTGGTTTATGTTTTATAAGCATTTTTAATTTTATTGCTTAAATCGCATTTTCTCGGCGAGCTGAGCACTTTTTCTGAATTGTGCCGCTCCCGTCACTCTGGTTAGGTTGGCATCGAAAAAAACGCTCTCGGGTGCTTTAGAGTGCCGAGTTTATCACTGCGCATGAAGAAATGACCACCTCCAACGTTTGGTTTATGTTTTATAAGCATTTTTAATTTTATTGCTTAAATCGCATTTTCTCGGCGAGCTGAGCGCTTTTTCTGAATTGTGCCGCTCCCGTCACTCTGGTTAGGTTGGCATCGAAAAAAACGCTCTCGGGTGCTTTAGAGTGCCGAGTTTATCACTGCGCATGAAGAAATGACCACCTCCAACGTTTGGTTTATGTTTTATAAGCATTTTTAATTTTATTGCTTAAATCGCATTTTCTCGGCGAGCTGAGCGCTTTTTCTGAATTGTGCCGCTCCCGTCACTCTGGTTAGGTTGGCATCGAAAAAAACGCTCTCGGGTGCTTTAGAGTGCCGAGTTATTCACTGCGCATGAAGAAATGACCACCTCCAACGTTTGGTTTATGTTTAATAAGCATTTTTAATTTTATTGCTTAAATCGCATTTTCTCGGCGAGCTGAGCGCTTTTTCTGAATTGTGCCGCTCCCGTCACTCTGGTTAGGTTGGCATCGAAAAAAACGCTCTCGGGTGCTTTAGAGTGCCGAGTTATTCACTGCGCATGAAGAAATGACCACCTCCAACGTTTGGTTTATGTTTAATAAGCATTTTTAATTTTATTGCTTAAATCGCATTTTCTCGGCGAGCTGAGCACTTTTTCTGAATTGTGCCGCTCCCGTCACTCTGGTTAGGTTGGCATCGAAAAAAACGCTCTCGGGTGCTTTAGAGTGCCGAGTTTATTACTGCGCATTAAGAAATGACCACCTCCAACGTTTGGTTTATGTTTTATAAGCATGTTTAATTTTATTGCTTAAATCGCATTTTCTCGGCGAGCTGAGCACTTTTTCTGAATTGTGCCGCTCCCGTCACTCTGGTTAGGTTGGCATCGAAAAGAACGCTCTCGGGTGCTTTAGAGTGCCGAGTTATTCACTGCGCACGAAGAAATGACCACCTCCAACGTTTGGTTTATGTTTTATAAGCATTTTTAATTTTATTGCTTAAATCGCATTTTCTCGGCGAGCTGAGCGCTTTTTCTGAATTGTGCCGCTCCCGTCACTCTGGTTAGGTTGGCATCGAAAAAAACGCTCTCGGGTGCTTTAGAGTGCCGAGTTTATTACTGCGCATTAAGAAATGACCACCTCCAACGTTTGGTTTATGTTTTATAAGCATTTTTAATTTTATTGCTTAAATCGCATTTTCTCGGCGAGCTGAGCACTTTTTCTGAATTGTGCCGCTCCCGTCACTCTGGTTAGGTTGGCATCGAAAAAAACGCTCTCGGGTGCTTTAGAGTGCCGAGTTTATTACTGCGCATTAAGAAATGACCAACTCCAACGTTTGGTTTATGTTTTATAAGCATTTTTAATTTTATTGCTTAAATCGCATTTTCTCGGCGAGCTGAGCACTTTTTCTGAATTGTGCCGCTCCCGTCACTCTGGTTAGGTTGGCATCGAAAAAAACGCTCTCGGGTGCTTTAGAGTGCCGAGTTATTCACTGCGCACGAAGAAATGACCACCTCCAACGTTTGGTTTATGTTTTATAAGCATTTTTAATTTTATTGCTTAAATCGCATTTTCTCGGCGAGCTGAGCGCTTTTTCTGAATTGTGCCGCTCCCGTCACTCTGGTTAGGTTGGCATCGAAAAAAACGCTCTCGGGTGCTTTAGAGTGCCGAGTTTATCACTGCGCATGAAGAAATGACCACCTCCAACGTTTGGTTTATGTTTTATAAGCATTTTTAATTTTATTGCTTAAATCGCATTTTCTCGGCGAGCTGAGCACTTTTTCTGAATTGTGCCGTTCCCGTCACTCTGGTTAGGTTGGCATCGAAAAAACGCTCTCGGGTGCTTTAGAGTGCCGAGTTATTCACTGCGCATGAAGAAATGACCACCTCCAACGTTTGGTTTATGTTTTATAAGCATTTTTAATTTTATTGCTTAAATCGCATTTTCTCGGCGAGCTGAGCACTTTTTCTGAATTGTGCCGCTCCCGTCACTCTGGTTAGGTTGGCATCGAAAAAAACGCTCTCGGGTGCTTTAGAGTGCCGAGTTTATCACTGCGCATGAAGAAATGACCACCTCCAACGTTTGGTTTATGTTTTATAAGCATTTTTAATTTTATTGCTTAAATCGCATTTTCTCGGCGAGCTGAGCGCTTTTTCTGAATTGTGCCGCTCCCGTCACTCTGGTTAGGTTGGCATCGAAAAAAACGCTCTCGGGTGCTTTAGAGTGCCGAGTTATTCACTGCGCATGAAGAAATGACCACCTCCAACGTTTGGTTTATGTTTTATAAGCATTTTTAATTTTATTGCTTAAATCGCATTTTCTCGGCGAGCTGAGCGCTTTTTCTGAATTGTGCCGCTCCCGTCACTCTGGTTAGGTTGGCATCGAAAAAAACGCTCTCGGGTGCTTTAGAGTGCCCAGTTATTCACTGCGCATGAAGAAATGACCACCTCCAACGTTTGGTTTATGTTTAATAAGCATTTTTAATTTTATTGCTTAAATCGCATTTTCTCGGCGAGCTGAGCACTTTTTCTGAATTGTGCCGCTCCCGTCACTCTGGTTAGGTTGGCATCGAAAAAAACGCTCTCGGGTGCTTTAGAGTGCCGAGTTTATTACTGCGCATTAGGAAATGACCACCTCCAACGTTTGGTTTATGTTTTATAAGCATTTTTAATTTTATTGCTTAAATCGCATTTTCTCGGCGAGCTGAGCGCTTTTTCTGAATTGTGCCGCTCCCGTCACTCTGGTTAGGTTGGCATCGAAAAAAACGCTCTCGGGTGCTTTAGAGTGCCGAGTTTATTACTGCGCATTAAGAAATGACCACCTCCAACGTTTGGTTTATGTTTTATAAGCATTTTTAATTTTATTGCTTAAATCGCATTTTCTCGGCGAGCTGAGCACTTTTTCTGAATTGTGCCGCTCCCGTCACTCTGGTTAGGTTGGCATCGAAAAAAACGCTCTCGGGTGCTTTAGAGTGCCGAGTTTATTACTGCGCATTAAGAAATGACCACCTCCAACGTTTGGTTTATGTTTTATAAGCATTTTTAATTTTATTGCTTAAATCGCATTTTCTCGGCGAGCTGAGCACTTTTTCTGAATTGTGCCGCTCCCGTCACTCTGGTTAGGTTGGCATCGAAAAAAACGCTCTCGGGTGCTTTAGAGTGCCGAGTTTATTACTGCGCATTAAGAAATGACCACCTCCAACGTTTGGTTTATGTTTTATAAGCATTTTTAATTTTATTGCTTAAATCGCATTTTCTCGGCGAGCTGAGCACTTTTTCTGAATTGTGCCGCTCCCGTCACTCTGGTTAGGTTGGCATCGAAAAAAACGCTATCGGGTGCTTTAGAGTGCCGAGTTATTCACTGCGCATGAAGAAATGACCACCTCCAACGTTTGGTTTATGTTTAATAAGCATTTTTAATTTTATTGCTTAAATCGCATTTTCTCGGCGAGCTGAGCACTTTTTCTGAATTGTGCCGCTCCCGTCACTCTGGTTAGGTTGGCATCGAAAAAAACGCTCTCGGGTGCTTTAGAGTGCCGAGTTTATTACTGCGCATTAAGAAATGACCACCTCCAACGTTTGGTTTATGTTTTATAAGCATTTTTAATTTTATTGCTTAAATCGCATTTTCTTGGCGAGCTGAGCACTTTTTCTGAATTGTGCCGCTCCCGTCACTCTGGTTAGGTTGGCATCGAAAAAAACGCTCTCGGGTGCTTTAGAGTGCCGAGTTTATTACTGCGCATTAAGAAATGACCACCTCCAACGTTTGGTTTATGTTTTATAAGCATTTTTAATTTTATTGCTTAAATCGCATTTTCTCGGCGAGCTGAGCACTTTTTCTGAATTGTGCCGCTCCCGTCACTCTGGTTAGGTTGGCATCGAAAAAAACGCTCTCGGGTGCTTTAGAGTGCCGAGTTATTCACTGCGCATGAAGAAATGACCACCTCCAACGTTTGGTTTATGTTTAATAAGCATTTTTAATTTTATTGCTTGAATCGCATTTTCTCGGCGAGCTGAGCACTTTTTCTGAATTGTGCCGCTCCCGTCACTCTGGTTAGGTTGGCATCGAAAAAAACGCTCTCGGGTGCTTTAGAGTGCCGAGTTTATCACTGCGCATGAAGAAATGACCACCTCCAACGTTTGGTTTATGTTTTATAAGCATTTTTAATTTTATTGCTTAAATCGCATTTTCTCGGCGAGCTGAGCGCTTTTTCTGAATTGTGCCGCTCCCGTCACTCTGGTTAGGTTGGCATCGAAAAAAACGCTCTCGGGTGCTTCAGAGTGCCGAGTTTATCACTGCGCATGAAGAAATGACCACCTCCAACGTTTGGTTTATGTTTTATAAGCATTTTTAATTTTATTGCTTAAATCGCATTTTCTCGGCGAGCTGAGCACTTTTTCTGAATTGTGCCGCTCCCGTCACTCTGGTTAGGTTGGCATCGAAAAAAACGCTCTCGGGTGCTTTAGAGTGCCGAGTTTATCACTGCGCATGAAGAAATGACCACCTCCAACGTTTGGTTTATGTTTTATAAGCATTTTTAATTTTATTGCTTAAATCGCATTTTCTCGGCGAGCTGAGCGCTTTTTCTGAATTGTGCCGCTCCCGTCACTCTGGTTAGGTTGGCATCGAAAAAAACGCTCTCGGGTGCTTTAGAGTGCCGAGTTTATTACTGCGCATTAAGAAATGACCACCTCCAACGTTTGGTTTATGTTTTATAAGCATTTTTAATTTTATTGCTTAAATCGCATTTTCTCGGCGAGCTGAGCACTTTTTCTGAATTGTGCCGCTCCCGTCACTCTGGTTAGGTTGGCATCGAAAAAAACGCTCTCGGGTGCTTTAGAGTGCCGAGTTTATTACTGCGCATTAAGAAATGACCACCTCCAACGTTTGGTTTATGTTTTATAAGCATTTTTAATTTTATTGCTTAAATCGCATTTTCTCGGCGAGCTGAGCACTTTTTCTGAATTGTGCCGCTCCCGTCACTCTGGTTAGGTTGGCATCGAAAAAAACGCTATCGGGTGCTTTAGAGTGCCGAGTTATTCACTGCGCATGAAGAAATGACCACCTCCAACGTTTGGTTTATGTTTAATAAGCATTTTTAATTTTATTGCTTAAATCGCATTTTCTCGGCGAGCTGAGCACTTTTTCTGAATTGTGCCGCTCCCGTCACTCTGGTTAGGTTGGCATCGAAAAAAACGCTCTCGGGTGCTTTAGAGTGCCGAGTTTATTACTGCGCATTAAGAAATGACCACCTCCAACGTTTGGTTTATGTTTTATAAGCATTTTTAATTTTATTGCTTAAATCGCATTTTCTCGGCGAGCTGAGCACTTTTTCTGAATTGTGCCGTCCCGTCACTCTGGTTAGGTTGGCATCGAAAAAAACGCTCTCGGGTGCTTTAGAGTGCCGAGTTTATTACTGCGCATTAAGAAATGACCACCTCCAACGTTTGGTTTATGTTTTATAAGCATTTTTAATTTTATTGCTTAAATCGCATTTTCTCGGCGAGCTGAGCACTTTTTCTGAATTGTGCCGCTCCCGTCACTTGGCATCGAAAAAAACGCTCTCGGGTGCTTTAGAGTGCCGAGTTATTCACTGCGCATGAAGAAATGACCACCTCCAACGTTTGGTTTATGTTTTATAAGCATTTTTAATTTTATTGCTTAAATCGCATTTTCTCGGCGAGCTGAGCGCTTTTTCTGAATTGTGCCGCTCCCGTCACTCTGGTTAGGTTGGCATCGAAAAAAACGCTCTCGGGTGCTTTAGAGTGCCGAGTTTATTACTGCGCATTAAGAAATGACCACCTCCAACGTTTGGTTTATGTTTTATAAGCATTTTTAATTTTATTGCCTAAATTGCATTTTCTCGGCGAGCTGAGCACTTTTTCTGAATTGTGCCGCTCCCGTCACTCTGGTTAGGTTGGCATCGAAAAAAACGCTTTCGGGTGCTTTAGAGTGCCGAGTTTATCACTGCGCATGAAGAAATGACCACCTCCAACGTTTGGTTTATGTTTTATAAGCATTTTTTATTTTATTGCTTAAATCGCATTTTTTCGGCGAGCTGAGCACTTTTTCTGAATTGTGCCGCTCCCGTCACTCTGGTTAGGTTGGCATCGAAAAAAACGCTCTCGGGTGCTTTAGAGTGCCGAGTTTATTACTGCGCATGAAGAAATGACCACCTCCAACGTTTGGTTAATGTTTTATAAGCATTTTTAATTTTATTGCTTAAATCGCATTTTCTCGGCGAGCTGAGCACTTTTTCTGAATTGTGCCGCTCCCGTCACTCTGGTTAGGTTGGCATCGAAAAAAACGCTCTCGGGTGCTTTAGAGTGCCGAGTTTATTACTGCGCATTAAGAAATGACCACCTCCAACGTTTGGTTTATGTTTTATAAGCATTTTTAATTTTATTGCTTAAATCGCATTTTCTCGGCGAGCTGAGCACTTTTTCTGAATTGTGCCGCTCCCGTCACACTGGTTAGGTTGGCATCGAAAAAAACGCTCTCGGGTGCTTTAGAGTGCCGAGTTTATCACTGCGCATGAAGAAATGACCACCTCCAACGTTTGGTTTATGTTTTATAAGCATTTTTAATTTTATTGCTTAAATCGCATTTTCTCGGCGAGCTGAGCGCTTTTTCTGAATTGTGCCGCTCCCGTAACTCTGGTTAGGTTGGCATCGAAAAAAACGCTCTCGGGTGCTTTAGAGTGCCGAGTTTATCACTGCGCATGAAGAAATGACCACTTCCAACGTTTGGTTTATGTTTTATAAGCATTTTAAATTTTATTGCTTAAATCGCATTTTCTCGGCGAGCTGAGCACTTTTTCTGAATTGTGCCGCTCCCGTCACTCTGGTTAGGTTGGCATCGAAAAAAACGCTCTCGGGTGCTTTAGAGTGCCGAGTTTATTACTGCGCATTAAGAAATGACCACCTCCAACGTTTGGTTTATGTTTTATAAGCATTTTTAATTGTATTGCTTAAATCGCATTTTCTCGGCGAGCTGAGCACTTTTTCTGAATTGTGCCGCTCCCGTCACTCTGGTTAGGTTGGCATCGAAAAAAACGCTCTCGGGTGCTTTAGAGTGCCGAGTTATTCACTGCGCATGAAGAAATGACCACCTCCAACGTTTGGTTTATGTTTTATAAGCATTTTTAATTTTATTGCTTAAATCGCATTTTCTCGGCGAGCTGAGCACTTTTTCTGAATTGTGCCGCTCCCGTCACTCTGGTTAGGTTGGCATCGAAAAAAACGCTCTCGGGTGCTTTAGAGTGCCGAGTTTATCACTGCGCATGAAGAAATGACCACCTCCAACGTTTGGTTTATGTTTTATAAGCATTTTTAATTTTATTGCTTAAATCGCATTTTCTCGGCGAGCTGAGCGCTTCTTCTGAATTGTGCCGCTCCCGTCACTCTGGTTAGGTTGGCATCGAAAAAAACGCTCTCGGGTGCTTTAGAGTGCCGAGTTATTCACTGCGCATGAAGAAATGACCACCTCCAATGTTTGGTTTATGTTTAATAAGCATTTTTAATTTTATTGCTTAAATCGCATTTTCTCGGCGAGCTGAGCGCTTTTTCTGAATTGTGCCGCTCCCGTCACTCTGGTTAGGTTGGCATCGAAAAAAACGCTCTCGGGTGCTTTAGAGTGCCGAGTTATTCACTGCGCATTAAGAAATGACCACCTCCAACGTTTGGTTTATGTTTAATAAGCATTTTTAATTTTATTGCTTAAACCGCATTTTCTCGGCGAGCTGAGCACTTTTTCTGAATTGTGCCGCTCCCGTCACTCTGGTTAGGTTGGCATCGAAAAAAACGCTCTCGGGTGCTTTAGAGTGCCGAGTTTATTACTGCGCATTAAGAAATGACCACCTCCAACGTTTGGTTTATGTTTTATAAGCATTTTTAATTTTATTGCTTAAATCGCATTTTCTTGGCGAGCTGAGCACTTTTTCTGAATTGTGCCGCTCCCGTCACTCTGGTTAGGTTGGCATCGAAAAAAACGCTCTCGGGTGCTTTAGAGTGCCGAGTTTATTACTGCGCATTAAGAAATGACCACCTCCAACGTTTGGTTTATGTTTTATAAGCATTTTTAATTTCATTGCTTAAATCGCATTTTCTCGGCGAGCTGAGCACTTTTTCTGAATTGTGCCGCTCCCGTCACTCTGGTTAGGTTGGCATCGAAAAAAACGCTCTCGGGTGCTTTAGAGTGCCGAGTTTATTACTGCGCATTAAGAAATGACCACCTCCAACGTTTGGTTTATGTTTTATAAGCATTTTTAATTTTATTGCTTAAATCGCATTTTCTCGGCGAGCTGAGCACTTTTTCTGAATTGTGCCGCTCCCGTCACTCTGGTTAGGTTGGCATCGAAAAAAACGCTCTCGGGTGCTTTAGAGTGCCGAGTTATTCACTGCGCATGAAGAAATGACCACCTCCAACGTTTGGTTTATGTTTAATAAGCATTTTTAATTTTATTGCTTGAATCGCATTTTCTCGGCGAGCTGAGCACTTTTTCTGAATTGTGCCGCTCCCGTCACTCTGGTTAGGTTGGTCTCGAAAAAAACGCTCTCGGGTGCTTTAGAGTGCCGAGTTGTTCACTGCGCATGAAGAAATGACCACCTCCAACGTTTGGTTTATGTTTTATAAGCATTTTTAATTTTATTGCTTAAATCGCATTTTCTCGGCGAGCTGAGCACTTTTTCTGAATTGTGCCGCTCCCGTCACTCTGGTTAGGTTGGCATCGAAAAAAACGCTCTCGGGTGCTTTAGAGTGCCGAGTTTATCACTGCGCATGAAGAAATGATTACCTCCAACGTTTGGTTTATGTTTTATAAGCATTTTTAATTTTATTGCTTAAATCGCATTTTCTCGGCGAGCTGAGCGCTTTTTCTGAATTGTGCCGCTCCCGTCACTCTGGTTAGGTTGGCATCGAAAAAAACGCTCTCGGGTGCTTTAGAGTGCCGAGTTTATCACTGCGCATGAAGAAATGACCACCTCCAACGTTTGATTTATGTTTTATAAGCATTTTTAATTTTATTGCTTAAATCGCATTTTCTCGGCGAGCTGAGCGCTTTTTCTGAATTGTGCCGCTCCCGTCACTCTGGTTAGGTTGGCATCGAAAAAAACGCTCTCGGGTGCTTTAGAGTGCCGAGTTTATTACTGCGCATTAAGAAATGACCACCTCCAACGTTTGGTTTATGTTTTATAAGCATTTTTAATTTTATTGCTTAAATCGCATTTTCTCGGCGAGCTGAGCACTTTTTCTGAATTGTGCCGCTCCCGTCACTCTGGTTAGGTTGGCATCGAAAAAAACGCTCTCGGGTGCTTTAGAGTGCCGAGTTTATCACTGCGCATGAAGAAATGACCACCTCCAACGTTTGGTTTATGTTTTATAAGCATTTTTAATTTTATTGCTTAAATCGCATTTTCTCGGCGAGCTGAGCGCTTTTTCTGAATTGTGCCGCTCCCGTCACTCTGGTTAGGTTGGCATCGAAAAAAACGCTCTGGGTGCTTTAGAGTGCCGAGTTTATCACTGCGCATGAAGAAATGACCACCTCCAACGTTTGGTTTATGTTTTATAAGCATTTTTAATTTTATTGCTTAAATCGCATTTTCTCGGCGAGCTGAGCACTTTTTCTGAATTGTGCCGCTCCCGTCACTCTGGTTAGGTTGGCATCGAAAAAAACGCTCTCGGGTGCTTTAGAGTGCCGAGTTTATCACTGCGCATGAAGAAATGACCACCTCCAACGTTTGGTTTATGTTTTATAAGCATTTTTAATTTTATTGCTTAAATCGCATTTTCTCGGCGAGCTGAGCGCTTTTTCTGAATTGTGCCGCTCCCGTCACTCTGGTTAGGTTGGCATCGAAAAAAACGCTCTCGGGTGCTTTAGAGTGCCGAGTTTATCACTGCGCATGAAGAAATGACCACCTCCAACGTTTGGTTTATGTTTTATAAGCATTTTTAATTTTTTTGCTTAAATCGCATTTTCTCGGCGAGCTGAGCACTTTTTCTGAATTGTGCCGCTCCCGTCACTCTGGTTAGGTTGGCATCGAAAAAAACGCTCTCGGGTGCTTTAGAGTGCCGAGTTATTCACTGCGCATGAAGAAATGACCACCTCCAACGTTTGGTTTATGTTTTATAAGCATTTTTAATTTTATTGCTTAAATCGCATTTTCTCGGCGAGCTGAGCGCTTTTTCTGAATTGTGCCGCTCACGTCACTCTGGTTCGGTTGGCATCGAAAAAAACGCTCTCGGGTGCTTTAGAGTGCCGAGTTTATCACTGCGCATGAAGAAATGACCACCTCCAACGTTTGGTTTATGTTTTATAAGCATTTTTAATTTTATTGCTTAAATCGCATTTTCTCGGCGAGCTGAGCGCTTTTTCTGAATTGTGCCGCTCCCGTAACTCTGGTTAGGTTGGCATCGAAAAAAACGCTCACGGGTGCTTTAGAGTGCCGAGTTTATTACTGCGCATTAAGAAAAGACCACCTCCAACGTTTGGTTTATGTTTTATAAGCATTTTTAATTTTATTGCTTGAATCGCATTTTCTCGGCGAGCTGAGCACTTTTTCTGAATTGTGCCGCTCCCGTCACTCTGGTTAGGTTGGCATCGAAAAAAACGCTCTCGGGTGCTTTAGAGTGCCGAGTTTATCACTGCGCATGAAGAAATGACCACCTCCAACGTTTGGTTTATGTTTTATAAGCATTTTTAATTTTATTGCTTAAATCGCATTTTCTCGGCGAGCTGAGCGCTTTTTCTGAATTGTGCCGCCCCCGTCACTCTGGTTAGGTTGGCATCGAAAAAAACGCTCTCGGGTGCTTTAGAGTGCCGAGTTTATCACTGCGCATGAAGAAATGACCACCTCCAACGTTTGGTTTATGTTTTATAAGCATTTTTAATTTTATTGCTTAAATCGCATTTTCTCGGCGAGCTGAGCACTTTTTCTGAATTGTGCCGCTCCCGTCACTCTGGTTAGGTTGGCATCGAAAAAAACGCTCTCGGGTGCTTTAGAGTGCCGAGTTTATCACTGCGCATGAAGAAATGACCACCTCCAACGTTTGGTTTATGTTTTATAAGCATTTTTAAATTTATTGCTTAAATCGCATTTTCTCGGCGAGCTGAGCGCTTTTTCTGAATTGTGCCGCTCCCGTCACTCTGGTTAGGTTGGCATCGAAAAAAACGCTCTCGGGTGCTTTAGAGTGCCGAGTTTATTACTGCGCATTAAGAAATGACCACCTCCAACGTTTGGTTTATGTTTTATAAGCATTTTTAATTTTATTGCTTAAATCGCATTTTCTCGGCGAGCTGAGCACTTTTTCTGAATTGTGCCGCTCCCGTCACTCTGGTTAGGTTGGCATCGAAAAAAACGCTCTCGGGTGCTTTAGAGTGCCGAGTTTATTACTGCGCATTAAGAAATGACCACCTCCAACGTTTGGTTTATGTTTTATAAGCATTTTTAATTTTATTGCTTAAATCGCATTTTCTCGGCGAGCTGAGCACTTTTTCTGAATTGTGCCGCTCCCGTCACTCTGGTTAGGTTGGCATCGAAAAAAACGCTCTCGGGTGCTTTAGAGTGCCGAGTTATTCACTGCGCATGAAGAAATGACCACCTCCAACGTTTGGTTTATGTTTTATAAGCATTTTTAGTTTTATTGCTTAAATCGCATTTTCTCGGCGAGCTGAGCACTTTTTCTGAATTGTGCCGCTCCCGTCACTCTGGTTAGGTTGGCATCGAAAAAAACGCTCTCGGGTGCTTTAGAGTGCCGAGTTTATCACTGCGCATGAAGAAATGACCACCTCCAACGTTTGGTTTATGTTTAATAAGCATTTTTAATTTTATTGCTTAAATCGCATTTTCTCGGCGAGCTGAGCACTTTTTCTGAATTGTGCCGCTCCCGTCACTCTGGTTAGGTTGGCATCGAAAAAAACGCTCTCGGGTGCTTTAGAGTGCCGAGTTTATCACTGCGCATGAAGAAATGACCACCTCCAACGTTTGGTTTATGTTTTATAAGCATTTTTAATTTTATTGCTTAAATCGCATTTTCTCGGCGAGCTGAGCACTTTTTCTGAATTGTGCCGCTCCCGTCACTCTGGTTAGGTTGGCATCGAAAAAAACGCTCTCGGGTGCTTTAGAGTGCCGAGTTTATCACTGCGCATGAAGAAATGACCACGTCCAACGTTTGGTTTATGTTTTATAAGCATTTTTAATTTTATTGCTTAAATCGCATTTTCTCGGAGTGCTGAGCGCTTTTTCTGAATTGTGCCGCTCCCGTCACTCTGGTTAGGTTGGCATCGAAAAAAACGCTCTCAGGTGCTTTAGAGTGCCGAGTTTATCACTGCGCATGAAGAAATGACCACCTCCAACGTTTGGTTTATGTTTTATAAGCATTTTTAATTTTATTGCTTAAATCGCATTTTCTCGGCGAGCTGAGCGCTTTTTCTGAATTGTGCCGCTCCCGTCACTCTGGTTAGGTTGGCATCGAAAAAAACGCTCTCGGGTGCTTTAGAGTGCCGAGTTTATCACTGCGCATGAAGAAATGACCACCTCCAACGTTTGGTTTATGTTTTATAAGCATTTTTAATTTTATTGCTTAAATCGCATTTTCTCGGCGAGCTGAGCGCTTTTTCTGAATTGTGCCGCTCCCGTAACTCTGGTTAGGTTGGCATATAAAAAAACGCTCTCGGGTGCTTTAGAGTGCCGAGTTTATCACTGCGCATGAAGAAATGACCACTTCCAACGTTTGGTTTATGTTTTATAAGCATTTTTTATTTTATTGCTTAAATCGCATTTTCTCGGCGAGCTGAGCACTTTTTCTGAATTGTGCCGCTCCCGTCACTCTGGTTAGGTTGGCATCGAAAAAAACGCTCTCGGGTGCTTTAGAGTGCCGAGTTTATTACTGCGCATTAAGAAATGACCACCTCCAACGTTTGGTTTATGTTTTATAAGCATTTTTAATTTTATTGCTTAAATCGCATTTTCTCGGCGAGCTGAGCACTTTTTCTGAATTCTGCCGCTCCCGTCACTCTGGTTAGGTTGGCATCGAAAAAAACGCTCTCGGGTGCTTTAGAGTGCCGAGTTATTCACTGCGCATGAAGAAATGACCACCTCCAACGTTTGGTTTATGTTTTATAAGCATTTTTAATTTTATTGCTTAAATCGCATTTTCTCGGCGAGCTGAGCACTTTTTCTGAATTGTGCCGCTCCCGTCACTCTGGTTAGGTTGGCATCGAAAAAAACGCTCTCGGGTGCTTTAGAGTGCCGAGTTTATCACTGCGCATGAAGAAATGACCACCTCCAACGTTTGGTTTATGTTTTATAAGCATTTTTAATTTTATTGCTTAAATCGCATTTTCTCGGCGAGCTGAGCGCTTTTTCTGAATTGTGCCGCTCCCGTCACTCTGGTTAGGTTGGCATCGAAAAAAACGCTCTCGGGTGCTTTAGAGTGCCGAGTTATTCACTGCGCATGAAGAAATGACCACCTCCAACGTTTGGTTTATGTTTAATAAGCATTTTTAATTTTATTGCTTAAATCACATTTTCTCGGCGAGCTGAGCGCTTATTCTGAATTGTGCCGCTCCCGTCACTCTGGTTAGGTTGGCATCGAAAAAAACGCTCTCGGGTGCTTTAGAGTGCCGAGTTATTCACTGCGCATGAAGAAATGACCACCTCCAACGTTTGGTTTATGTTTAATAAGCATTTTTAATTTTATTGCTTAAATCGCATTTTCTCGGCGAGCTGAGCACTTTTTCTGAATTGTGCCGCTCCCGTCACTCTGGTTAGGTTGGCATCGAAAAAAACGCTCTCGGGTGCTTTAGAGTGCCGAGTTTATTACTGCGCATTAAGAAATGACCACCTCCAACGTTTGGTTTATGTTTTATAAGCATGTTTAATTTTATTGCTTAAATCGCATTTTCTCGGCGAGCTGAGCACTTTTTCTGAATTGTGCCGCTCCCGTCACTCTGGTTAGGTTGGCATCGAAAAGAACGCTCTCGGGTGCTTTAGAGTGCCGAGTTATTCACTGCGCACGAAGAAATGACCACCTCCAACGTTTGGTTTATGTTTTATAAGCATTTTTAATTTTATTGCTTAAATCGCATTTTCTCGGCGAGCTGAGCGCTTTTTCTGAATTGTGCCGCTCCCGTCACTCTGGTTAGGTTGGCATCGAAAAAAACGCTCTCGGGTGCTTTAGAGTGCCGAGTTTATTACTGCGCATTAAGAAATGACCACCTCCAACGTTTGGTTTATGTTTTATAAGCATTTTTAATTTTATTGCTTAAATCGCATTTTCTCGGCGAGCTGAGCACTTTTTCTGAATTGTGCCGCTCCCGTCACTCTGGTTAGGTTGGCATCGAAAAAAACGCTCTCGGGTGCTTTAGAGTGCCGAGTTTATTACTGCGCATTAAGAAATGACCAACTCCAACGTTTGGTTTATGTTTTACAAGCATTTTTAATTTTATTGCTTAAATCGCATTTTCTCGGCGAGCTGAGCACTTTTTCTGAATTGTGCCGCTCCCGTCACTCTGGTTAGGTTGGCATCGAAAAAAACGCTCTCGGGTGCTTTAGAGTGCCGAGTTATTCACTGCGCACGAAGAAATGACCACCTCCAACGTTTGGTTTATGTTTTATAAGCATTTTTAATTTTATTGCTTAAATCGCATTTTCTCGGCGAGCTGAGCGCTTTTTCTGAATTGTGCCGCTCCCGTCACTCTGGTTAGGTTGGCATCGAAAAAAACGCTCTCGGGTGCTTTAGAGTGCCGAGTTTATTACTGCGCATTAAGAAATGACCACCTCCAACGTTTGGTTTATGTTTTATAAGCATTTTTAATTTTATTGCTTAAATCGCATTTTCTCGGCGAGCTGAGCACTTTTTCTGAATTGTGCCGCTCCCGTCACTCTGGTTAGGTTGGCATCGAAAAAAACGCTCTCGGGTGCTTTAGAGTGCCGAGTTTATTACTGCGCATTAAGAAATGACCACCTCCAACGTTTGGTTTATGTTTTATAAGCATTTTTAATTTTATTGCTTAAATCGCATTTTCTCGGCGAGCTGAGCACTTTTTCTGAATTGTGCCGCTCCCGTCACTCTGGTTAGGTTGGCATCGAAAAAAACGCTCTCGGGTGCTTTAGAGTGCCGAGTTATTCACTGCGCATGAAGAAATGACCACCTCCAACGTTTGGTTTATGTTTAATAAGCATTTTTAATTTTATTGCTTGAATCGCATTTTCTCGGCGAGCTGAGCACTTTTTCTGAATTGTGCCGCTCCCGTCACTCTGGTTAGGTTGGCATCGAAAAAAACGCTCTCGGGTGCTTTAGAGTGCCGAGTTATTCACTGCGCATGAAGAAATGACCACCTCCAACGTTTGGTTTATGTTTTATAAGCATTTTTAATTTTATTGCTTAAATCGCATTTTCTCGGCGAGCTGAGCACTTTTTCTGAATTGTGCCGCTCCCGTCACTCTGGTTAGGTTGGCATCGAAAAAAACGCTCTCGGGTGCTTTAGAGTGCCGAGTTTATCACTGCGCATGAAGAAATGACCACCTCCAACGTTTGGTTTATGTTTTATAAGCATTTTTAATTTTATTGCTTAAATCGCATTTTCTCGGCGAGCTGAGCGCTTTTTCTGAATTGTGCCGCTCCCGTCACTCTGGTTAGGTTGGCATCGAAAAAAACGCTCTCGGGTGCTTTAGAGTGCCGAGTTTATTACTGCGCATTAAGAAATGACCACCTCCAACGTTTGGTTTATGTTTTATAAGCATTTTTAATTTTATTGCTTAAATCGCATTTTCTCGGCGAGCTGAGCACTTTTTCTGAATTGTGCCGCTCCCGTCACTCTGGTTAGGTTGGCATCGAAAAAAACGCTCTCGGGTGCTTTAGAGTGCCGAGTTTATTACTGCGCATTAAGAAATGACCACCTCCAACGTTTGGTTTATGTTTTATAAGCATTTTTAATTTTATTGCTTAAATCGCATTTTCTCGGCGAGCTGAGCACATTTTCTGAATTGTGCCGCTCCCGTCACTCTGGTTAGGTTGGCATCGAAAAAAACGCTCTCGGGTGCTTTAGAGTGCCGAGTTATTCACTGCGCATGAAGAAATGACCACCTCCAACGTTTGGTTTATGTTTAATAAGCATTTTTAATTTTATTGCTTGAATCGCATTTTCTCGGCGAGCTGAGCACTTTTTCTGAATTGTGCCGCTCCCGTCACTCTGGTTAGGTTGGCATCGAAAAAAACGCTCTCGGGTGCTTTAGAGTGCCGAGTTATTCACTGCGCATGAAGAAATGACCACCTCCAACGTTTGGTTTATGTTTTATAAGCATTTTTAATTGTATTGCTTAAATCGCATTTTCTCGGCGAGCTGAGCACTTTTTCTGAATTGTGCCGCTCCCGTCACTCTGGTTAGGTTGGCATCGAAAAAAACGCTCTCGGGTGCTTTAGAGTGCCGAGTTTATCACTGCGCATGAAGAAATGACCACCTCCAACGTTTGGTTTATGTTTTATAAGCATTTTTAATTTTATTGCTTAAATCGCATTTTCTCGGCGAGCTGAGCGCTTTTTCTGAATTGTGCCGCTCCCGTCACTCTGGTTAGGTTGGCATCGAAAAAAACGCTCTCGGGTGCTTTAGAGTGCCGAGTTTATCACTGCGCATGAAGAAATGACCACCTCCAACGTTTGGTTTATGTTTTATAAGCATTTTTAATTTTATTGCTTAAATCGCATTTTCTCGGCGAGCTGAGCGCTTTTTCTGAATTGTGCCGCTCCCGTCACTCTGGTTAGGTTGGCATCGAAAAAAACGCTCTCGGGTGCTTTAGAGTGCCGAGTTTATCACTGCGCATGAAGAAATGACCACCTCCAACGTTTGGTTTATGTTTTATAAGCATTTTTAATTTTATTGCTTAAATCGCATTTTCTCGGCGAGCTGAGCGCTTTTTCTGAATTGTGCCGCTCCCGTCACTCTGGTTAGGTTGGCATCGAAAAAAACGCTCTCGGGTGCTTTAGAGTGCCGAGTTTATCACTGCGCATGAAGAAATGACCACCTCCAACGTTTGGTTTATGTTTTATAAGCATTTTTAATTTTATTGCTTAAATTGCATTTTCTCGGCGAGCTGAGCACTTTTTCTGAATTGTGCCGCTCCCGTCACTCTGGTTAGGTTGGCATCGAAAAAAACGCTCTCGGGTGCTTTAGAGTGCCGAGTTTATCACTGCGCATGAAGAAATGACCACCTCCAACGTTTGGTTTATGTTTTATAAGCATTTTTAATTTTATTGCTTAAATCGCATTTTCTCGGCGAGCTGAGCGCTTTTTCTGAATTGTGCCGCTCCCGTCACTCTGGTTAGGTTGGCATCGAAAAAAACGCTCTGGGTGCTTTAGAGTGCCGAGTTTATCACTGCGCATGAAGAAATGACCACCTCCAACGTTTGGTTTATGTTTTATAAGCATTTTTAATTTTATTGCTTAAATCGCATTTTCTCGGCGAGCTGAGCACTTTTTCTGAATTGTGCCGCTCCCGTCACTCTGGTTAGGTTGGCATCGAAAAAAACGCTCTCGGGTGCTTTAGAGTGCCGAGTTATTCACTGCGCATGAAGAAATGACCACCTCCAACGTTTGGTTTATGTTTTATAAGCATTTTTAATTTTATTGCTTAAATCGCATTTTCTCGGCGAGCTGAGCGCTTTTTATGAATTGTGCCGCTCCCGTCACTCTGGTTAGGTTGGCATCGAAAAAAACGCTCTCGGGTGCTTTAGAGTGCCGAGTTTATCACTGCGCATGAAGAAATGACCACCTCCAACGTTTGGTTTATGTTTTATAAGCATTTTTAATTTTTTTGCTTAAATCGCATTTTCTCGGCGAGCTGAGCACTTTTTCTGAATTGTGCCGCTCCCGTCACTCTGGTTAGGTTGGCATCGAAAAAAACGCTCTCGGGTGCTTTAGAGTGCCGAGTTATTCACTGCGCATGAAGAAATGACCACCTCCAACGTTTGGTTTATGTTTTATAAGCATTTTTAATTTTATTGCTTAAATCGCATTTTCTCGGCGAGCTGAGCGCTTTTTCTGAATTGTGCCGCTCACGTCACTCTGGTTCGGTTGGCATCGAAAAAAACGCTCTCGGGTGCTTTAGAGTGCCGAGTTTATCACTGCGCATGAAGAAATGACCACCTCCAACGTTTGGTTTATGTTTTATAAGCATTTTTAATTTTATTGCTTAAATCGCATTTTCTCGGCGAGCTGAGCGCTTTTTCTGAATTGTGCCGCTCCCGTAACTCTGGTTAGGTTGGCATCGAAAAAACGCTCTCGGGTGCTTTAGAGTGCCGAGTTATTCACTGCGCATGAAGAAATGACCACCTCCAACGTTTGGTTTATGTTTTATAAGCATTTTTAGTTTTATTGCTTAAATCGCATTTTCTCGGCGAGCTGAGCACTTTTTCTGAATTGTGCCGCTCCCGTCACTCTGGTTAGGTTGGCATCGAAAAAAACGCTCTCGGGTGCTTTAGAGTGCCGAGTTATTCACTGCGCATGAAGAAATGACCACCTCCAACGTTTGGTTTATGTTTTATAAGCATTTTTAATTGTATTGCTTAAATCGCATTTTCTCGGCGAGCTGAGCACTTTTTCTGAATTGTGCCGCTCCCGTCACTCTGGTTAGGTTGGCATCGAAAAAAACGCTCTCGGGTGCTTTAGAGTGCCGAGTTTATCACTGCGCATGAAGAAATGACCACCTCCAACGTTTGGTTTATGTTTTATAAGCATTTTTAATTTTATTGCTTAAATCGCATTTTCTCGGCGAGCTGAGCGCTTTTTCTGAATTGTGCCGCTCCCGTCACTCTGGTTAGGTTGGCATCGAAAAAAACGCTCTCGGGTGCTTTAGAGTGCCGAGTTTATCACTGCGCATGAAGAAATGACCACCTCCAACGTTTGGTTTATGTTTTATAAGCATTTTTAATTTTATTGCTTAAATCGCATTTTCTCGGCGAGCTGAGCGCTTTTTCTGAATTGTGCCGCTCCCGTCACTCTGGTTAGGTTGGCATCGAAAAAAAACGCTCTCGGGTGCTTTAGAGTGCCGAGTTTATCACTGCGCATGAAGAAATGACCACCTCCAACGTTTGGTTTATGTTTTATAAGCATTTTTAATTTTATTGCTTAAATCGCATTTTCTCGGCGAGCTGAGCGCTTTTTCTGAATTGTGCCGCTCCCGTCACTCTGGTTAGGTTGGCATCGAAAAAAACGCTCTCGGGTGCTTTAGAGTGCCGAGTTTATCACTGCGCATGAAGAAATGACCACCTCCAACGTTTGGTTTATGTTTTATAAGCATTTTTAATTTTATTGCTTAAATTGCATTTTCTCGGCGAGCTGAGCACTTTTTCTGAATTGTGCCGCTCCCGTCACTCTGGTTAGGTTGGCATCGAAAAAAACGCTCTAAGGTGCTTTAGAGTGCCGAGTTATTCACTGCGCATGAAGAAATGACCACCTCCAACGTTTGGTTTATGATTTATAAGCATTTTTAATTTTATTGCTTAAATCGCATTTTCTCGGCGAGCTGAGAACTTTTTCTGAATTGTGCCGCTCCCGTCACTCTGGTTAGGTTGGCATCGAAAAAAACGCTCTCGGGTGCTTTAGAGTGCCGAGTTTATCACTGCGCATGAAGAAATGACCACCTCCAACGTTTGGTTTATGTTTTATAAGCATTTTTAATTTTTTTGCTTAAATCGCATTTTCTCGGCGAGCTGAGCGCTTTTTCTGAATTGTGCCGCTCCCGTCACTCTGGTTAGGTTGGCATCGAAAAAAACGCTCTCGGGTGCTTTAGAGTGCCGAGTTTATCACTGCGCATGAAGAAATGACCACCTCCAACGTTTGGTTTATGTTTTATAAGCATTTTTAATTTTATTGCTTAAATCGCATTTTCTCGGCGAGCTGAGCACTTTTTCTGAATTGTGCCGTTCCCGTCACTCTGGTTAGGTTGGCATCGAAAAAAACGCTCTCGGGTGCTTTAGAGTGCCGAGTTATTCACTGCGCATGAAGAAATGACCACCTCCAACGTTTGGTTTATGTTTTATAAGCATTTTTAATTTTATTGCTTAAATCGCATTTTCTCGGCGAGCTGAGCACTTTTTCTGAATTGTGCCGCTCCCGTCACTCTGGTTAGGTTGGCATCGAAAAAAACGCTCTCGGGTGCTTTAGAGTGCCGAGTTTATCACTGCGCATGAAGAAATGACCACCTCCAACGTTTGGTTTATGTTTTATAAGCATTTTTAATTTTATTGCTTAAATCGCATTTTCTCGGCGAGCTGAGCACTTTTTCTGAATTGTGCCGCTCCCGTCACTCTGGTTAGGTTGGCATCGAAAAAAACGCTCTCGGGTGCTTTAGAGTGCCGAGTTTATTACTGCGCATTAGGAAATGACCACCTCCAACGTTTGGTTTATGTTTTATAAGCATTTTTAATTTTATTGCTTAAATCGCATTTTCTCGGCGAGCTGAGCGCTTTTTCTGAATTGTGCCGCTCCCGTCACTCTGGTTAGGTTGGCATCGAAAAAAACGCTCTCGGGTGCTTTAGAGTGCCGAGTTTATTACTGCGCATTAAGAAATGACCACCTCCAACGTTTGGTTTATGTTTTATAAGCATTTTTAATTTTATTGCTTAAATCGCATTTTCTCGGCGAGCTGAGCACTTTTTCTGAATTGTGCCGCTCCCGTCACTCTGGTTAGGTTGGCAGCGAAAAAAACGCTCTCGGGTGCTTTAGAGTGCCGAGTTTATTACTGCGCATTAAGAAATGACCACCTCCAACGTTTGGTTTATGTTTTATAAGCATTTTTAATTTTATTGCTTAAATCGCATTTTCTCGGCGAGCTGAGCACTTTTTCTGAATTGTGCCGCTCCCGTCACTCTGGTTAGGTTGGCATCGAAAAAAACGCTCTCGGGTGCTTTAGAGTGCCGAGTTTATTACTGCGCATTAAGAAATGACCACCTCCAACGTTTGGTTTATGTTTTATAAGCATTTTTAATTTTATTGCTTAAATCGCATTTTCTCGGCGAGCTGAGCACTTTTTCTGAATTGTGCCGCTCCCGTCACTCTGGTTAGGTTGGCATCGAAAAAAACGCTATCGGGTGCTTTAGAGTGCCGAGTTATTCACTGCGCATGAAGAAATGACCACCTCCAACGTTTGGTTTATGTTTAATAAGCATTTTTAATTTTATTGCTTAAATCGCATTTTCTCGGCGAGCTGAGCACTTTTTCTGAATTGTGCCGCTCCCGTCACTCTGGTTACGTTGGCATCGAAAAAAACGCTCTCGGGTGCTTTAGAGTGCCGAGTTTATTACTGCGCATTAAGAAATGACCACCTCCAACGTTTGGTTTATGTTTTATAAGCATTTTTAATTTTATTGCTTAAATCGCATTTTCTCGGCGAGCTGAGCACTTTTTCTGAATTGTGCCGCTCCCGTCACTCTGGTTAGGTTGGCATCGAAAAAAACGCTCTCGGGTGCTTTAGAGTGCCGAGTTTATTACTGCGCATTAAGAAATGACCACCTCCAACGTTTGGTTTATGTTTTATAAGCATTTTTAATTTTATTGCTTAAATCGCATTTTCTCGGCGAGCTGAGCACTTTTTCTGAATTGTGCCGCTCCCGTCACTCTGGTTAGGTTGGCATCGAAAAAAACGCTCTCGGGTGCTTTAGAGTGCCGAGTTATTCACTGCGCATGAAGAAATGACCACCTCCAACGTTTGGTTTATGTTTAATAAGCATTTTTAATTTTATTGCTTGAATCGCATTTTCTCGGCGAGCTGAGCACTTTTTCTGAATTGTGCCGCTCCCGTCACTCTGGTTAGGTTGGCATCGAAAAAAAACGCTCTCGGGTGCTTTAGAGTGCCGAGTTTACCACTGCGCATGAAGAAATGACCACCTCCAACGTTTGGTTTATGTTTTATAAGCATTTTTAATTTTATTGCTTAAATCGCATTTTCTCGGCGAGCTGAGCGCTTTTTCTGAATTGTGCCGCTCCCGTCACTCTGGTTAGGTTGGCATCGAAAAAAACGCTCTCGGGTGCTTTAGAGTGCCGAGTTTATCACTGCGCATGAAGAAATGACCACCTCCAACGTTTGGTTTATGTTTTATAAGCATTTTTAATTTTATTGCTTAAATCGCATTTTCTCGGCGAGCTGAGCACTTTTTCTGAATTGTGCCGCTCCCGTCACTCTGGTTAGGTTGGCATCGAAAAAAACGCTCTCGGGTGCTTTAGAGTGCCGAGTTTATCACTGCGCATGAAGAAATGACCACCTCCAACGTTTGGTTTATGTTTTATAAGCATTTTTAATTTTATTGCTTAAATCGCATTTTCTCGGCGAGCTGAGCACTTTTTCTGAATTGTGCCGCTCCCGTCACTTGGCATCGAAAAAAACGCTCTCGGGTGCTTTAGAGTGCCGAGTTATTCACTGCGCATGAAGAAATGACCACCTCCAACGTTTGGTTTATGTTTTATAAGCATTTTTAATTTTATTGCTTAAATCGCATTTTCTCGGCGAGCTGAGCGCTTTTTCTGAATTGTGCCGCTCCCGTCACTCTGGTTAGGTTGGCATCGAAAAAAACGCTCTAGGGTGCTTTAGAGTGCCGAGTTTATTACTGCGCATTAAGAAATGACCACCTCCAACGTTTGGTTTATGTTTTATAAGCATTTTTAATTTTATTGCCTAAATTGCATTTTCTCGGCGAGCTGAGCACTTTTTCTGAATTGTGCCGCTCCCGTCACTCTGGTTAGGTTGGCATCGAAAAAAACGCTCTCGGGTGCTTTAGAGTGCCGAGTTTATCACTGCGCATGAAGAAATGACCACCTCCAACGTTTGGTTTATGTTTTATAAGCATTTTTAATTTTATTGCTTAAATCGCATTTTCTCGGCGAGCTGAGCACTTTTTCTGAATTGTGCCGCTCCCGTCACTCTGGTTAGGTTGGCATCGAAAAAAACGCTCTCGGGTGCTTTAGAGTGCCGAGTTTATCACTGCGCATGAAGAAATGACCACCTCCAACGTTTGGTTTAGGTTTAATAAGCATTTTTAATTTTATTGCTTAAATCGCATTTTCTCGGCGAGCTGAGCACTTTTTCTGAATTGTGCCGCTCCCGTCACTCTGGTTAGGTTGGCATCGAAAAAAACGCTCTCGGGTGCTTTAGAGTGCCGACTTTATCACTGCGCATGAAGAAATGACCACCTCCAACGTTTGGTTTATGTTTTATAAGCATTTTTAATTTTATTGCTTAAATCGCATTTTCTCGGCGAGCTGAGCACTTTTTCTGAATTGTGCCGCTCCCGTCACTCTGGTTAGGTTGGCATCGAAAAAAACGCTCACGGGTGCTTTAGAGTGCCGAGTTTATTACTGCGCTGGTTTATGTTTTATAAGCATTTTTAATTTTATTGCTTAAATCGCATTTTTTCGGCGAGCTGAGCACTTTTTCTGAATTGTGCCGCTCCCGTCACTCTGGTTAGGTTGGCATCGAAAAAAACGCTCTCGGGTGCTTTAGGGTGCCGAGTTTATTACTGCGCATGAAGAAATGACCACCTCCAACGTTTGGTTTATGTTTTATAAGCATTTTTAATTTTATTGCTTAAATCGCATTTTCTCGGCGAGCTGAGCACTTTTTCTGAATTGTGCCGCTCCCGTCACTCTGGTTAGGTTGGCATCGAAAAAAACGCTCTCGGGCGCTTTAGAGTGCCGAGTTTATCACTGCGCATGAAGAAATGACCACCTCCAACGTTTGGTTTATGTTTTATAAGCATTTTTAATTTTATTGCTTAAATCGCATTTTCTCGGCCAGCTGAGCGCTTTTTCTGAATTGTGCCGCTCCCGTCACTCTGGTTAGGTTGGCATCGAAAAAAACGCTCTCGGGTGCTTTAGAGTGCCGAGTTTATCACTGCGCATGAAGAAATGACCACCTCCAACGTTTGGTTTATGTTTTATAAGCATTTTTAATTTTATTGCTTAAATCGCATTTTCTCGGCGAGCTGAGCGCTTTTTCTGAATTGTGCCGCTCCCGTAACTCTGGTTAGGTTGGCATCGAAAAAAACGCTCTCGGGTGCTTTAGAGTGCCGAGTTTATCACTGCGCATGAAGAAATGACCACTTCCAACGTTTGGTTTATGTTTTATAAGCATTTTAAATTTTATTGCTTAAATCGCATTTTCTCGGCGAGCTGAGCACTTTTTCTGAATTGTGCCGCTCCCGTCACTCTGGTTAGGTTGGCATCGAAAAAAACGCTCTCGGGTGCTTTAGAGTGCCGAGTTTATTACTGCGCATTAAGAAATGACCACCTCCAACGTTTGGTTTATGTTTAATAAGCATTTTTAATTTTATTGCTTAAACCGCATTTTCTCGGCGAGCTGAGCACTTTTTCTGAATTGTGCCGCTCCCGTCACTCTGGTTAGGTTGGCATCGAAAAAAACGCTCTCGGGTGCTTTAGAGTGCCGAGTTTATTACTGCGCATTAAGAAATGACCACCTCCAACGTTTGGTTTATGTTTTATAAGCATTTTTAATTTTATTGCTTAAATCGCATTTTCTTGGCGAGCTGAGCACTTTTTCTGAATTGTGCCGCTCCCGTCACTCTGGTTAGGTTGGCATCGAAAAAAACGCTCTCGGGTGCTTTAGAGTGCCGAGTTTATTACTGCGCATTAAGAAATGACCACCTCCAACGTTTGGTTTATGTTTTATAAGCATTTTTAATTTTATTGCTTAAATCGCATTTTCTCGGCGAGCTGAGCACTTTTTCTGAATTGTGCCGCTCCCGTCACTCTGGTTATAGGTTGGCATCGAAAAAAACCCTCTCGGGTGCTTTAGAGTGCCGAGTTTATTACTGCGCATTAAGAAATGACCACCTCCAACGTTTGGTTTATGTTTTATAAGCATTTTTAATTTTATTGCTTAAATCGCATTTTCTCGGCGAGCTGAGCACTTTTTCTGAATTGTGCCGCTCCCGTCACTCTGGTTAGGTTGGCATCGAAAAAAACGCTATCGGGTGCTTTAGAGTGCCGAGTTATTCACTGCGCATGAAGAAATGACCACCTCCAACGTTTGGTTTATGTTTAATAAGCATTTTTAATTTTATTGCTTAAATCGCATTTTCTCGGCGAGCTGAGCACTTTTTCTGAATTGTGCCGCTCCCGTCACTCTGGTTAGGTTGGCATCGAAAAAAACGCTCTCGGGTGCTTTAGAGTGCCGAGTTTATTACTGCGCATTAAGAAATGACCACCTCCAACGTTTGGTTTATGCTTTATAAGCATTTTTAATTTTATTGCTTAAATCGCATTTTCTCGGCGAGCTGAGCACTTTTTCTGAATTGTGCCGCTCCCGTCACTCTGGTTAGGTTGGCATCGAAAAAAACGCTCTCGGGTGCTTTAGAGTGCCGAGTTTATTACTGCGCATTAAGAAATGACCACCTCCAACGTTTGGTTTATGTTTTATAAGCATTTTTAATTTTATTGCTTAAATCGCATTTTCTCGGCGAGCTGAGCACTTTTTCTGAATTGTGCCGCTCCCGTCACTCTGGTTAGGTTGGCATCGAAAAAAACGCTCTCGGGTGCTTTAGAGTGCCGAGTTATTCACTGCGCATGAAGAAATGACCACCTCCAACGTTTGGTTTATGTTTAATAAGCATTTTTAATTTTATTGCTTGAATCGCATTTTCTCGGCGAGCTGAGCACTTTTTCTGAATTGTGCCGCTCCCGTCACTCTGGTTAGGTTGGCATCGAAAAAAACGCTCTCGGGTGCTTTAGAGTGCCGAGTTTATCACTGCGCATGAAGAAATGACCACCTCCAACGTTTGGTTTATGTTTTATAAGCATTTTTAATTTTATTGCTTAAATCGCATTTTCTCGGCGAGCTGAGCGCTTTTTCTGAATTGTGCCGCTCCCGTCACTCTGGTTAGGTTGGCATCGAAAAAAACGCTCTCGGGTGCTCTAGAGTGCCGAGTTTATCACTGCGCATGAAGAAATGACCACCTCCAACGTTTGGTTTATGTTTTATAAGCATTTTTAATTTTATTGCTTAAATCGCATTTTCTCGGCGAGCTGAGCACTTTTTCTGAATTGTGCCGCTCCCGTCACTCTGGTTAGGTTGGCATCGAAAAAAACGCTCTCGGGTGCTTTAGAGTGCCGAGTTTATCACTGCGCATAAAGAAATGACCACCTCCAACGTTTGGTTTATGTTTTATAAGCATTTTTAATTTTATTGCTTAAATCGCATTTTCTCGGCGAGCTGAGCGCTTTTTCTGAATTGTGCCTCTCCCGTCACTCTGGTTAGGTTGGCATCGAAAAAAACGCTCTCGGGTGCTTTAGAGTGCCGAGTTATTCACTGCGCATGAAGAAATGACCACCTCCAACGTTTGGTTTATGTTTAATAAGCATTTTTAATTTTATTGCTTAAATAGCATTTTCTCGGCGAGCTGAGCGCTTTTTCTGAATTGTGCCGCTCCCGTCACTCTGGTTAGGTTGGCATCGAAAAAAACGCTCTCGGGTGCTTTAGAGTGCCGAGTTATTCACTGCGCATGAAGAAATGACAACCTCCAACGTTTGGTTTATGTTTAATAAGCATTTTTAATTTTATTGCTTAAATCGCATTTTCTCGGCGAGCTGAGCACTTTTTCTGAATTGTGCCGCTCCCGTCACTCTGGTTAGGTTGGCATCGAAAAAAACGCTCTCGGGTGCTTTAGAGTGCCGAGTTTATTACTGCGCATTAAGAAATGACCACCTCCAACGTTTGGTTTATGTTTTATAAGCATTTTTAATTTTATTGCTTAAATCGCATTTTCTCGGCGAGCTGAGCGCTTTTTCTGAATTGTGCCGCTCCCGTCACTCTGGTTAGGTTGGCATCGAAAAAAACGCTATCGGGTGCTTTAGAGTGCCGAGTTATTCACTGCGCATGAAGAAATGACCACCTCCAACGTTTGGTTTATGTTTAATAAGCATTTTTAATTTTATTGCTTAAATCGCATTTTCTCGGCGAGCTGAGCACTTTTTCTGAATTGTGCCGCTCCCGTCACTCTGGTTAGGTTGGCATCGAAAAAAACGCTCTCGGGTGCTTTAGAGTGCCGAGTTTATTACTGCGCATTAAGAAATGACCACCTGGTTTATGCTTTATAAGCATTTTTAATTTTATTGCTTAAATCGCATTTTCTCGGCGAGCTGAGCACTTTTTCTGAATTGTGCCGCTCCCGTCACTCTGGTTAGGTTGGCATCGAAAAAAACGCTCTCGGGTGCTTTAGAGTGCCGAGTTTATTACTGCGCATTAAGAAATGACCACCTCCAACGTTTGGTTTATGTTTTATAAGCATTTTTAATTTTATTGCTTAAATCGCATTTTCTCGGCGAGCTGAGCACTTTTTCTGAATTGTGCCGCTCCCGTCACTCTGGTTAGGTTGGCATCGAAAAAAACGCTCTCGGGTGCTTTAGAGTGCCGAGTTATTCACTGCGCATGTAGAAATGACCACCTCCAACGTTTGGTTTATGTTTAATAAGCATTTTTAATTTTATTGCTTGAATCGCATTTTCTCGGCGAGCTGAGCACTTTTTCTGAATTGTGCCGCTCCCGTCACTCTGGTTAGGTTGGCATCGAAAAAAACGCTCTCGGGTGCTTTAGAGTGCCGAGTTTATCACTGCGCATGAAGAAATGACCACCTCCAACGTTTGGTTTATGTTTTATAAGCATTTTTAATTTTATTGCTTAAATCGCATTTTCTCGGCGAGCTGAGCGCTTTTTCTGAATTGTGCCGCTCCCGTCACTCTGGTTAGGTTGGCATCGAAAAAAACGCTCTCGGGTGCTCTAGAGTGCCGAGTTTATCACTGCGCATGAAGAAATGACCACCTCCAACGTTTGGTTTATGTTTTATAAGCATTTTTAATTTTATTGCTTAAATCGCATTTTCTCGGCGAGCTGAGCACTTTTTCTGAATTGTGCCGCTCCCGTCACTCTGGTTAGGTTGGCATCGAAAAAAACGCTCTCGGGTGCTTTAGAGTGCCGAGTTTATCACTGCGCATAAAGAAATGACCACCTCCAACGTTTGGTTTATGTTTTATAAGCATTTTTAATTTTATTGCTTAAATCGCATTTTCTCGGCGAGCTGAGCGCTTTTTCTGAATTGTGCCTCTCCCGTCACTCTGGTTAGGTTGGCATCGAAAAAAACGCTCTCGGGTGCTTTAGAGTGCCGAGTTATTCACTGCGCATGAAGAAATGACCACCTCCAACGTTTGGTTTATGTTTAATAAGCATTTTTAATTTTATTGCTTAAATAGCATTTTCTCGGCGAGCTGAGCGCTTTTTCTGAATTGTGCCGCTCCCGTCACTCTGGTTAGGTTGGCATCGAAAAAAACGCTCTCGGGTGCTTTAGAGTGCCGAGTTATTCACTGCGCATGAAGAAATGACAACCTCCAACGTTTGGTTTATGTTTAATAAGCATTTTTAATTTTATTGCTTAAATCGCATTTTCTCGGCGAGCTGAGCACTTTTTCTGAATTGTGCCGCTCCCGTCACTCTGGTTAGGTTGGCATCGAAAAAAACGCTCTCGGGTGCTTTAGAGTGCCGAGTTTATTACTGCGCATTAAGAAATGACCACCTCCAACGTTTGGTTTATGTTTTATAAGCATTTTTAATTTTATTGCTTAAATCGCATTTTCTCGGCGAGCTGAGCGCTTTTTCTGAATTGTGCCGCTCCCGTCACTCTGGTTAGGTTGGCATCGAAAAAAACGCTCTCGGGTGCTTTAGAGTGCCGAGTTTATTACTGCGCATTAAGAAATGACCACCTCCAACGTTTGGTTTATGTTTTATAAGCATTTTTAATTTTATTGCTTAAGTCGCATTTTCTCGGCGAGCTGAGCACTTTTTCTGAATTGTGCCGCTCCCGTCACTCTGGTTAGGTTGGCATCGAAAAAAACGCTCTCGGGTGCTTTAGAGTGCCGAGTTATTCACTGCGCATGAAGAAATGACCACCTCCAACGTTTGGTTTATGTTTTATAAGCATTTTTAATTTTATTGCTTAAATCGCATTTTCTCGGCGAGCTGAGCACTTTTTCTGAATTGTGCCGCTCCCGTCACTCTGGTTAGGTTGGCATCGAAAAAAACGCTCTCGGGTGCTTTAGAGTGCCGAGTTTATCACTGCGCATGAAGAAATGACCACCTCCAACGTTTGGTTTATGTTTTATAAGCATTTTTAATTTTATTGCTTAAATCGCATTTTCTCGGCGAGCTGAGCGCTTTTTTTGAATTGTGCCGCTCCCGTCACTCTGGTTAGGTTGGCATCGAAAAAAACGCTCTCGGGTGCTTTAGAGTGCCGAGTTTATCACTGCGCATGAAGAAATGACCACCTCCAACGTTTGGTTTATGTTTTATAAGCATTTTTAATTTTATTGCTTAAATCGCATTTTCTCGGCGAGCTGAGCGCTTTTTCTGAATTGTGCCGCTCCCGTAACTCTGGTTAGGTTGGCATCGAAAAAAACGCTCTCGGGTGCTTTAGAGTGCCGAGTTTATCACTGCGCATTAAGAAATGACCACTTCCAACGTTTGGTTTATGTTTTATAAGCATTTTTAATTTTATTGCTTAAATCGCATTTTCTCGGCGAGCTGAGCACTTTTTCTGAATTGTGCCGCTCCCGTCACTCTGGTTAGGTTGGCATCGAAAAAAACGCTCTCGGGTGCTTTAGAGTGCCGAGTTTATTACTGCGCATTAAGAAATGACCACCTCCAACGTTTGGTTTATGTTTTATAAGCATTTTTAATTTTATTGCTTAAATCGCATTTTCTCGGCGAGCTGAGCACTTTTTCTGAATTGTGCCGCTCCCGTCACTCTGGTTAGGTTGGCATCGAAAAAAACGCTCTCGGGTGCTTTAGAGTGCCGAGTTATTCACTGCGCATGAAGAAATGACCACCTCCAACGTTTGGTTTATGTTTTATAAGCATTTTTAATTTTATTGCTTAAATCGCATTTTCTCGGCGAGCTGAGCACTTTTTCTGAATTGTGCCGCTCCCGTCACTCTGGTTAGGTTGGCATCGAAAAAAACGCTCTCGGGTGCTTTATAGTGCCGAGTTTATCACTGCGCATGAAGAAATGACCACCTCCAACGTTTGGTTTATGTTTTATAAGCATTTTTAATTTTAATGCTTAAATCGCATTTTCTCGGCGAGCTGAGCGCTTTTTCTGAATTGTGCCGCTCCCGTCACTCTGGTTAGGTTGGCATCGAAAAAAACGCTCTCGGGTGCTTTAGAGTGCCGAGTTATTCACTGCGCATGAAGAAATGACCACCTCCAACGTTTGGTTTATGTTTAATAAGCATTTTTAATTTTATTGCTTAAATCGCATTTTCTCGGCGAGCTGAGCGCTTTTTCTGAATTGTGCCGCTCCCGTCACTCTGGTTAAATCGAAAAAAACGCTCTCGGGTGCTTTAGAGTGCCGAGTTATTCACTGCGCATGAAGAAATGACCACCTCCAACGTTTGGTTTATGTTTAATAATCATTTTTAATTTTATTGCTTAAATCGCATTTTCTCGGCGAGCTGAGCACTTTTTCTGAATTGTGCCGCTCCCGTCACTCTGGTTAGGTTGGCATCGAAAAAAACGCTCTCGGGTGCTTTAGAGTGCCGAGTTTATTACTGCGCATTAAGAAATGACCACCTCCAACGTTTGGTTTATGTTTTATAAGCATTTTTAATTTTATTGCTTAAATCGCATTTTCTCGGCGAGCTGAGCACTTTTTCTGAATTGTGCCGCTCCCGTCACTCTGGTTAGGTTGGCATCGAAAAAAACGCTCTCGGGTGCTTTAGAGTGCCGAGTTTATCACTGCGCATGAAGAAATGACCACCTCCAACGTTTGGTTTATGTTTTATAAGCATTTTTAATTTTAATGCTTAAATCGCATTTTCTCGGCGAGCTGAGCGCTTTTTCTGAATTGTGCCGCTCCCGTCACTCTGGTTAGGTTGGCATCGAAAAAAACGCTCTCGGGTGCTTTAGAGTGCCGAGTTATTCACTGCGCATGAAGAAATGACCACCTCCAACGTTTGGTTTATGTTTAATAAGCATTTTTAATTTTATTGCTTAAATCGCATTTTCTCGGCGAGCTGAGCGCTTTTTCTGAATTGTGCCGCTCCCGTCACTCTGGTTAGGTTGGCATCGAAAAAAACGCTCTCGGGTGCTTTAGAGTGCCGAGTTATTCACTGCGGATGAAGAAATGACCACCTCCAACGTTTGGTTTATGTTTAATAAGCATTTTTAATTTTATTGCTTAAATCGCATTTTCTCGGCGAGCTGAGCACTTTTTCTGAATTGTGCCGCTCCCGTCACTCTGGTTAGGTTGGCATCGAAAAAAACGCTCTCGGGTGCTTTAGAGTGCCGGGTTTATTACTGCGCATTAAGAAATGACCACCTCCAACGTTTGGTTTATGTTTTATAAGCATTTTTAATTTTATTGCTTAAATCGCATTTTCTCGGCGAGCTGAGCGCTTTTTCTGAATTGTGCCGCTCGTCACTCTGGTTAGGTTGGCATCGAAAAAAACGCTCTCGGGTGCTTTAGAGTGCCGAGTTATTCACTGCGCATGGAGAAATGACCACCTCCAACGTTTGGTTTATGTTTAATAAGCATTTTTAATTTTATTGCTTAAATCGCATTTTCTCGGCGAGCTGAGCACTTTTTCTGAATTGTGCCGCTCCCGTCACTCTGGTTAGGTTGGCATCGAAAAAAACGCTCTCGGGTGCTTTAGAGTGCCGAGTTTATTACTGCGCATTAAGAAATGACCACCTCCAACGTTTGGTTTATGTTTTATAAGCATTTTTTAATTTTATTGCTTAAATCGCATTTTCTCGGCGAGCTGAGCACTTTTTCTGAATTGTGCCGCTCCCGTCACTCTGGTTAGGTTGGCATCGAAAAAAACGCTCTCGGGTGCTTTAGAGTGCCGAGTTTATCACTGCGCATGAAGAAATGACCACCTCCAACGTTTGGTTTATGTTTAATAAGCATTTTTAATTTTATTGCTTAAATCGCATTTTCTCGGCGAGCTGAGCACTTTTTCTGAATTGTGCCGCTCCCGTCACTCTGGTTAGGTTGGCATCGAAAAAAACGCTCTCGGGTGCTTTAGAGTGCCGACTTTATCACTGCGCATGAAGAAATGACCACCTCCAACGTTTGGTTTATGTTTTATAAGCATTTTTAATTTTATTGCTTAAATCGCATTTTCTCGGCGAGCTGAGCACTTTTTCTGAATTGTGCCGCTCCCGTCACTCTGGTTAGGTTGGCATCGAAAAAAACGCTCACGGGTGCTTTAGAGTGCCGAGTTTATTACTGCGCATTAAGAAATGACCACCTCCAACGTTTGGTTTATGTTTTATAAGCATTTTTAATTTTATTGCTTAAATCGCATTTTCTCGGCGAGCTGAGCACTTTTTCTGAATTGTGCCGCTCCCGTCACTCTGGTTAGGTTGGCATCGAAAAAAACGCTCTCGGGTGTTTTAGAGTGCCGAGTTATTCACTGCGCATGAAGAAATGACCACCTCCAACGTTTGGTTTATGTTTTATAAGCATTTTTAATTTTATTGCTTAAATCGCATTTTCTCGGAGAGCTGAGCACTTTTTCTGAATTGTGCCGCTCCCGTCACTCTGGTTAGGTTGGCATCGAAAAAAACGCTCTCGGGTGCTTTAGAGTGCCGAGTTTATCACTGCGCATGAAGAAATGACCACCTCCAACGTTTGGTTTATGTTTTATAAGCATTTTTAATTTTATTGCTTAAATCGCATTTTCTCGGCGAGCTGAGCGCTTTTTCTGAATTGTGCCGCTCCCGTCACTCTGGTTAGGTTGGCATCGAAAAAAACGCTCTCGGGTGCTTTAGAGTGCCGAGTTTATCACTGCGCATGAAGAAATGACCACCTCCAACGTTTGGTTTATGTTTTATAAGCATTTTTAATTTTATTGCTTAAATCGCATTTTCTCGGCGAGCTGAGCGCTTTTTCTGAATTGTGCCGCTCCCGTAACTCTGGTTAGGTTGGCATCGAAAAAAACGCTCTCGGGTGCTTTAGAGTGCCGAATTTATCACTGCGCATGAAGAAATGACCACTTCCAACGTTTGGTTTATGTTTCATAAGCATTTTTAATTTTATTGCTTAAATCGCATTTTCTCGCCGAGCTGAGCACTTTTTCTGAATTGTGCCGCTCCCGTCACTCTGGTTAGGTTGGCATCGAAAAAAACGCTCTCGGGTGCTCTAGAGTGCCGAGTTTATTACTGCGCATTAAGAAATGACCACCTCCAACGTTTGGTTTATGTTTTATAAGCATTTTTAATTTTATTGCTTAAATCGCATTTTCTCGGCGAGCTGAGCACTTTTTCTGAATTGTGCCGCTCCCGTCACTCTGGTTAGGTTGGCATCGAAAAAAACGCTCTCGGGTGCTTTAGAGTGCCGAGTTATTCACTGCGCATGAAGAAATGACCACCTCCAACGTTTGGTTTATGTTTTATAAGCATTTTTAATTTTATTGCTTAAATCGCATTTTCTCGGCGAGCTGAGCACTTTTTCTGAATTGTGCCGCTCCCGTCACTCTGGTTAGGTTGGCATCGAAAAAAACGCTCTCGGGTGCTTTAGAGTGCCGAGTTTATCACTGCGCATGAAGAAATGACCACCTCCAACGTTTGGTTTATGTTTTATAAGCATTTTTAATTTTATTGCTTAAATCGCATTTTCTCGGCGAGCTGAGCGCTTTTTCTGAATTGTGCCGCTCCCGTCACTCTGGTTAGGTTGGCATCGAAAAAAACGCTCTCGGGTGCTTTAGAGTGCCGAGTTATTCACTGCGCATGAAGAAATGACCACCTCCAACGTTTGGTTTATGTTTAATAAGCATTTTTAATTTTATTGCTTAAATCGCATTTTCTCGGCGAGCTGAGCGCTTTTTCTGAATTGTGCCGCTCCTGTCACTCTGGTTAGGTTGGCATCGAAAAAAACGCTCTCGGGTGCTTTAGAGTGCCGAGTTATTCACTGCGCATGAAGAAATGACCACCTCCAACGTTTGGTTTATGTTTAATAAGCATTTTCAATTTTATTGCTTAAATCGCATTTTCTCGGCGAGCTGAGCACTTTTTCTGAATTGTGCCGCTCCCGTCACTCTGGTTAGGTTGGCATCGAAAAAAACGCTCTCGGGTGCTTTAGAGTGCCGAGTTTATTACTGCGCATTAAGAAATGACCACCTCCAACGTTTGGTTTATGTTTTATAAGCATTTTTAATTTTATTGCTTAAATCACATTTTCTCGGCGAGCTGAGCACTTTTTCTGAATTGTGCCGCTCCCGTCACTCTGGTTAGGTTGGCATCGAAAAAAACGCTCTCGGGTGCTTTAGAGTGCCGAGTTATTCACTGCGCACGAAGAAATGACCACCTCCAACGTTTGGTTTATGTTTTATAAGCATTTTTAATTTTATTGCTTAAATCGCATTTTCTCGGCGAGCTGAGCGCTTTTTCTGAATTGTGCCGCTCCCGTCACTCTGGTTAGGTTGGCATCGAAAAAAACGCTCACGGGTGCTTTAGAGTGCCGAGTTTATTACTGCGCATTAAGAAATGACCACCTCCAACGTTTGGTTTATGTTTTATAAGCATTTTTAATTTTATTGCTTAAATCGCATTTTCTCGGCGAGCTGAGCGCTTTTTCTGAATTGTGCCGCTCCCGTCACTCTGGTTAGGTTGGCATCGAAAAAAACGCTCTCGGGTGCTTTAGAGTGCCGAGTTATTCACTGCGCATGAAGAAATGACCACCTCCAACGTTTGGTTTATGTTTAATAAGCATTTTTAATTTTATTGCTTAAATCGCATTTTCTCGGCGAGCTGAGCGCTTTTTCTGAATTGTGCCGCTCCTGTCACTCTGGTTAGGTTGGCATCGAAAAAAACGCTCTCGGGTGCTTTAGAGTGCCGAGTTATTCACTGCGCATGAAGAAATGACCACCTCCAACGTTTGGTTTATGTTTAATAAGCATTTTTAATTTTATTGCTTAAATCGCATTTTCTCGGCGAGCTGAGCACTTTTTCTGAATTGTGCCGCTCCCGTCACTCTGGTTAGGTTGGCATCGAAAAAAACGCTCTCGGGTGCTTTAGAGTGCCGAGTTTATTACTGCGCATTAAGAAATGACCACCTCCAACGTTTGGTTTATGTTTTATAAGCATTTTTAATTTTATTGCTTAAATCACATTTTCTCGGCGAGCTGAGCACTTTTTCTGAATTGTGCCGCTCCCGTCACTCTGGTTAGGTTGGCATCGAAAAAAACGCTCTCGGGTGCTTTAGAGTGCCGAGTTATTCACTGCGCACGAAGAAATGACCACCTCCAACGTTTGGTTTATGTTTTATAAGCATTTTTAATTTTATTGCTTAAATCGCATTTTCTCGGCGAGCTGAGCGCTTTTTCTGAATTGTGCCGCTCCCGTCACTCTGGTTAGGTTGGCATCGAAAAAAACGCTCTCGGGTGCTTTAGAGTGCCGAGTTTATTACTGCGCATTAAGAAATGACCACCTCCAACGTTTGGTTTATGTTTTATAAGCATTTTTAATTTTATTGCTTAAATCGCATTTTCTCGGCGAGCTGAGCACTTTTTCTGAATTGTGCCGCTCCCGTCACTCTGGTTAGGTTGGCATCGAAAAAAACGCTCTCGGGTGCTTTAGAGTGCCGAGTTTGCGCATTAAGAAATGACCACCTCCAACGTTTGGTTTATGTTTTATAAGCATTTTTAATTTTATTGCTTAAATCGCATTTTCTCGGCGAGCTGAGCACTTTTTCTGAATTGTGCCGCTCCCGTCACTCTGGTTAGGTTGGCATCGAAAAAAACGCTATCGGGTGCTTTAGAGTGCCGAGTTATTCACTGCGCATGAAGAAATGACCACCTCCAACGTTTGGTTTATGTTTAATAAGCATTTTTAATTTTATTGCTTAAATCGCATTTTCTCGGCGAGCTGAGCACTTTTTATGAATTGTGCCGCTCCCGTCACTCTGGTTAGGTTGGCATCGAAAAAAACGCTCTCGGGTGCTTTAGAGTGCCGAGTTTATTACTGCGCATTAAGAAATGACCACCTCCAACGTTTGGTTTATGTTTTATAAGCATTTTTAATTTTATTGCTTAAATCGCATTTTCTCGGCGAGCTGAGCGCTTTTTCTGAATTGTGCCGCTCCCGTCACTCTGGTTAGGTTGGCATCGAAAAAAACGCTCTCGGGTGCTTTAGAGTGCCGAGTTATTCACTGCGCATGAAGAAATGACCACCTCCAACGTTTGGTTTATGTTTAATAAGCATTTTTAATTTTATTGCTTAAATCGCATTTTCTCGGCGAGCTGAGCACTTTTTCTGAATTGTGCCGCTCCCGTCACTCTGGTTAGGTTGGCATCGAAAAAAACGCTATCGGGTGCTTTAGAGTGCCGAGTTATTCACTGCGCATGAAGAAATGACCACCTCCAACGTTTGGTTTATGTTTAATAAGCATTTTTAATTTTATTGCTTAAATCGCATTTTCTCGGCGAGCTGAGCACTTTTTATGAATTGTGCCGCTCCCGTCACTCTGGTTAGGTTGGCATCGAAAAAAACGCTCTCGGGTGCTTTAGAGTGCCGAGTTTATTACTGCGCATTAAGAAATGACCACCTCCAACGTTTGGTTTATGTTTTATAAGCATTTTTAATTTTATTGCTTAAATCGCATTTTCTCGGCGAGCTGAGCGCTTTTTCTGAATTGTGCCGCTCCCGTCACTCTGGTTAGGTTGGCATCGAAAAAAACGCTCTCGGGTGCTTTAGAGTGCCGAGTTATTCACTGCGCATGAAGAAATGACCACCTCCAACGTTTGGTTTATGTTTAATAAGCATTTTTAATTTTATTGCTTAAATCGCATTTTCTCGGCGAGCTGAGCACTTTTTCTGAATTGTGCCGCTGTCGTCACTCTAGTTAGGTTGGCATCGAAAAAAACGCTCTCGGGTGCTTTAGAGTGCCGAGTTTATTACTGCGCATTAGGAAATGACCACCTCCAACGTTTGGTTTATGTTTTATAAGCATTTTTAATTTTATTGCTTAAATCGCATTTTCTCGGCGAGCTGTGCGCTTTTTCTGAATTGTGCCGCTCCCGTCACTCTGGTTAGGTTGGCATCGAAAAAAACGCTCTCGGGTGCTTTAGAGTGCCGAGTTTATTACTGCGCATTAAGAAATGACCACCTCCAACGTTTGGTTTATGTTTTATAAGCATTTTTAATTTTATTGCTTAAATCGCATTTTCTCGGCGAGCTGAGCACTTTTTCTGAATTGTGCCGCTCCCGTCACCCTGGTTAGGTTGGCATCGAAAAAAACGCTCTCGGGTGCTTTAGAGTGCCGAGTTTATTACTGCGCATTAAGAAATGACCACCTCCAACGTTTGGTTTATGTTTTATAAGCATTTTTAATTTTATTGCTTAAATCGCATTTTCTCGGCGAGCTGAGCACTTTTTCTGAATTGTGCCGCTCCCGTCACTCTGGTTAGGTTGGCATCGAAAAAAACGCTCTCGGGTGCTTTAGAGTGCCGAGTTTATTACTGCGCATTAAGAAATGACCACCTCCAACGTTTAGTTTATGTTTTATAAGCATTTTTAATTTTATTGCTTAAATCGCATTTTCTCGGCGAGCTGAGCGCTTTTTCTGAATTGTGCCTGTCCCGTCACTCTGGTTAGGTTGGCATCGCAAAAAACGCTCTCGGGTGCTTTAGAGTGCCGAGTTATTCACTGCGCATGAAGAAATGACCACCTCCAACGTTTGGTTTATGTTTAATAAGCATTTTTAATTTTATTGCTTAAATCGCATTTTCTCGGCGAGCTGAGCGCTTTTTCTGAATTGTGCCGCTCCCGTCACTCTGGTTAGGTTGGCATCGAAAAAAACGCTCTCGGGTGCTTTAGAGTGCCGAGTTATTCACTGCGCATGAAGAAATGACAACCTCCAACGTTTGGTTTATGTTTAATAAGCATTTTTAATTTTATTGCTTAAATCGCATTTTCTCGGCGAGCTGAGCACTTTTTCTGAATTGTGCCGCTCCCGTCACTCTGGTTAGGTTGGCATCAAAAAAAAACGCTCTCGGGTGCTTTAGAGTGCCGAGTTTATTACTGCGCATTAAGAAATGACCACCTCCAACGTTTGGTTTATGGTTTATAAGCATTTTTAATTTTATTGCTTAAATCGCATTTTCTCGGCGAGCTGAGCGCTTTTTCTGAATTGTGCCGCTCCCGTCACTCTGGTTAGGTTGGCATCGAAAAAAAGTCTCTCGGGTGCTTTAGAGTGCCGAGTTTATTACTGCGCATTAAGAAATGACCACCTCCAACGTTTGGTTTATGTTTTATAAGCATTTTTAATTTTATTGCTTAAATCGCATTTTCTCGGCGAGCTGAGCACTTTTTCTGAATTGTGCCGCTCCCGTCACTCTGGTTAGGTTGGCATCGAAAAAAACGCTCACGGGTGCTTTAGAGTGCCGAGTTTATTACTGCGCATTAAGAAATGAGCACCTCCAACGTTTGGTTTATGTTTTATAAGCATTTTTAATTTTATTGCTTAAATCGCATTTTCTCGGCGAGCTGAGCACTTTTTCTGAATTGTGCCGCTCCCGTCACTCTGGTTAGGTTGGCATCGAAAAAAACGCTCTCGGGTGATTTAGAGTGCCGAGTTATTCACTGCGCGTGGAGAAATGACCACCTCACACGTTTGGTTTATGTTTTATAAGCATTTTTAATTTTATTGCTTAAATCGCATTTTCTCGGCGAGCTGAGCACTTTTTCTGAATTGTGCCGCTCCCGTCACTCTGGTTAGGTTGGCATCGAAAGAAACGCTCTCGGGTGCTTTAGAGTGCCGAGTTTATCACTGCGCATGAAGAAATGACCACCTCCAACGTTTGGTTTATGTTTTATAAGCATTTTTAATTTCATTGCTTAAATCGCATTTTCTCGGCGAGCTGAGCGCTTTTTCTGAATTGTGCCGCTCCCGTAACTCTGGTTAGGTTGGCATCGAAAAAAACGCTCTCGGGTGCTTTAGAGTGCCGAGTTTATCACTGCGCATGAAGAAATGACCACTTCCAACGTTTGGTTTATGTTTTATAAGCATTTTTAATTTTATTGCTTAAATCGCATTTTCTCGGCGAGCTGAGCGCTTTTTCTGAATTGTGCCGCTCCCGTCACTCTGGTTAGGTTGGCATCGAAAAAAACGCTCTCGGGTGCTTTAGAGTGCCGAGTTTATCACTGCGCATGAAGAAATGACCACTTCCAACGTTTGGTTTATGTTTTATAAGCCTTTTTAATTTTATTGCTTAAATCGCATTTTCTCGGCGAGCTGAGCGCTTTTTCTGAATTGTGCCGCTCCCGTCACTCTGGTTAGGTTGGCATTGAAAAAAACGCTCTCGGGTGCTTTAGAGTGCCGAGTTATTCACTGCGCACGAAGAAATGACCACCTCCAACGTTTGGTTTATGTTTTATAAGCATTTTTAATTTTATTGCTTAAATCGCATTTTCTCGGCGAGCTGAGCTCTTTTTCTGAATTGTGCCGCTCCCGTCACTCTGGTTAGGTTGGCATCGAAAAAAACGCTCTCGGGTGCTTTAGAGTGCCGAGTTTATCACTGCGCATGAAGAAATGACCACCTCCAACGTTTGGTTTATGTTTAATAAGCATTTTTAATTTTATTGCTTAAATCGCATTTTCTCGGCGAGCTGAGCACTTTTTCTGAATTGTGCCGCTCCCGTCACTCTGGTTAGGTTGGCATCGAAAAAAACGCTCTCGGGTGCTTTAGAGTGCCGACTTTATCACTGCGCATGAAGAAATGACCACCTCCAACGTTTGGTTTATGTTTTATAAGCATTTTTAATTTTATTGCTTAAATCGCATTTTCTCGGCGAGCTGAGCACTTTTTCTGAATTGTGCCGCTCCCGTCACTCTGGTTAGGTTGGCATCGAAAAAAACGCTCACGGGTGCTTTAGAGTGCCGAGTTTATTACTGCGCATCAAGAAATGACCACCTCCAACGTTTGGTTTATGTTTTATAAGCATTTTTAATTTTATTGCTTAAATCGCATTTTCTCGGCGAGCTGAGCACTTTTTCTGAATTGTGCCGCTCCCGTCACTCTGGTTAGGTTGGCATCGAAAAAAACCCTCTCGGGTGCTTTAGAGTGCCGAGTTTATCACTGCGCATGAAGAAATGACCACCTCCAACGTTTGGTTTATGTTTAATAAGCATTTTTAATTTTATTGCTTAAATCGCATTTTCTCGGCGAGCTGAGCACTTTTTCTGAATTGTGCCGCTCCCGTCACTCTGGTTAGGTTGGCATCGAAAAAAACGCTCTCGGGTGCTTTAGAGTGCCGACTTTATCACTGCGCATGAAGAAATGACCACCTCCAACGTTTGGTTTATGTTTTATAAGCATTTTTAATTTTATTGCTTAAATCGCATTTTCTCGGCGAGCTGAGCACTTTTTCTGAATTGTGCCGCTCCCGTCACTCTGGTTAGGTTGGCATCGAAAAAAACGCTCACGGGTGCTTTAGAGTGCCGAGTTTATTACTGCGCATTAAGAAATGACCACCTCCAACGTTTGGTTTATGTTTTATAAGCATTTTTAATTTTATTGCTTAAATCGCATTTTCTCGGCGAGCTGAGCACTTTTTCTGAATTGTGCCGCTCCCGTCACTCTGGTTAGGTTGGCATCGAAAAAAACGCTCTCGGGTGTTTTAGAGTGCCGAGTTATTCACTGCGCATGAAGAAATGACCACCTCCAACGTTTGGTTTATGTTTTATAAGCATTTTTAATTTTATTGCTTAAATCGCATTTTCTCGGAGAGCTGAGCACTTTTTCTGAATTGTGCCGCTCCCGTCACTCTGGTTAGGTTGGCATCGAAAAAAACGCTCTCGGGTGCTTTAGAGTGCCGAGTTTATCACTGCGCATGAAGAAATGACCACCTCCAACGTTTGGTTTATGTTTTATAAGCATTTTTAATTTTATTGCTTAAATCGCATTTTCTCGGCGAGCTGAGCGCTTTTTCTGAATTGTGCCGCTCCCGTCACTCTGGTTAGGTTGGCATCGAAAAAAACGCTCTCGGGTGCTTTAGAGTGCCGAGTTTATCACTGCGCATGAAGAAATGACCACCTCCAACGTTTGGTTTATGTTTTATAAGCATTTTTAATTTTATTGCTTAAATCGCATTTTCTCGGCGAGCTGAGCGCTTTTTCTGAATTGTGCCGCTCCCGTAACTCTGGTTAGGTTGGCATCGAAAAAAACGCTCTCGGGTGCTTTAGAGTGCCGAATTTATCACTGCGCATGAAGAAATGACCACTTCCAACGTTTGGTTTATGTTTCATAAGCATTTTTAATTTTATTGCTTAAATCGCAATTTCTCGCCGAGCTGAGCACTTTTTCTGAATTGTGCCGCTCCCGTCACTCTGGTTAGGTTGGCATCGAAAAAAACGCTCTCGGGTGCTCTAGAGTGCCGAGTTTATTACTGCGCATTAAGAAATGACCACCTCCAACGTTTGGTTTATGTTTTATAAGCATTTTTAATTTTATTGCTTAAATCGCATTTTCTCGGCGAGCTGAGCACTTTTTCTGAATTGTGCCGCTCCCGTCACTCTGGTTAGGTTGGCATCGAAAAAAACGCTCTCGGGTGCTTTAGAGTGCCGAGTTATTCACTGCGCATGAAGAAATGACCACCTCCAACGTTTGGTTTATGTTTTATAAGCATTTTTAATTTTATTGCTTAAATCGCATTTTCTCGGCGAGCTGAGCACTTTTTCTGAATTGTGCCGCTCCCGTCACTCTGGTTAGGTTGGCATCGAAAAAAACGCTCTCGGGTGCTTTAGAGTGCCGAGTTTATCACTGCGCATGAAGAAATGACCACCTCCAACGTTTGGTTTATGTTTTATAAGCATTTTTAATTTTATTGCTTAAATCGCATTTTCTCGGCGAGCTGAGCGCTTTTTCTGAATTGTGCCGCTCCCGTCACTCTGGTTAGGTTGGCATCGAAAAAAACGCTCTCGGGTGCTTTAGAGTGCCGAGTTATTCACTGCGCATGAAGAAATGACCACCTCCAACGTTTGGTTTATGTTTAATAATCATTTTTAATTTTATTGCTTAAATCGCATTTTCTCGGCGAGCTGAGCGCTTTTTCTGAATTGTGCCGCTCCTGTCACTCTGGTTAGGTTGGCATCGAAAAAAACGCTCTCGGGTGCTTTAGAGTGCCGAGTTATTCACTGCGCATGAAGAAATGACCACCTCCAACGTTTGGTTTATGTTTAATAAGCATTTTCAATTTTATTGCTTAAATCGCATTTTCTCGGCGAGCTGAGCACTTTTTCTGAATTGTGCCGCTCCCGTCACTCTGGTTAGGTTGGCATCGAAAAAAACGCTCTCGGGTGCTTTAGAGTGCCGAGTTTATTACTGCGCATTAAGAAATGACCACCTCCAACGTTTGGTTTATGTTTTATAAGCATTTTTAATTTTATTGCTTAAATCACATTTTCTCGGCGAGCTGAGCACTTTTTCTGAATTGTGCCGCTCCCGTCACTCTGGTTAGGTTGGCATCGAAAAAAACGCTCTCGGGTGCTTTAGAGTGCCGAGTTATTCACTGCGCACGAAGAAATGACCACCTCCAACGTTTGGTTTATGTTTTATAAGCATTTTTAATTTTATTGCTTAAATCGCATTTTCTCGGCGAGCTGAGCGCTTTTTCTGAATTGTGCCGCTCCCGTCACTCTGGTTAGGTTGGCATCGAAAAAAACGCTCACGGGTGCTTTAGAGTGCCGAGTTTATTACTGCGCATTAAGAAATGACCACCTCCAACGTTTGGTTTATGTTTTATAAGCATTTTTAATTTTATTGCTTAAATCGCATTTTCTCGGCGAGCTGAGCGCTTTTTCTGAATTGTGCCGCTCCCGTCACTCTGGTTAGGTTGGCATCGAAAAAAACGCTCTCGGGTGCTTTAGAGTGCCGAGTTATTCACTGCGCATGAAGAAATGACCACCTCCAACGTTTGGTTTATGTTTTATAAGCATTTTTAATTTTATTGCTTAAATCGCATTTTCTCGGCGAGCTGAGCACTTTTTCTGAATTGTGCCGCTCCCGTCACTCTGGTTAGGTTGGCATCGAAAAAAACGCTCTCGGGTGCTTTAGAGTGCCGAGTTTATCACTGCGCATGAAGAAATGACCACCTCCAACGTTTGGTTTATGTTTTATAAGCATTTTTAATTTTATTGCTTAAATCGCATTTTCTCGGCGAGCTGAGCGCTTTTTCTGAATTGTGCCGCTCCCGTCACTCTGGTTAGGTTGGCATCTAAAAAAACGCTTTCGGGTGCTTTAGAGTGCCGAGTTTATTACTGCGCATTAAGAAATGACTACCTCCAACGTTTGGTTTATGTTTTATAAGCATTTTTAATTTTATTGCTTAAATCGCATTTTCTCGGCGAGCTGAGCACTTTTTCTGAATTGTGCCGCTCCCGTCACTCTGGTTAGGTTGGCATCGAAAAAAACGCTCTCGGGTGCTTTAGAGTGCCGAGTTATTCACTGCGCATGAAGAAATGTCCACCTCCAACGTTTGGTTTATGTTTAATAAGCATTTTTAATTTTATTGCTTGAATCGCATTTTCTCGGCGAGCTGAGCACTTTTTCTGAATTGTGCCGCTCCCGTCACTCTGGTTAGGTTGGCATCGAAAAAAACGCTCTCGGGTGCTTTAGAGTGCCGAGTTTATCGCTGCGCATGAAGAAATGACCACCTCCAACGTTTGGTTTATGTTTTATAAGCATTTTTAATTTTATTGCTTAAATCGCATTTTCTCGGCGAGCTGAGCGCTTTTTCTGAATTGTGCCGCTCCCGTCACTCTGGTTAGGTTGGCATCGAAAAAAACGCTCTCGGGTGCTTTAGAGTGCCGAGTTTATCACTGCGCATGAAGAAATGACCACCTCCAACGTTTGGTTTATGTTTTATAAGCATTTTTAATTTTATTGCTTAAATCGCATTTTCTCGGCGAGCTGAGCACTTTTTCTGAATTGTGCCGCTCCCGTCACTCTGGTTAGGTTGGCATCGAAAAAAACGCTCTCGGGTGCTTTAGAGTGCCGAGTTTATCACTGCGCATGAAGAAATGACCACCTCCAACGTTTGGTTTATGTTTTATAAGCATTTTTAAATGTATTGCTTAAATCTCATTTTCTCGGCGAGCTGAGCGCTTTTTCTGAATTGTGCCGCTCCCGTCACTCTGGTTAGGTTGGCATCGAAAAAAACGCTCTCGGGTGCTTTAGAGTGCCGAGTTATTCACTGCACATGAAGAAATGACCACCTCCAACGTTTGGTTTATGTTTTATAAGCATTTTTAGTTTTATTGCTTAAATCGCATTTTCTCGGCGAGCTGAGCACTTTTTCTGAATTGTGCCGCTCCCGTCACTCTGGTTAGGTTGGCATCGAAAAAAACGCTCTCGGGTGCTTTAGAGTGCCGAGTTTATCACTGCGCATGAAGAAATGACCACCTCCAACGTTTGGTTTATGTTTAATAAGCATTTTTAATTTTATTGCTTAAATCGCATTTTCTCGGCGAGCTGAGCACTTTTTCTGAATTGTGCCGCTCCCGTCACTCTGGTTAGGTTGGCATCGAAAAAAACGCTCTCGGGTGCTTTAGAGTGCCGACTTTATCACTGCGCATGAAGAAATGACCACCTCCAACGTTTGGTTTATGTTTTAATTTTATTGCTTAAATCACATTTTCTCGGCGAGCTGAGCACTTTTTCTGAATTGTGCCGCTCCCGTCACTCTGGTTAGGTTGGCATCGAAAAAAACGCTCTCGGGTGCTTTAGAGTGCCGAGTTTATTACTACGCATTAAGAAATGACCACCTCCAACGTTTGGTTTATGTTTTATAAGCATTTTTAATTTTATTGCTTAAATCGCATTTTCTCGGCGAGCTGAGCACTTTTTCTGAATTGTGCCGCTCCCGTCACTCTGGTTAGGTTGGCATCGAAAAAAACGCTCTCGGGTGCTTTAGAGTGCCGAGTTATTCACTGCGCACGAAGAAATGACCACCTCCAACGTTTGGTTTATGTTTTATAAGCATTTTTAATTTTATTGCTTAAATCGCATTTTCTCGGCGAGCTGAGCGCTTTTTCTGAATTGTGCCGCTCCCGTCACTCTGGTTAGGTTGGCATCGAAAAAAACGCTCTCGGGTGCTTTAGAGTGCCGAGTTTATTACTGCGCATTAAGAAATGACCACCTCCAACGTTTGGTTTATGTTTTATAAGCATTTTTAATTTTATTGCTTAAATCGCATTTTCTCGGCGAGCTGAGCGCTTTTTCTGAATTGTGCCGCTCCCGTCACTCTGGTTAGGTTGGCATCGAAAAAAACGCTCTCGGGTGCTTTAGAGTGCCGAGTTATTCACTGCGCATTAAGAAATGACCACCTCCAACGTTTGGTTTATGTTTAATAAGCATTTTTAATTTTATTGCTTAAATCGCATTTTCTCGGCGAGCTGAGCGCTTTTTCTGAATTGTGCCGCTCCCGTCACTCTGGTTAGGTTGGCATCGAAAAAAACGCTCTCGGGTGCTTTAGAGTGCCGAGTTTATCACTGCGCATGAAGAAATGACCACCTCCAACGTTTGGTTTATGTTTTATAAGCATTTTTAATTTTATTGCTTAAATCGCATTTTCTCGGCGAGCTGAGCGCTTTTTCTGAATTGTGCCGCTCCCGTCACTCTGGTTAGGTTGGCATCGAAAGAAAACGCTCTCGGGTGCTTTAGAGTGCCGAGTTTATTACTGCGCATTAAGAAATGACCACCTCCAACGTTTGGTTTATGTTTTATAAGCATTTTTAATTTTATTGCTTAAATCGCATTTTCTCGGCGAGCTGAGCACTTTTTCTGAATTGTGCCGCTCCCGTCACTCTGGTTAGGTTGGCATCGAAAAAAACGCTCTCGGGTGCTTTAGAGTGCCGAGTTATTCACTGCGCACGAAGAAATGACCACCTCCAACGTTTGGTTTATGTTTTATAAGCATTTTTAATTTTATTGCTTAAATCGCATTTTCTCGGCGAGCTGAGCGCTTTTTCTGAATTGTGCCGCTCCTGTCACTCTGGTTAGGTTGGCATCGAAAAAAACGCTCTCGGGTGCTTTAGAGTGCCGAGTTTATTACTGCGCATTAAGAAATGACCACCTCCAACGTTTGGTTTATGTTTTATAAGCATTTTTAATTTTATTGCTTAAATCGCATTTTCTCGGCGAGCTGAGCACTTTTTCTGAATTGTGCCGCTCCCGTCACTCTGGTTAGGTTGGCATCGAAAAAAACGCTCTCGGGTGCTTTAGAGTGCCGAGTTTATTACTGCGCATTAAGAAATGACCACCTCCAACGTTTGGTTTATGTTTTATAAGCATTTTTAATTTTATTGCTTAAATCGCATTTTCTCGGCGAGCTGAGCACTTTTTCTGAATTGTGCCGCTCCCGTCACTCTGGTTAGGTTGGCATCGAAAAAAACGCTCTCGGGTGCTTTAGAGTGCCGAGTTATTCACTGCGCATGAAGAAATGACCACCTCCAACGTTTGGTTTATGTTTTATAAGCATTTTTAATTTTATTGCTTAAATCGCATTTTCTCGGCGAGCTGAGCACTTTTTCTGAATTGTGCCGCTCCCGTCACTCTGGTTAGGTTGGCATCGAAAAAAACGCTTTCGGGTGCTTTAGAGTGCCGAGTTTATCACTGCGCATGAAGAAATGACCACCTCCAACGTTTGGTTTATGTTTTATAAGCATTTTTAATTTTATTGCTTAAATCGCATTTTCTCGGCGAGCTGAGCGCTTTTTCTGAATTGTGCCGCTCCCGTCACTCTGGTTAGGTTGGCATCGAAAAAAACGCTCTCGGGTGCTTTAGAGTGCCGAGTTATTCACTGCGCATGAAGAAATGACCACCTCCAATGTTTGGTTTATGTTTAATAAGCATTTTTAATTTTATTGCTTAAATCGCATTTTCTCGGCGAGCTGAGCGCTTTTTCTGAATTGTGCCGCTCCCGTCACTCTGGTTAGGTTGGCATCGAAAAAAACGCTCTCGGGTGCTTTAGAGTGCCGAGTTATTCACTGCGCATGAAGAAATGACCACCTCCAACGTTTGGTTTATGTTTAATAAGCATTTTTAATTTTATTGCTTAAATCGCATTTTCTCGGCGAGCTGTGCACTTTTTCTGAATTGTGCCGCTCCCGTCACTCTGGTTAGGTTGGCATCGAAAAAAACGCTCTCGGGTGCTTTAGAGTGCCGAGTTTATTACTGCGCATTAGGAAATGACCACCTCCAACGTTTGGTTTATAAGCATTTTTAATTTTATTGCTTAAATCGCATTTTCTCGGCGAGCTGAGCGCTTTTTCTGAATTGTGCCGCTCCCGTCACTCTGGTTAGGTTGGCATCGAAAAAACGCTCTCGGGTGCTTTAGAGTGCCGAGTTTATTACTGCGCATTAAGAAATGACCACCTCCAACGTTTGGTTTATGTTTTATAAGCATTTTTAATTTTATTGCTTAAATCGCATTTTCTCGGCGAGCTGAGCACTTTTTCTGAATTGTGCCGCTCCCGTCACTCTGGTTAGGTTGGCATCGAAAAAAACGCTCTCGGGTGCTTTAGAGTGCCGAGTTTATTACTGCGCATTAAGAAATGACCACCTCCAACGTTTGGTTTATGTTTTATAAGCATTTTTAATTTTATTGCTTAAATCGCATTTTCTCGGCGAGCTGAGCACTTTTTCTGAATTGTGCCGCTCCCGTCACTCTGGTTAGGTTGGCATCGAAAAAAACGCTCTCGGGTGCTTTAGAGTGCCGAGTTTATTACTGCGCATTAAGAAATGACCACCTCCAACGTTTGGTTTATGTTTTATAAGCATTTTTAATTTTATTGCTTAAATCGCATTTTCTCGGCGAGCTGAGCACTTTTTCTGAATTGTGCCGCTCCCGTCACTCTGGTTAGGTTGGCATCGAAAAAAACGCTCTCGGGTGCTTTAGAGTGCCGAGTTATTCACTGCGCATGAAGAAATGACCACCTCCAACGTTTGGTTTATGTTTTATAAGCATTTTTAATTTTATTGCTTAAATCGCATTTTCTCGGTGAGCTGAGCACTTTTTCTGAATTGTGCCGCTCCCGTCACTCTGGTTAGGTTGGCATCGAAAAAAACGCTCTCGGGTGCTTTAGAGTGCCGAGTTTATCACTGCGCATGAAGAAATGACCACCTCCAACGTTTGGTTTATGTTTTATAAGCATTTTTAATTTTATTGCTTAAATCGCATTTTCTCGGCGAGCTGAGCGCTTTTTCTGAATTGTGCCGCTCCCGTCACTCTGGGTTGGCATCGAAAAAAACGCTCTCGGGTGCTTTAGAGTGCCGAGTTATTCACTGCGCATGAAGAAATGACCACCTCCAACGTTTGGTTTATGTTTTATAAGCATTTTTAATTTTATTGCTTAAATCGCATTTTCTCGGCGAGCTGAGCACTTTTTCTGAATTGTGCCGCTCCCGTCACTCTGGTTAGGTTGGCATCGAAAAAAACGCTCTCGGGTGCTTTAGAGTGCCGAGTTTATCACTGCGCATGAAGAAATGACCACCTCCAACGTTTGGTTTATGTTTTATAAGCATTTTTAATTTTATTGCTTAAATCGCATTTTCTCGGCGAGCTGAGCGCTTTTTCTGAATTGTGCCGCTCCCGTCACTCTGGTTAGGTTGGCATCGAAAAAAACGCTCTCGGGTGCTTTAGAGTGCCGAGTTATTCACTGCGCATGAAGAAATGACCACCTCCAACGTTTGGTTTATGTTTAATAAGCATTTTTAATTTTATTGCTTAAATCGCATTTTCTCGGCGAGCTGAGCGCTTTTTCTGAATTGTGCCGCTCCCGTCACTCTGGTTAGGTTGGCATCGAAAAAAACGCTCTCGGGTGCTTTAGAGTGCCGAGTTTATCACTGCGCATGAAGAAATGACCACCTCCAACGTTTGGTTTATGTTTTATAAGCATTTTTAATTTTATTGCTTAAATCGCATTTTCTCGGCGAGCTGAGCGCTTTTTCTGAATTGTGCCGCTCCCGTAACTCTGGTTAGGTTGGCATCGAAAAAAACGCTCTCGGGTGCTTTAGAGTGCCGAGTTTATCACTGCGCATGAAGAAATGACCACTTCCAACGTTTGGTTTATGTTTTATAAGCATTTTTAATTTTATTGCTTAAATCGCATTTTCTCGGCGAGCTGAGCACTTTTTCTGAATTGTGCCGCTCCCGTCACTCTGGTTAGGTTGGCATCGAAAAAAACGCTCTCGGGTGCTTTAGAGTGCCGAGTTTATTACTGCGCATTAAGAAATGACCACCTCCAACGTTTGGTTTATGTTTTATAAGCATTTTTAATTTTATTGCTTAAATCGCATTTTCTCGGCGAGCTTTGTGCCGCTCCCGTCACTCTGGTTAGGTTGGCATCGAAAAAAACGCTCTCGGGTGCTTTAGAGTGCCGAGTTATTCACTGCGCATGAAGAAATGACCACCTCCAACGTTTGGTTTATGTTTTATAAGCATTTTTAATTTTATTGCTTAAATCGCATTTTCTCGGCGAGCTGAGCACTTTTTCTGTATTGTGCCGCTCCCGTCACTCTGGTTAGGTTGGCATCGAAAAAAACGCTATCGGGTGCTTTAGAGTGCCGAGTTTATCACTGCGCATGAAGAAATGACCACCTCCAACGTTTGGTTTATGTTTTATAAGCATTTTTAATTTTATTGCTTAAATCGCATTTTCTCGGCGAGCTGAGCGCTTTTTCTGAATTGTGCCGCTCCCGTCACTGGTTAGGTTGGCATCGAAAAAAACGCTCTCGGGTGCTTTAGAGTGCCGAGTTATTCACGGCGCATGAAGAAATGACCTCCTCCAACGTTTGGTTTATGTTTAATAAGCATTTTTAATTTTATTGCTTAAATCGCATTTTCTCGGCGAGCTGAGCGCTTTTTCTGAATTGTGCCGCTCCCGTCACTCTGGTTAGGTTGGCATCGAAAAAAACGCTCTCGGGTGCTTTAGAGTGCCGAGTTATTCACTGCGCATGAAGAAATGACCACCTCCAACGTTTGGTTTATTTTTAATAAGCATTTTTAATTTTATTGCTTAAATCGCATTTTCTCGGCGAGCTGAGCACTTTTTCTGAATTGTGCCGCTCCCGTCACTCTGGTTAGGTTGGCATCGAAAAAAACGCTCTCGGGTGCTTTAGAGTGCCGAGTTATTCACTGCGCATGAAGAAATGACCACCTCCAACGTTTGGTTTATTTTTAATAAGCATTTTTAATTTTATTGCTTAAATCGCATTTTCTCGGCGAGCTGAGCACTTTTTCTGAATTGTGCCGCTCCCGTCACTCTGGTTAGGTTGGCATCGAAAAAAACGCTCTCGGGTGCTTTAGAGTGCCGAGTTTATTACTGCGCATTAAGAAATGACCACCTCCAACGTTTGGTTTATGTTTTATAAGCATTTTTAATTTTATTGCTTAAATTGCATTTTCTCGGCGAGCTGAGCGCTTTTTCTGAATTGTGCCGCTCCCGTCACTCTGGTTAGGTTGGCATCGAAAAAAACGCTCTCGGGTGCTTTAGAGTGCCGAGTTTATTACTGCGCATTAAGAAATGACCACCTCCAACGTTTGGTTTATGTTTTATAAGCATTTTTAATTTTATTGCTTAAATCGCATTTTCTCGGCGAGCTGAGCACTTTTTCTGAATTGTGCCGCTCCCATCACTCTGGTTAGGTTGGCATCGATAAAAACGCTCACGGGTGCTTTAGAGTGCCGAGTTTATTACTGCGCATTAAGAAATGACCACCTCCAACGTTTGGTTTATGTTTTATAAGCATTTTTAATTTTATTGCTTAAATCGCATTTTCTCGGCGAGCTGAGCACTTTTTCTGAATTGTGCCGCTCCCGTCACTCTGGTTAGGTTGGCATCGAAAAAAACGCTCTCGGGTGCTTTAGAGTGCCGAGTTATTCACTGCGCATGAAGAAATGACCACCTCCAACGTTTGGTTTATGTTTTATAAGCATTTTTAATTTTATTGCTTAAATCGCATTTTCTCGGCGAGCTGAGCACTTTTTCTGAATTGTGCCGCTCCCGTCACTCTGGTTAGGTTGGCATCGAAAAAAACGCTCTCGGGTGCTTTAGAGTGCCGAGTTTATCACTGCGCATGAAGAAATGACCACCTCCAACGTTTGGTTTATGTTTTATAAGCATTTTTAATTTTATTGCTTAAATCGCATTTTCTCGGCGAGCTGAGCGCTTTTTCTGAATTGTGCCGCTCCCGTCACTCTGGTTAGGTTGGCATCGAAAAAAACGCTCTCGGGTGCTTTAGAGTGCCGAGTTTATCACTGCGCATGAAGAAATGACCACCTCCAACGTTTGGTTTATGTTTTATAAGCATTTTTAATTTTATTGCTTAAATCGCATTTTCTCGGCGAGCTGAGCGCTTTTTCTGAATTGTGCCGCTCCCGTAACTCTGGTTAGGTTGGCATCGAAAAAAACGCTCTCGGGTGCTTTAGAGTGCCGAGTTTATCACTGCGCATGAAGAAATGACCACTTCCAACGTTTGGTTTATGTTTTATAAGCATTTTTAATTTTATTGCTTAAATCGCATTTTCTCGGCGAGCTGAGCACTTTTTCTGAATTGTGCCGCTCCCGTCACTCTGGTTAGGTTGGCATCGAAAAAAACGCTCTCGGGTGCTTTAGAGTGCCGAGTTTATTACTGCGCATTAAGAAATGACCACCTCCAACGTTTGGTTTATGTTTTATAAGCATTTTTAATTTTATTGCTTGAATCGCATTTTCTCGGCGAGCTTTGTGCCGCTCCCGTCACTCTGGTTAGGTTGGCATCGAAAAAAACGCTCTCGGGTGCTTTTGAGTGCCGAGTTATTCACTGCGCATGAAGAAATGACCACCTCCAACGTTTGGTTTATGTTTTATAAGCATTTTTAATTTTATTGCTTAAATCGCATTTTCTCGGCGAGCTGAGCACTTTTTCTGTATTGTGCCGCTCCCGTCACTCTGGTTAGGTTGGCATCGAAAAAAACGCTCTCGGGTGCTTTAGAGTGCCGAGTTTATCACTGCGCATGAAGAAATGACCACCTCCAACGTTTGGTTTATGTTTTATAAGCATTTTTAATTTTATTGCTTAAATCGCATTTTCTCGGCGAGCTGAGCGCTTTTTCTGAATTGTGCCGCTCCCGTCACTGGTTAGGTTGGCATCGAAAAAAACGCTCTCGGGTGCTTTAGAGTGCCGAGTTATTCACTGCGCATGAAGAAATGACCTCCTCCAACGTTTGGTTTATGTTTAATAAGCATTTTTAATTTTATTGCTTAAATCGCATTTTCTCGGCGAGCTGAGCGCTTTTTCTGAATTGTGCCGCTCCCGTCACTCTGGTTAGGTTGGCATCGAAAAAAACGCTCTCGGGTGCTTTAGAGTGCCGAGTTATTCACTGCGCATGAAGAAATGACCACCTCCAACGTTTGGTTTATGTTTAATAAGCATTTTTAATTTTATTGCTTAAATCGCATTTTCTCGGCGAGCTGAGCACTTTTTCTGAATTGTGCCGCTCCCGTCACTCTGGTTAGGTTGGCATCGAAAAAAACGCTCTCGGGTGCTTTAGAGTGCCGAGTTTATTACTGCGCATTAAGAAATAACCACCTCCAACGTTTGGTTTATGTTTTATAAGCATTTTTAATTTTATTGCTTAAATCGCATTTTCTCGGCGAGCTGAGCACTTTTTCTGAATTGTGCCGCTCCCGTCACTCTGGTTAGGTTGGCATCGAAAAAAACGCTCTCGGGTGCTTTAGAGTGCCGAGTTATTCACTGCGCATGAAGAAATGACCACCTCCAACGTTTGGTTTATGTTTAATAAGCATTTTTAATTTTATTGCTTGAATCGCATTTTCTCGGCGAGCTGAGCACTTTTTCTGAATTGTGCCGCTCCCGTCACTCTGGTTAGGTTGGCATCGAAAAAAACGCTCTCGGGTGCTTTAGAGTGCCGAGTTTATCACTGCGCATGAAGAAATGACCACCTCCAACGTTTGGTTTATGTTTTATAAGCATTTTTAATTTTATTGCTTAAATCGCATTTTCTCGGCGAGCTGAGCGCTTTTTCTGAATTGTGCCGCTCCCGTCACTCTGGTTAGGTTGGCATCGAAAAAAACGCTCTCGGGTGCTTTAGAGTGCCGAGTTTATTACTGCGCATTAAGAAATGACCACCTCCAACGTTTGGTTTATGTTTTATAAGCATTTTTAATTTTATTGCTTAAATCGCATTTTCTCGGCGAGCTGAGCACTTTTTCTGAATTGTGCCGCTCCCGTTACTCTGGTTAGGGTGGCATCGAAAAAAACGCTCTCGGGTGCTTTAGAGTGCCGAGTTTATCACTGCGCATGAAGAAATGACCACCTCCAACGTTTGGTTTATGTTTTATAAGCATTTTTAATTTTATTGCTTAAATCGCATTTTCTCGGCGAGCTGAGCACTTTTTCTGAATTGTGCCGCTCCCGTCACTCTGGTTAGGTTGGCATCGAAAAAAACGCTCACGGGTGCTTTAGAGTGCCGAGTTTATTACTGCGCATTAAGAAATGACCACCTCCCACGTTTGGTTTATGTTTTATAAGCATTTTTAATTTTATTGCTTAAATCGCATTTTCTCGGCGAGCTGAGCACTTTTTCTGAATTGTGCCGCTCCCGTCACTCTGGTTAGGTTGGCATCGAAAAAAACGCTCTCGGGTGCTTTAGAGTGCCGAGTTATTCACTGCGCATGAAGAAATGACCACCTCCAACGTTTGGTTTATGTTTTATAAGCATTTTTAATTTTATTGCTTAAATCGCATTTTCTCGGCGAGCTGAGCGCTTTTTCTGAATTGTGCCGCTCCTGTCACTGGTTAGGTTGGCATCGAAAAAAACGCTCTCGGGTGCTTTAGAGTGCCGAGTTTATCACTGCGCATGAAGAAATGACCACCTCCAACGTTTGGTTTATGTTTTATAAGCATTTTTAATTTTATTGCTTAAATCGCATTTTCTCGGCGAGCTGAGCGCTTTTTCTGAATTGTGCCGCTCCCGTAACTCTGGTTAGGTTGGCATCGAAAAAAACGCTCTCGGGTGCTTTAGAGTGCCGAGTTTATCACTGCGCATGAAGAAATGACCACTTCCAACGTTTGGTTTATGTTTTATAAGCATTTTTAATTTTATTGCTTAAATCGCATTTTCTCGGCGAGCTGAGCACTTTTTCTGAATTGTGCCGCTCCCGTCACTCTGGTTAGGTTGGCATCGAAAAAAACGCTCTCGGGTGCTTTAGAGTGCCGAGTTTATTACTGCGCATTAAGAAATGACCACCTCCAACGTTTGGTTTATGTTTTATAAGCATTTTTAATTTTATTGCTTAAATCGCATTTTCTCGGCGAGCTGAGCACTTTTTCTGAGTTGTGCCGCTCCCGTCACTCTGGTTAGGTTGGCATCGAAAAAAACGCTCTCGGGTGCTTTAGAGTGCCGAGTTATTCACTGCGCATGAAGAAATGACCACCTCCAACGTTTGGTTTATGTTTTATAAGCATTTTTAATTGTATTGCTTAAATCGCATTTTCTCGGCGAGCTGAGCACTTTTTCTGAATTGTGCCGCTCCCGTAACTCTGGTTAGGTTGGCATCGAAAAAAACGCTCTCGGGTGCTTTAGAGTGCCGAGTTTATCACTGCGCATGAAGAAATGACCACTTCCAACGTTTGGTTTATGTTTTATAAGCATTTTTAATTTTATTGCTTAAATCGCATTTTCTCGGCGAGCTGAGCACTTTTTCTGAATTGTGCCGCTCCCGTCACTCTGGTTAGGTTGGCATCGAAAAAAACGCTCTCGGGTGCTTTAGAGTGCCGAGTTTATTACTGCGCATTAAGAAATGACCACCTCCAACGTTTGGTTTATGTTTTATAAGCATTTTTAATTTTATTGCTTAAATCGCATTTTCTCGGCGAGCTGAGCACTTTTTCTGAGTTGTGCCGCTCCCGTCACTCTGGTTAGGTTGGCATCGAAAAAAACGCTCTCGGGTGCTTTAGAGTGCCGAGTTATTCACTGCGCATGAAGAAATGACCACCTCCAACGTTTGGTTTATGTTTTATAAGCATTTTTAATTGTATTGCTTAAATCGCATTTTCTCGGCGAGCTGAGCACTTTTTCTGAATTGTGCCGCTCCCGTCACTCTGGTTAGGTTGGCATCGAAAAAAACGCTCTCGGGTGCTTTAGAGTGCCGAGTTTATCACTGCGCATGAAGAAATGACCACCTCCAACGTTTGGTTTATGTTTTATAAGCATTTTTAATTTTATTGCTTAAATCGCATTTTCTCGGCGAGCTGAGCGCTTTTTCTGAATTGTGCCGCTCCCGTCACTCTGGTTAAGTTGGCATCGAAAAAAACGCTCTCGGGTGCTTTAGAGTGCCGAGTCATTCACTGCGCATGAAGAAATGACCACCTCCAACGTTTGGTTTATGTTTAATAAGCATTTTTAATTTTATTGCTTAAATCGCATTTTCTCGGCGAGCTGAGCGCTTTTTCTGAATTGTGCCGCTCCCGTCACTCTGGTTAGGTTGGCATCGAAAAAAACGCTCTCGGGTGCTTTAGAGTGCCGAGATATTCACTGCTCATGAAGAAATGACCACCTCCAACGTTTGGTTTATGTTAATAAGCATTTTTAATTTTATTGCTTAAATCGCATTTTCTCGGCGAGCTGAGCACTTTTTCTGAATTGTGCCGCTCCCATCACTCTGGTTAGGTTGGCATCGATAAAAACGCTCACGGGGGCTTTAGAGTGCCGAGTTTATTACTGCGCATTAAGAAATGACCACCTCCAACGTTTGGTTTATGTTTTATAAGCATTTTTAATTTTATTGCTTAAATCGCATTTTCTCGGCGAGCTGAGCACTTTTTCTGAATTGTGCCGCTCCCGTCACTCTGGTTAGGTTGGCATCGAAAAAAACGCTCTCGGGTGCTTTAGAGTGCCGAGTTATTCACTGCGCATGAAGAAATGACCACCTCCAACGTTTGGTTTATGTTTTATAAGCATTTTTAATTTTATTGCTTAAATCGCATTTTCTCGGCGAGCTGAGCACTTTTTCTGAATTGTGCCGCTCCCGTCACTCTGGTTAGGTTGGCATCGAAAAAAACGCTCTCGGGTGCTTTAGAGTGCCGAGTTTATCACTGCGCATGAAGAAATGACCACCTCCAACGTTTGGTTTATGTTTTATAAGCATTTTTAATTTTATTGCTTAAATCGCATTTTCTCGGCGAGCTGAGCGCTTTTTCTGAATTGTGCCGCTCCCGTCACTCTGGTTAGGTTGGCATCGAAAAAAACGCTCTCGGGTGCTTTAGAGTGCCGAGTTTATCACTGCGCATGAAGAAATGACCACCTCCAACGTTTGGTTTATGTTTTATAAGCATTTTTAATTTTATTGCTTAAATCGCATTTTCTCGGCGAGCTGAGCGCTTTTTCTGAATTGTGCCGCTCCCGTAACTCTGGTTAGGTTGGCATCGAAAAAAACGCTCTCGGGTGCTTTAGAGTGCCGAGTTTATCACTGCGCATGAAGAAATGACCACTTCCAACGTTTGGTTTATGTTTTATAAGCATTTTTAATTTTATTGCTTAAATCGCATTTTCTCGGCGAGCTGAGCACTTTTTCTGAATTGTGCCGCTCCCGTCACTCTGGTTAGGTTGGCATCGAAAAAAACGCTCACGGGTGCTTTAGAGTGCCAAGTTTATTACTGCGCATTAAGAAATGACCACCTCCAACGTTTGGTTTATGTTTTATAAGCATTTTTAATTTTATTGCTTAAATCGCATTTTCTCGGCGAGCTGAGCACTTTTTCTGAATTGTGCCGCTCCCGTCACTCTGGTTAGGTTGGCATCGAAAAAAACGCTCTCGGGTGCTTTAGAGTGCCGAGTTATTCACTGCGCATGAAGAAATGACCACCTCCAACGTTTGGTTTATGTTTTATAAGCATTTTTAATTTTATTGCTTAAATCGCATTTTCTCGGCGAGCTGAGCACTTTTTCTGAATTGTGCCGCTCCCATCACTCTGGTTAGGTTGGCATCGAAAAAAACGCTCTCGGGTGCTTTAGAGTGCCGAGTTTATCACTGCGCATGAAGAAATGACCACCTCCAACGTTTGGTTTATGTTTTATAAGCATTTTTAATTTTATTGCTTAAATCGCATTTTCTCGGCGAGCTGAGCGCTTTTTCTGAATTGTGCCGCTCCCGTCACTCTGGTTAGGTTGGCATCGAAAAAAACGCTCTCGGGTGCTTTAGAGTGCCGAGTTTATCACTGCGCATGAAGAAATGACCACCTCCAACGTTTGGTTTATGTTTTATAAGCATTTTTAATTTTATTGCTTAAATCGCATTTTCTCGGCGAGCTGAGCGCTTTTTCTGAATTGTGCCGCTCCCGTAACTCTGGTTAGGTTGGCATCGAAAAAAACGCTCTCGGGTGCTTTAGAGTGCCGAGTTTATCACTGCGCATGAAGAAATGACCACTTCCAACGTTTGGTTTATGTTTTATAAGCATTTTTAATTTTATTGCTTAAATCGCATTTTCTCGGCGAGCTGAGCACTTTTTCTGAATTGTGCCGCTCCCGTCACTCTGGTTAGGTTGGCATCGAAAAAAACGCTCTCGGGTGCTTTAGAGTGCCGAGTTTATTACTGCGCATTAAGAAATGACCACCTCTAACGTTTGGTTTATGTTTTATAAGCATTTTTAATTTTATTGCTTAAATCGCATTTTCTCGGCGAGCTTTGTGCCGCTCCCGTCACTCTGGTTAGGTTGGCATCGAAAAAAACGCTCTCGGGTGCTTTTGAGTGCCGAGTTATTCACTGCGCATGAAGAAATGACCACCTCCAACGTTTGGTTTATGTTTTATAAGCATTTTTAATTTTATTGCTTAAATCGCATTTTCTCGGCGAGCTGAGCACTTTTTCTGTATTGTGCCGCTCCCGTCACTCTGGTTAGGTTGGCATCGAAAAAAACGCTCTCGGGTGCTTTAGAGTGCCGAGTTTATCACTGCGCATGAAGAAATGACCACCTCCAACGTTTGGTTTATGTTTTATAAGCATTTTTAATTTTATTGCTTAAATCGCATTTTCTCGGCGAGCTGAGCGCTTTTTCTGAATTGTGCCGCTCCCGTCACTGGTTAGGTTGGCATCGAAAAAAACGCTCTCGGGTGCTTTAGAGTGCCGAGTTATTCACTGCGCATGAAGAAATGACCTCCTCCAACGTTTGGTTTATGTTTAATAAGCATTTTTAATTTTATTGCTTAAATCGCATTTTCTCGGCGAGCTGAGCGCTTTTTCTGAATTGTGCCGCTCCCGTCACTCTGGTTAGGTTGGCATCGAAAAAAACGCTCTCGGGTGCTTTAGAGTGCCGAGTTATTCACTGCGCATGAAGAAATGACCACCTCCAACGTTTGGTTTATGTTTAATAAGCATTTTTAATTTTATTGCTTAAATCGCATTTTCTCGGCGAGCTGAGCACTTTTTCTGAATTGTGCCGCTCCCGTCACTCTGGTTAGGTTGGCATCGAAAAAAACGCTCTCGGGTGCTTTAGAGTGCCGAGTTTATTACTGCGCATTAAGAAATAACCACCTCCAACGTTTGGTTTATGTTTTATAAGCATTTTTAATTTTATTGCTTAAATCGCATTTTCTCGGCGAGCTGAGCACTTTTTCTGAATTGTGCCGCTCCCGTCACTCTGGTTAGGTTGGCATCGAAAAAAACGCTCTCGGGTGCTTTAGAGTGCCGAGTTATTCACTGCGCATGAAGAAATGACCACCTTCAACGTTTGGTTTATGTTTAATAAGCATTTTTAATTTTATTGCTTGAATCGCATTTTCTCGGCGAGCTGAGCACTTTTTCTGAATTGTGCCGCTCCCGTCACTCTGGTTAGGTTGGCATCGAAAAAAACGCTCTCGGGTGCTTTAGAGTGCCGAGTTTATCACTGCGCATGAAGAAATGACCACCTCCAACGTTTGGTTTATGTTTTATAAGCATTTTTAATTTTATTGCTTAAATCGCATTTTCTCGGCGAGCTGAGCGCTTTTTCTGAATTGTGCCGCTCCCGTCACTCTGGTTAGGTTGGCATCGAAAAAAACGCTCTCGGGTGCTTTAGAGTGCCGAGTTTATTACTGCGCATTAAGAAATGACCACCTCCAACGTTTGGTTTATGTTTTATAAGCATTTTTAATTTTATTGCTTAAATCGCATTTTCTCGGCGAGCTGAGCACTTTTTCTGAATTGTGCCGCTCCCGTCACTCTGGTTAGGGTGGCATCGAAAAAAACGCTCTCGGGTGCTTTAGAGTGCCGAGTTTATCACTGCGCATGAAGAAATGACCACCTCCAACGTTTGGTTTATGTTTTATAAGCATTTTTAATTTTATTGCTTAAATCGCATTTTCTCGGCGAGCTGAGCACTTTTTCTGAATTGTGCCGCTCCCGTCACTCTGGTTAGGTTGGCATCGAAAAAAACGCTCACGGGTGCTTTAGAGTGCCGAGTTTATTACTGCGCATTAAGAAATGACCACCTCCAACGTTTGGTTTATGTTTTATAAGCATTTTTAATTTTATTGCTTAAATCGCATTTTCTCGGCGAGCTGAGCACTTTTTCTGAATTGTGCCGCTCCCGTCACTCTGGTTAGGTTGGCATCGAAAAAAACGCTCTCGGGTGCTTTAGAGTGCCGAGTTATTCACTGCGCATGAAGAAATGACCACCTCCAACGTTTGGTTTATGTTTTATAAGCATTTTTAATTTTATTGCTTAAATCGCATTTTCTCGGCGAGCTGAGCGCTTTTTCTGAATTGTGCCGCTCCTGTCACTCTGGTTAGGTTGGCATCGAAAAAAACGCTCTCGGGTGCTTTAGAGTGCCGAGTTTATCACTGCGCATGAAGAAATGACCACCTCCAACGTTTGGTTTATGTTTTATAAGCATTTTTAATTTTATTGCTTAAATCGCATTTTCTCGGCGAGCTGAGCGCTTTTTCTGAATTGTGCCGCTCCCGTCACTCTGGTTAGGTTGGCATCGAAAAAAACGCTCTCGGGTGCTTTAGAGTGCCGAGATATTCACTGCTCATGAAGAAATGACCACCTCCAACGTTTGGTTTATGTTAATAAGCATTTTTAATTTTATTGCTTAAATCGCATTTTCTCGGCGAGCTGAGCACTTTTTCTGAATTGTGCCGCTCCCGTCACTCTGGTTAGGTTGGCATCGAAAAAAACGCTCTCGGGTGCTTTAGAGTGCCGAGTTTATTACTGCGCATTAAGAAATGACCACCTCCAACGTTTGGTTTATGTTTTATAAGCATTTTTAATTTTATTGCTTAAATCGCATTTTCTCGGCGAGCTGAGCACTTTTTCTGAATTGTGCCGCTCCCGTCACTCTGGTTAGGTTGGCATCGAAAAAAACGCTCTCGGGTGCTTTAGAGTGCCGAGTTATTCACTGCGCACGAAGAAATGACCACCTCCAACGTTTGGTTTATGTTTTATAAGCATTTTTAATTTTATTGCTTAAATCGCATTTTCTCGGCGAGCTGAGCGCTTTTTCTGAATTGTGCCGCTCCCGTCACTCTGGTTAGGTTGGCATCGAAAAAAACGCTCTCGGGTGCTTTAGAGTGCCGAGTTTATTACTGCGCATTAAGAAATGACCACCTCCAACGTTTGGTTTATGTTTTATAAGCATTTTTAATTTTATTGCTTAATCGCATTTTCTCGGCGAGCTGAGCACTTTTTCTGAATTGTGCCGCTCCCGTCACTCTGGTTAGGTTGGCATCGAAAAAAACGCTCTCGGGTGCTTTAGAGTGCCGAGTTTATTACTGCGCATTAAGAAATGACCACCTCCAACGTTTGGTTTATGTTTTATAAGCATTTTTAATTTTATTGCTTAAATCGCATTTTCTCGGCGAGCTGAGCACTTTTTCTGAATTGTGCCGCTCCCGTCACTCTGGTTAGGTTGGCATCGAAAAAAAACGCTCTCGGGTGCTTTAGAGTGCCGAGTTATTCACTGCGCATGAAGAAATGTCCACCTCCAACGTTTGGTTTATGTTTTATAAGCATTTTTAATTTTATTGCTTAAATCGCATTTTCTCGGCGAGCTGAGCACTTTTTCTGAATTGTGCCGCTCCCGTCACTCTGGTTAGGTTGGCATCGAAAAAAACGCTCTCGGGTGCTTTAGAGTGCCGAGTTTATTACTGCGCATTAAGAAATGACCACCTCCAACGTTTGGTTTATGTTTTATAAGCATTTTTAATTTTATTGCTTAAATCGCATTTTCTCGGCGAGCTGAGCACTTTTTCTGAATTGTGCCGCTCCCGTCACTCTGGTTAGGTTGGCATCGAAAAAAAACGCTCTCGGGTGCTTTAGAGTGCCGTTTATTACTGCGCATTAAGAAATGACCACCTCCAACGTTTGGTTTATGTTTTATAAGCATTTTTAATTTTATTGCTTAAATCGCATTTTCTCGGCGAGCTGAGCACTTTTTCTGAATTGTGCCGCTCCCGTCACTCTGGTTAGGTTGGCATCGAAAAAAACGCTCTCGGGTGCTTTAGAGTGCCGAGTTATTCACTGCGCACGAAGAAATGACCACCTCCAACGTTTGGTTTATGTTTTATAAGCATTTCTAATTTTATTGCTTAAATCGCATTTTCTCGGCGAGCTGAGCGCTTTTTCTGAATTGTGCCGCTCCCGTCACTCTGGTTAGGTTGGCATCGAAAAAAACGCTCTCGGGTGCTTTAGAGTGCCGAGTTTATTACTGCGCATTAAGAAATGACCACCTCCAACGTTTGGTTTATGTTTTATAAGCATTTTTAATTTTATTGCTTAAATCGCATTTTCTCGGCGAGCTGAGCGCTTTTTCTGAATTGTGCCGCTCCCGTCACTCTGGTTAGGTTGGCATCGAAAAAAACGCTCTCGGGTGCTTTAGAGTGCCGAGTTATTCACTGCGCATGAAGAAATGACCACCTCCAACGTTTGGTTTATGTTTAATAAGCATTTTTAATTTTATTGCTTAAATCGCATTTTCTCGGCGAGCTGAGCGCTTTTTCTGAATTGTGCCGCTCCCGTCACTCTGGTTAGGTTGGCATCGAAAAAAACGCTCTCGGGTGCTTTAGAGTGCCGAGTTATTCACTGCGCATGAAGAAATGACCACCTCCAACGTTTGGTTTATGTTTAATAAGCATTTTTAATTTTATTGCTTAAATCGCATTTTCTCGGCGAGCTGAGCACTTTTTCTGAATTGTGCCGCTCCCGTCACTCTGGTTAGGTTGGCATCGAAAAAAACGCTCTCGGGTGCTTTAGAGTGCCGAGTTTATCACTGCGCATGAAGAAATGACCACCTCCAACGTTTGGTTTATGTTTAATAAGCATTTTTAATTTTATTGCTTAAATCGCATTTTCTCGGCGAGCTGAGCACTTTTTCTGAATTGTGCCGCTCCCGTCACTCTGGTTAGGTTGGCATCGAAAAAAACGCTCTCGGGTGCTTTAGAGTGCCGAGTTTATTACTGCGCATTAAGAAATGACCACCTCCAACGTTTGGTTTATGTTTTATAAGCATTTTTAATTTTATTGCTTAAATTGCATTTTCTCGGCGAGCTGAGCACTTTTTCTGAATTGTGCCGCTCCCGTCACTCTGGTTAGGTTGGCATCGAAAAAAACGCTCTCGGGTGCTTTAGAGTGCCGAGTTGATTACTGCGCATTAATAAATGACCACCTCCAACGTTTGGTTTATGTTTTATAAGCATTTTTAATTTTATTGCTTAAATCGCATTTTCTCGGCGAGCTGAGCACTTTTTCTGAATTGTGCCGCTCCCGTCACTCTGGTTAGGTTGGCATCGAAAAAAACGCTCTCGGGTGCTTTAGAGTGCCGAGTTTATTACTGCGCATTAAGAAATGACCACCTCCAACGTTTGGTTTATGTTTTATAAGCATTTTTAATTGTATTGCTTAAATCGCATTTTGTCGGCGAGCTGAGCACTTTTTCTGAATTGTGCCGCTCCCGTCACTCTGGTTAGGTTGGCATCGAAAAAAACGCTCTCGGGTGCTTTAGAGTGCCGAGTTATTCACTGCGCACGAAGAAATGACCACCTCCAACGTTTGGTTTATGTTTTATAAGCATTTTTAATTTTATTGCTTAAATCGCATTTTCTCGGCGAGCTGAGCGCTTTTTCTGAATTGTGCCGCTCCCGTCACTCTGGTTAGGTTGGCATCGAAAAAAACGCTCTCGGGTGCTTTAGAGTGCCGAGTTTATTACTGCGCATTAAGAAATGACCACCTCCAACGTTTGGTTTATGTTTTATAAGCATTTTTAATTTTATTGCTTAAATCGCATTTTCTCGGCGAGCTGAGCACTTTTTCTGAATTGTGCCGCTCCCGTCACTCTGGTTAGGTTGGCATCGAAAAAAACGCTCTCGGGTGCTTTAGAGTGCCGAGTTTATTACTGCGCATAAAGAAATGACCACCTCCAACGTTTGGTTTATGTTTTATAAGCATTTTTAATTTTATTGCTTAAATCGCATTTTCTCGGCGAGCTGAGCACTTTTTCTGAATTGTGCCGCTCCCGTCACTCTGGTTATAGGTTGGCATCGAAAAAAACGCTCTCGGGTGCTTTAGAGTGCCGAGTTTATCACTGCGCATGAAGAAATGACCACCTCCAACGTTTGGTTTATGTTTTATAAGCATTTTTAATTTTATTGCTTAAATCGCATTTTCTCGGCGAGCTGAGCGCTTTTTCTGAATTGTGCCGCTCCCGTAACTCTGGTTAGGTTGGCATCGAAAAAAACGCTCTCGGGTGCTTTAGAGTGCCGAGTTTATCACTGCGCATGAAGAAATGACCACTTCCAACGTTTGGTTTATGTTTTATAAGCATTTTTAATTTTATTGCTTAAATCGCATTTTCTCGGCGAGCTGAGCACTTTTTCTGAATTGTGCCGCTCCCGTCACTCTGATTAGGTTGGCATCGAAAAAAACGCTCTCGGGTGCTTTAGAGTGCCGAGTTTATTACTGCGCATTAAGAAATGACCACCTCCAACGTTTGGTTTATGTTTTATAAGCATTTTTAATTTTATTGCTTAAATCGCATTTTCTCGGCGAGCTGAGCACTTTTTCTGAATTGTGCCGCTCCCGTCACTCTGGTTAGGTTGGCATCGAAAAAAACGCTCTCGGGTGCTTTAGAGTGCCGAGTTATTCACTGCGCATTAAGAAATGACCACCTCCAACGTTTGGTTTATGTTTTATAAGCATTTTTAATTGTATTGCTTAAATCGCATTTTCTCGGCGAGCTGAGCACTTTTTCTGAATTGTGCCGCTCCCGTCACTCTGGTTAGGTTGGCATCGAAAAAAACGCTCTCGGGTGCTTTAGAGTGCCGAGTTTATCACTGCGCATGAAGAAATGACCACCTCCAACGTTTGGTTTATGTTTTATAAGCATTTTTAATTTTATTGCTTAAATCGCATTTTCTCGGCGAGCTGAGCGCTTTTTCTGAATTGTGCCGCTCCCGTCACTCTGGTTAAGTTGGCATCGAAAAAAACGCTCTCGGGTGCTTTAGAGTGCCGAGTCATTCACTGCGCATGAAGAAATGACCACCTCCAACGTTTGGTTTATGTTTAATAAGCATTTTTAATTTTATTGCTTAAATCGCATTTTCTCGGCGAGCTGAGCGCTTTTTCTGAATTGTGCCGCTCCCGTCACTCTGGTTAGGTTGGCATCGAAAAAAACGCTCTCGGGTGCTTTAGAGTGCCGAGATATTCACTGCTCATGAAGAAATGACCACCTCCAACGTTTGGTTTATGTTTAATAAGCATTTTTAATTTTATTGCTTAAATCGCATTTTCTCGGCGAGCTGAGCACTTTTTCTGAATTGTGCCGCTCCCGTCACTCTGGTTAGGTTGGCATCGAAAAAAACGCTCTCGGGTGCTTTAGAGTGCCGAGTTTATTACTGCGCATTAAGAAATGACCACCTCCAACGTTTGGTTTATGTTTTATAAGCATTTTTAATTTTATTGCTTAAATCGCATTTTCTCGGCGAGCTGAGCACTTTTTCTGAATTGTGCCGCTCCCGTCACTCTGGTTAGGTTGGCATCGAAAAAAACGCTCTCGGGTGCTTTAGAGTGCCGAGTTATTCACTGCGCACGAAGAAATGACCACCTCCAACGTTTGGTTTATGTTTTATAAGCATTTTTAATTTTATTGCTTAAATCGCATTTTCTCGGCGAGCTGAGCGCTTTTTCTGAATTGTGCCGCTCCCGTCACTCTGGTTAGGTTGGCATCGAAAAAAACGCTCTCGGGTGCTTTAGAGTGCCGAGTTTATTACTGCGCATTAAGAAATGACCACCTCCAACGTTTGGTTTATGTTTTATAAGCATTTTTAATTTTATTGCTTAATCGCATTTTCTCGGCGAGCTGAGCACTTTTTCTGAATTGTGCCGCTCCCGTCACTCTGGTTAGGTTGGCATCGAAAAAAACGCTCTCGGGTGCTTTAGAGTGCCGAGTTTATTACTGCGCATTAAGAAATGACCACCTCCAACGTTTGGTTTATGTTTTATAAGCATTTTTAATTTTATTGCTTAAATCGCATTTTCTCGGCGAGCTGAGCACTTTTTCTGAATTGTGCCGCTCCCGTCACTCTGGTTAGGTTGGCATCGAAAAAAAACGCTCTCGGGTGCTTTAGAGTGCCGAGTTATTCACTGCGCATGAAGAAATGACCACCTCCAACGTTTGGTTTATGTTTTATAAGCATTTTTAATTTTATTGCTTAAATCGCATTTTCTCGGTGAGCTGAGCACTTTTTCTGAATTGTGCCGCTCCCGTCACTCTGGTTAGGTTGGCATCGAAAAAAACGCTCTCGGGTGCTTTAGAGTGCCGAGTTTATCACTGCGCATGAAGAAATGACCACCTCCAACGTTTGGTTTATGTTTTTTAAGCATTTTTAATTTTATTGCTTAAATCGCATTTTCTCGGCGAGCTGAGCGCTTTTTCTGAATTGTGCCGCTCCCGTCACTCTGGTTAGGTTGGCATCGAAAAAAACGCTCTCGGGTGCTTTAGAGTGCCGAGTTTATCACTGCGCATGAAGAAATGACCACCTCCAACGTTTGGTTTATGTTTTATAAGCATTTTTAATTTTATTGCTTAAATCGCATTTTCTCGGCGAGCTGAGCGCTTTTTCTGAATTGTGCCGCTCCCGTCACTCTGGTTAGGTTGGCATCGAAAAAAACGCTCTCGGGTGCTTTAGAGTGCCGAGTTATTCACTGCGCATGAAGAAATGACCACCTCCAACGTTTGGTTTATGTTTAATAAGCATTTTTAATTTTATTGCTTAAATTGCATTTTCTCGGCGAGCTGAGCGCTTTTTCTGAATTGTGCCGCTCCCGTCATTCTGGTTAGGTTGGCATCGAAAAAACGCTCTCGGGTGCTTTAGAGTGCCGAGTTATTCACTGCGCATGAAGAAATGACCACCTCCAACGTTTGGTTTATGTTTTATAAGCATTTTTAATTTTATTGCTTAAATCGCATTTTCTCGGCGAGCTGAGCACTTTTTCTGAATTGTGCCGCTCCCGTCACTCTGGTTAGGTTGGCATCGAAAAAAACGCTCTCGGGTGCTTTAGAGTGCCGAGTTTATCACTGCGCATGAAGAAATGACCACCTCCAACGTTTGGTTTATGTTTTATAAGCATTTTTAATTTTATTGCTTAAATCGCATTTTCTCGGCGAGCTGAGCGCTTTTTCTGAATTGTGCCGCTCCCGTCACTCTGGTTAGGTTGGCATCGAAAAAAACGCTCTCGGGTGCTTTAGAGTGCCGAGTTATTCACTGCGCATGAAGAAAAGACCACCTCCAACGTTTGGTTTATGTTTAATAAGCATTTTTAATTTTATTGCTTAAATCGCATTTTCTCGGCGAGCTGAGCGCTTTTTCTGAATTGTGCCGCTCCCGTCACTCTGGTTAGGTTGGCATCGAAAAAAAACGCTCTCGGGTGCTTTAGAGTGCCGAGTTATTCATTGCGCATGAAGAAATGACCACCTCCAACGTTTGGTTTATGTTTAATAAGCATTTTTAATTTTATTGCTTAAATCGCATTTTCTCGGCGAGCTGAGCACTTTTTCTGAATTGTGCCGCTCCCGTCACTCTGGTTAGGTTGGCATCGAAAAAAACGCTCTCGGGTGCTTTAGAGTGCCGTTTATTACTGCGCATTAAGAAATGACCACCTCCAACGTTTGGTTTATGTTTTATAAGCATTTTTAATTTTATTGCTTAAATCGCATTTTCTCGGCGAGCTGAGCACTTTTTCTGAATTGTGCCGCTCCCGTCACTCTGGTTAGGTTGGCATCGAAAAAAACGCTCTCGGGTGCTTTAGAGTGCCGAGTTATTCACTGCGCACGAAGAAATGACTACCTCCAACGTTTGGTTTATGTTTTATAAGCATTTTTAATTTTATTGCTTAAATCGCATTTTCTCGGCGAGCTGAGCGCTTTTTCTGAATTGTGCCGCTCCCGTCACTCTGGTTAGGTTGGCATCGAAAAAAACGCTCTCGGGTGCTTTAGAGTGCCGAGTTTATTACTGCGCATTAAGAAATGACCACCTCCAACGTTTGGTTTATGTTTTATAAGCATTTTTAATTTTATTGCTTAAATCGCATTTTCTCGGCGAGCTGAGCGCTTTTTCTGAATTGTGCCGCTCCCGTCACTCTGGTTAGGTTGGCATCGAAAAAAACGCTCTCGGGTGCTTTAGAGTGCCGAGTTATTCACTGCGCATGAAGAAATGACCACCTCCAACGTTTGGTTTATGTTTAATAAGCATTTTTAATTTTATTGCTTAAATCGCATTTTCTCGGCGAGCTGAGCGCTTTTTCTGAATTGTGCCGCTCCCGTCACTCTGGTTAGGTTGGCATCGAAAAAAACGCTCTCGGGTGCTTTAGAGTGCCGAGTTATTCACTGCGCATGAAGAAAAGACCACCTCCAACGTTTGGTTTATGTTTAATAAGCATTTTTAATTTTATTGCTTAAATCGCATTTTCTCGGCGAGCTGAGCGCTTTTTCTGAATTGTGCCGCTCCCGTCACTCTGGTTAGGTTGGCATCGAAAAAAAACGCTCTCGGGTACTTTAGAGTGCCGAGTTATTCATTGCGCATGAAGAAATGACCACCTCCAACGTTTGGTTTATGTTTAATAAGCATTTTTAATTTTATTGCTTAAATCGCATTTTCTCGGCGAGCTGAGCACTTTTTCTGAATTGTGCCGCTCCCGTCACTCTGGTTAGGTTGGCATCGAAAAAAACGCTCTCGGGTGCTTTAGAGTGCCGTTTATTACTGCGCATTAAGAAATGACCACCTCCAACGTTTGGTTTATGTTTTATAAGCATTTTTAATTTTATTGCTTAAATCGCATTTTCTCGGCGAGCTGAGCACTTTTTCTGAATTGTGCCGCTCCCGTCACTCTGGTTAGGTTGGCATCGAAAAAAACGCTCTCGGGTGCTTTAGAGTGCCGAGTTATTCACTGCGCACGAAGAAATGACCACCTCCAACGTTTGGTTTATGTTTTATAAGCATTTTTAATTTTATTGCTTAAATCGCATTTTCTCGGCGAGCTGAGCGCTTTTTCTGAATTGTGCCGCTCCCGTCACTCTGGTTAGGTTGGCATCGAAAAAAACGCTCTCGGGTGCTTTAGAGTGCCGAGTTTATTACTGCGCATTAAGAAATGACCACCTCCAACGTTTGGTTTATGTTTTATAAGCATTTTTAATTTTATTGCTTAAATCGCATTTTCTCGGCGAGCTGAGCGCTTTTTCTGAATTGTGCCGCTCCCGTCACTCTGGTTAGGTTGGCATCGAAAAAAACGCTCTCGGGTGCTTTAGAGTGCCGAGTTATTCACTGCGCATGAAGAAATGACCACCTCCAACGTTTGGTTTATGTTTAATAAGCATTTTTAATTTTATTGCTTAAATCGCATTTTCTCGGCGAGCTGAGCGCTTTTTCTGAATTGTGCCGCTCCCGTCACTCTGGTTAGGTTGGCATCGAAAAAAACGCTCTCGGGTGCTTTAGAGTGCCGAGTTATTCACTGCGCATGAAGAAATGACCACCTCCAACGTTTGGTTTATGTTTAATAAGCATTTTTAATTTTATTGCTTAAATCGCATTTTCTCGGCGAGCTGAGCACTTTTTCTGAATTGTGCCGCTCCCGTCACTCTGGTTAGGTTGGCATCGAAAAAAACGCTCTCGGGTGCTTTAGAGTGCCGAGTTTATCACTGCGCATGAAGAAATGACCACCTCCAACGTTTGGTTTATGTTTAATAAGCATTTTTAATTTTATTGCTTAAATCGCATTTTCTCGGCGAGCTGAGCACTTTTTCTGAATTGTGCCGCTCCCGTCACTCTGGTTAGGTTGGCATCGAAAAAAACGCTCTCGGGTGCTTTAGAGTGCCGAGTTTATTACTGCGCATTAAGAAATGACCACCTCCAACGTTTGGTTTATGTTTTATAAGCATTTTTAATCCCCTCCATGAGTCGTCACCTTATCGTGGTGGAGGGGTTTGCGTGCCCCTATGATCCTAGGAGCCATGTTGTCTGGAGCTTCATGCTCCTGGTAGGGTCACCCATGGCAAACGGGTCCTAGGTGAGGGGCCAGACAAAGCACGGCTCAAAAAGCCCCTTATGATGAAGAATACACATGGATACAGATTTCCCTCGCCCGGACGCGGGTCACCGGGGCCCCCCTCTGGAGCCAGGCCTGGAGGCGGGGCTCGAAGGCGAGCGTCTGGTGGCCGGGCCTCCGCCCATGGGGCCCGGCCGGGCAAAGCCCGAAAAGGAGATGTGGGTCCCCCTTCCCATGGGCTCACCACCTGTGGGAGGGGCCAAAGGGGTCGGGTGCAGTGTGAGCTGGGCGGCGGCCAAAGGCAGGGACCTTGGCGGTCTGATCCCCGGCTGCAGAAGCTGGCTCTTGGGACATGGAATGTCACCTCTCTGGCTGGAAAGGAGCCCGAGCTGGTGTGCGAGGCAGAAAAGTTCCGACTAGATATAGTCGGACTTGCCTCCACGCACAGTTTGGGTTCCGGTTCAAGCACTCTCGAGAGGGGCTGGACTCTCTTCCACTCTGGAGTTGCCCACGGTGAGAGGCGTCGAGCAGGTGTGGGTATACTTATTGCCCCCCGGCTGGGCGCCTGCACATTGGGGTTCACCCCGGTGAACGAGAGGGTAGCCTCCCTCCGCCTTCGGGTGGGGGGACGGGTCCTGACTGTTGTTTGTGTCTATGCACCAAACGGCAGTTCAGAGTACCCACCCTTTTTGGGGTCCCTGGAGGAGGTGCTGGAGAGCGCTCCTTCTGGGGACTCCATCGTTCTACTGGGTGACTTCAATGCTCACGTGGGCAATGACAGTGAGACCTGGAAGGGCGTGATTGGGAGGAACGGCCCCCCCGATCTGAACCCGAGCGGTGTTCTATTGTTGGACTTCTGTGCTCGACACGGATTTTCTATAATGAACACCATGTTCAAACATAAGGGTGTCCATGTGTGCACTTGGCACCAGGACACCCTAGGCCGCAGTTCGATGATCGACTTTGTAGTCGTGTCATCGGATTTGCGGCCGCATGTTTTGGACACTCGGGCGAAGAGAGGGGCGGAGCTGTCAACTGATCACCACCTGGTGGTGGGTTGGCTCCGATGGTGGGGGAAGATGCCGGTCCGACATGGCAGACCCAAACGTTCTGTGAGGGTCTGCTGGGAACGTCTGGCGGAATCCCCTGTCAGGAAGAGCTTCAACTCCCACCTCCGGCAGAACTTTTCCCAGGTCCCGGGGGAGGCGGGGGACATTGAGTCCGAGTGGACCTTGTTCCGCGCCTCCATTGTTGAGGCGGCCGACCGGAGCTGCGGCCGTAAGGTCATTGGTGCCTGTCGTGGCGGCAATCCCCGAACCCGCTGGTGGACACCGGCGGTAAGGGATGCCGTCAAGCTGAAGAAGGAGTCCTATCGGGCCGTTTTGGCCTGCGGGACTCCCGAGGCAGCTGACAGGTACCGGATGGCCAAGCGGAACGCGGCTTCGGCGGTTGCTGAGGCAAAAACCCGGGCGTGGGAGGAGTTTGGCGAGGCCATGGAGAATGACTTCCGGACGGCTTCGAGGAAATTCTGGTCCACCATCCGCCGTCTCAGGAGGGGGAAGCAGTGCAACGTCAACACTGTTTACAGTGGAGATGGCGTGCTGCTGACCTCGACTAGGGACGTCGTGTGTCGGTGGAGAGAATACTTCGAAGACCTCCTCAATTCCACCGAGACGCCCTCCATTGTGGAGGCAGGGCCTGGGGACTCTGAGGCGGACTCTCCAATCTCTGGGGTTGAAGTCACTGAGGTAGTTAAAAAACTCCTCGGTGGCAAGGCCCCGGGGGTGGATGAGATCCGCCCGGATTTCTTAAGGGCTCTGGATGTTGTGGGGCTGTCATGGCTGACACGTCTCTACAGCATCGCGTGGACATCGGGGACAGTGCCTCTGGATTGGCAGACTGGGGTGGTGGTTCCCCTCTTTAAGAAGGGGGACCGGAGGGTGTGTTCCAATTACAGGGGAATTACACTCCTCAGCCTCCCTGGGAAGGTCTATTCAGGGGTGCTGGAGAGGAGGGTCCGTCGGGAGGTCGAACCTCGGATTCAGGAGGAACAGTGTGGCTTTCGTCCTGGCCGTGGAACAGTGGACCAGCTCTTCACCCTCAGCAGGATCCTCGAGGGTGCATGGGAGTTCGCCCAACCAGTCCACATGTGTTTTGTGGACTTGGAGAAGGCGTTCGACCGTGTCCCTCGGGAGGTTCTCTGGGGGGTGCTTCGGGAGTACGGGGTACCGAGCCAACTGATAAGGGCGGTTCGGTCCCTGTATCACCGATGCCAGAGTTTGGTCCGCATTTCCGGCAGTAAGTCGGATTCGTTCTCAGTGAGGGTTGGACTCCGCCAAGGCTGCCCTTTGTCACCGATTCTGTTCATAGTTTTTATGGACAGAATTTCTAGGCGCAGCCGAGGCGTTGAGGGTGTCCGGTTTGGGGAACTCAGCATCGCCTCTCTGCTTTTTGCAGACGACGTGGTGCTGTTGGCTTCTTCAGGCCGTGATCTCCAGCTCTCACTGGAGCGGTTCGCAGCCGAGTGTGAAGCGGTCGGGATGAAGGTCAGCACCTCCAAATCCGAGTCCATGGTCCTCGATCGGAAAAGGGTGGAATGCCCTCTCCGGGTCGGGGATGAGATCCTGCCCCAAGTGGAGGAGTTTAAGTATCTTGGGGTCTTGTTCACGAGTGAGGGGAGGATGGAGCGCGAGATCGACAGGCGGATCGGTGCAGCGTCGGCAGTAATGCGGACTTTGTACCGGTCCGTCGTGGTAAAGAGAGAGCTGAGCCAAAAGGCAAAGCTCTCAATTTACCGGTCGATTTACGCTCCTACCCTCACCTATGGTCACGAGCTATGGGTCGTGACCGAAAGAACGAGATCCCGGATACAAGCGGCCGAAATGAGTTTTCTCCGCAGGATGTCCGGGCTCTCCCTTAGAGATAGGGTGAGAAGTTCGGTCATCCGGGAGAGACTCGGAGTAGAGTCGCTGCTCCTCCACGTTGAGAGGAGCCAGATGAGGTGGCTCGGGCATCTCATCAGGATGCCTCCTGGACGCCTCCCTGGGGAGGTGTTCCGGGCATGTCCCACCGGTAGGAGACCCCGGGGACGACCCAGGACGCGCTGGAGAGACTATGTCTCTCAGCTGGCCTGGGAACGCCTTGGGATCCCCCGGGATGAGCTAGACGAAGTGGCTGGGGAGAGGGAAGTCTGGGAGTCCCTCCTGAAGCTGCTGCCCCCGCGACCCGACCCCGGATAAGCGGAAGAAGATGGATGGATGGATGGAAGCATTTTTAATTTTATTGCTTAAATCGCATTTTCTCGGCGAGCTGAGCACTTTTTCTGAATTGTGCCGCTCCCGTCACTCTGGTTAGGTTGGCATCGAAAAAAACGCTCTCGGGTGCTTTAGAGTGCCGAGTTTATTACTGCGCATTAAGAAATGACCACCTACAACGTTTGGTTTATGTCTTATAAGCATTTTTAATTGTATTGCTTAAATCGCATTTTGTCGGCGAGCTGAGCACTTTTTCTGAATTGTGCCGCTCCCGTCACTCTGGTTAGGTTGGCATCGAAAAAAACGCTCTCGGGTGCTTTAGAGTGCCGAGTTATTCACTGCGCACGAAGAAATGACCACCTCCAACGTTTGGTTTATGTTTTATAAGCATTTTTAATTTTATTGCTTAAATCGCATTTTCTCGGCGAGCTGAGCGCTTTTTCTGAATTGTGCCGCTCCCGTCACTCTGGTTAGGTTGGCATCGAAAAAAACGCTCTCGGGTGCTTTAGAGTGCCGAGTTTATTACTGCGCATTAAGAAATGACCACCTCCAACGTTTGGTTTATGTTTTATAAGCATTTTTAATTTTATTGCTTAAATCGCATTTTCTCGGCGAGCTGAGCACTTTTTCTGAATTGTGCCGCTCCCGTCACTCTGGTTAGGTTGGCATCGAAAAAAACGCTCTCGGGTGCTTTAGAGTGCCGAGTTTATTACTGCGCATTAAGAAATGACCACCTCCAACGTTTGGTTTATGTTTTATAAGCATTTTTAATTTTATTGCTTAAATCGCATTTTCTCGGCGAGCTGAGCACTTTTTCTGAATTGTGCCGCTCCCGTCACTCTGGTTAGGTTGGCATCGAAAAAAACGCTCTCGGGTGCTTTAGAGTGCCGAGTTTATTACTGCGCATTAAGAAATGACCACCTCCAACGTTTGGTTTATGTTTTATAAGCATTTTTAATTTTATTGTTTAAATCGCATTTTCTCGGCGAGCTGAGCACTTTTTCTGAATTGTGCCGCTCCCGTCACTCTGGTTGGCATCGAAAAAAACGCTCTCGGGTGCTTTAGAGTGCCGAGTTATTCACTGCGCATGAAGAAATGACCACCTCCAACGTTTGGTTTATGTTTAATAAGCATTTTTAATTTTATTGCTTAAATCGCATTTTCTCGGCGAGCTGAGCGCTTTTTCTGAATTGTGCCGCTGCCGTAACTCTGGTTAGGTTGGCATCGAAAAAAACGCTCTCGGGTGCTTTAGAGTGCCGAGTTTATCACTGCGCATGAAGAAATGACCACTTCCAACGTTTGGTTTATGTTTTATAAGCATTTTTAATTTTATTGCTTAAATCGCATTTTCTCGGCGAGCTGAGCACTTTTTCTGAATTGTGCCGCTCCCGTCACTCTGGTTAGGTTGGCATCGAAAAAAACGCTCTCGGGTGCTTTAGAGTGCCGAGTTTATCACTGCGCATGAAGAAATGACCACCTCCAACGTTTGGTTTATGTTTTATAAGCATTTTTAAATTTATTGCTTAAATCGCATTTTCTCGGCGAGCTGAGCGCTTTTTCTGAATTGTGCCGCTCCCGTCACTCTGGTTAGGTTGGCATCGAAAAAAACGCTCTCGGGTGCTTTAGAGTGCCGAGTTATTCACTGCGCATGAAGAAATGACCACCTCCAACGTTTGGTTTATGTTTTATAAGCATTTTTAGTTTTATTGCTTAAATCGCATTTTCTCGGCGAGCTGAGCACTTTTTCTGAATTGTGCCGCTCCCGTCACTCTGGTTAGGTTGGCATCGAAAAAAACGCTCTCGGGTGCTTTAGAGTGCCGAGTTTATCACTGCGCATGAAGAAATGACCACCTCCAACGTTTGGTTTATGTTTAATAAGCATTTTTAATTTTATTGCTTAAATCGCATTTTCTCGGCGAGCTGAGCACTTTTTCTGAATTGTGCCGCTCCCGTCACTCTGGTTAGGTTGGCATCGAAAAAAACGCTTTCGGGTGCTTTAGAGTGCCGACTTTATCACTGCGCATGAAGAAATGACCACCTCCAACGTTTGGTTTATGTTTTATAAGCATTTTTAATTTTATTGCTTAAATCGAATTTTCTCGGCGAGCTGAGCACTTTTTCTGAATTGTGCCGCTCCCGTCACTCGGGTTAGGTTGGCATCGAAAAAAACGCTCACGGGTGCTTTAGAGTGCCGAGTTTATTACTGCGCATTAAGAAATGACCACCTCCAACGTTTGGTTTATGTTTTATAAGCATTTTTAATTTTATTGCTTAAATCGCATTTTCTCGGCGAGCTGAGCACTTTTTCTGAATTGTGCCGCTCCCGTCACTCTGGTTAGGTTGGCATCGAAAAAAACGCTCTCGGGTGCTTTAGAGTGCCGAGTTATTCACTGCGCATGAAGAAATGACCACCTCCAACGTTTGGTTTATGTTTTATAAGCATTTTTAATTTTATTGCTTAAATCGCATTTTCTCGGCGAGCTGAGCACTTTTTCTGAATTGTGCCGCTCCCGTCACTCTGGTTAGGTTGGCATCGAAAAAAACGCTCTCGGGTGCTTTAGAGTGCCGAGTTTATCACTGCGCATGAAGAAATGACCACCTCCAACGTTTGGTTTATGTTTTATAAGCATTTTTAATTTTATTGCTTAAATCGCGTTTTCTCGGCGAGCTGAGCGCTTTTTCTGAATTGTGCCGCTCCCGTCACTCTGGTTAGTTTGGCATCGAAAAAAACGCTCTCGGGTGCTTTAGAGTGCCGAGTTTATCACTGCGCATGAAGAAATGACCACCTCCAACGTTTGGTTTATGTTTTATAAGCATTTTTAATTTTATTGCTTAAATCGCATTTTCTCGGCGAGCTGAGCGCTTTTTCTGAATTGTGCCGCTCCCGTCACTCTGGTTAGGTTGGCATCGAAAAAAACGCTCTCGGGTGCTTTAGAGTGCCGAGTTTATCACTGCGCATGAAGAAATGACCACCTCCAACGTTTGGTTTATGTTTAATAAGCATTTTTACTTTTATTGCTTAAATCCATTTTCTCGGCGAGCTGAGCACTTTTTCTGAATTGTGCCGCTCCCGTCACTCTGGTTAGGTTGGCATCGAAAAAAACGCTCTCGGGTGCTTTAGAGTGCCGACTTTATCACTGCGCATGAAGAAATGACCACCTCCAACGTTTGGTTTATGTTTTATAAGCATTTTTAATTTTATTGCTTAAATCGCATTTTCTCGGCGAGCTGAGCACTTTTTCTGAATTGTGCCGCTCCCGTCACTCTGGTTAGGTTGGCATCGAAAAAAACGCTCACGGGTGCTTTAGAGTGCCGAGTTTATTACTCCGCATTAAGAAATGACCACCTCCAACGTTTGGTTTATGTATTATAAGCATTTTTAATTTTATTGCTTAAATCGCATTTTCTCGGCGAGCTGAGCACTTTTTCTGAATTGTGCCGCTCCCGTCACTCTGGTTAGGTTGGCATCGAAAAAAACGCTCTCGGGTGCTTTAGAGTGCCGAGTTATTCACTGCGCATGAAGAAATGACCACCTCCAACGTTTGGTTTATGTTTTATAAGCATTTTTAATTTTATTGCTTAAATCGCATTTTCTCGGCGAGCTGAGCATTTTTTCTGAATTGTGCCGCTCCCGTCACTCTGGTTAGGTTGGCATCGAAAAAAACGCTCTCGGGTGCTTTAGAGTGCCGAGTTTATCACTGCGCATGAAGAAATGACCACCTCCAACGTTTGGTTTATGTTTTATAAGCATTTTTAATTTTATTGCTTAAATCGCATTTTCTCGGCGAGCTGAGCGCTTTTTCTGAATTGTGCCGCTGCCGTAACTCTGGTTAGGTTGGCATCGAAAAAAACGCTCTCGGGTGCTTTAGAGTGCCGAGTTTATCACTGCGCATGAAGAAATGACCACTTCCAACGTTTGGTTTATGTTTTATAAGCATTTTTAATTTTATTGCTTAAATCGCATTTTCTCGGCGAGCTGAGCACTTTTTCTGAATTGTGCCGCTCCCGTCACTCTGGTTAGGTTGGCATCGAAAAAAACGCTCTCGGGTGCTTTAGAGTGCCGAGTTTATTACTGCGCATTAAGAAATGACCACCTCCAACGTTTGGTTTATGTTTTATAAGCATTTTTAATTTTATTGCTTAAATCGCATTTTCTCGGCGAGCTGAGCACTTTTTCTGAATTGTGCCGCTCCCGTCACTCTGGTTAGGTTGGCATCGAAAAAAACGCTCTCGGGTGCTTTAGAGTGCCGAGTTATTCACTGTGCATGAAGAAATGACCACCTCCAACGTTTGGTTTATGTTTTATAAGCATTTTTAATTTTATTGCTTAAATCGCATTTTCTCGGCGAGCTGAGCACTTTTTCTGAATTGTGCCGCTCCCGTCACTCTGGTTAGGTTGGCATCGAAAAAAACGCTCTCGGGTGCTTTAGAGAGCCGAGTTTATCACTGCGCATGAAGAAATGACCACCTCCAACGTTTGGTTTATGTTTTATAAGCATTTTTAATTTTATTGCTTAAATCGCATTTTCTCGGCGAGCTGAGCGCTTTTTCTGAATTGTGCCGCTCCCGTCACTCTGGTTAGGTTGGCATCGAAAAAAACGCTCTCGGGTGCTTTAGAGTGCCGAGTTATTCACTGCGCATGAAGAAATGACCACCTCCAACGTTTGGTTTATGTTTAATAAGCATTTTTAATTTTATTGCTTAAATCGCATTTTCTCGGCGAGCTGAGCACTTTTTCTGAATTGTGCCGCTCCCGTCACTCTGGTTAGGTTGGCATCGAAAAAAACGCTCTCGGGTGCTTTAGAGTGCCGACTTTATTACTGCGCATTAAGAAATGACCACCTCCAACGTTTGGTTTATGTTTTATAAGCATTTTTAATTTTATTGCTTAAATCGCATTTTCTCGGCGAGCTGAGCACTTTTTCTGAATTGTGCCGCTCCCGTCACTCTGGTTAGGTTGGCATCGAAAAAAACGCTTTCGGGTGCTTTAGAGTGCCGAGTTATTCACTGCGCACGAAGAAATGACCACCTCCAACGTTTGGTTTATGTTTTATAAGCATTTTTAATTTTATTGCTTAAATCGCATTTTCTCGGCGAGCTGAGCGCTTTTTCTGAATTGTGCCGCTCCCGTCACTCTGGTTAGGTTGGCATCGAAAAAAACGCTCTCGGGTGCTTTAGAGTGCCGAGTTTATTACTGCGCATTAAGAAATGACCACCTCCAACGTTTGGTTTATGTTTTATAAGCATTTTTAATTTTATTGCTTAAATCGCATTTTCTCGGCGAGCTGAGCACTTTTTCTGAATTGTGCCGCTCCCGTCACTCTGGTTAGGTTGGCATCGAAAAAAACGCTCTCGGGTGCTTTAGAGTGCCGAGTTTATTACTGCGCATTAAGAAATGACCACCTCCAACGTTTGGTTTATGTTTTATAAGCATTTTTAATTTTATTGCTTAAATCGCATTTTCTCGGCGAGCTGAGCACTTTTTCTGAATTGTGCCGCTCCCGTCACTCTGGTTAGGTTGGCATCGAAAAAAACGCTCTCGGGTGCTTTAGAGTGCCGAGTTATTCACTGCGCACGAAGAAATGACCACCTCCAACGTTTGGTTTATGTTTTATAAGCATTTTTAATTTTATTGCTTAAATCGCATTTTCTCGGCGAGCTGAGCGCTTTTTCTGAATTGTGCCGCTCCCGTCACTCTGGTTAGGTTGGCATCGAAAAAAACGCTCTCGGGTGCTTTAGAGTGCCGAGTTTATTACTGCGCATTAAGAAATGACCACCTCCAACGTTTGGTTTATGTTTTATAAGCATTTTTAATTTTATTGCTTAAATCGCATTTTCTCGGCGAGCTGAGCACTTTTTCTGAATTGTGCCGCTCCCGTCACTCTGGTTAGGTTGGCATCGAAAAAAACGCTCTCGGGTGCTTTAGAGTGCCGAGTTTATTACTGCGCATTAAGAAATGACCACCTCCAACGTTTGGTTTATGTTTTATAAGCATTTTTAATTTTATTGCTTAAATCGCATTTTCTCGGCGAGCTGAGCACTTTTTCTGAAGTGTGCCGCTCCCGTCACTCTGGTTAGGTTGGCATCGAAAAAAACGCTCTCGGGTGCTTTAGAGTGCCGAGTTATTCACTGCGCATGAAGAAATGACCACCTCCAACGTTTGGTTTATGTTTAATAAGCATTTTTAATTTTATTGCTTGAATCGCATTTTCTCGGCGAGCTGAGCACTTTTTCTGAATTGTGCCGCTCCCGTCACTCTGGTTAGGTTGGCATCGAAAAAAACGCTCTCGGGTGCTTTAGAGTGCCGAGTTTATCACTGCGCATGAAGAAATGACCACCTCCAACGTTTGGTTTATGTTTTATAAGCATTTTTAATTTTATTGCTTAAATCGCATTTTCTCGGCGAGCTGAGCGCTTTTTCTGAATTGTGCCGCTCCCGTCACTCTGGTTAGTTTGGCATCGAAAAAAACGCTCTCGGGTGCTTTAGAGTGCCGAGTTTATCACTGCGCATGAAGAAATGACCACCTCCAACGTTTGGTTTATGTTTTATAAGCATTTTTAATTTTATTGCTTAAATCGCATTTTCTCGGCGAGCTGAGCGCTTTTTCTGAATTGTGCCGCTCCCGTCACTCTGGTTAGGTTGGCATCGAAAAAAACGCTCTCGGGTGCTTTAGAGTGCCGAGTTTATCACTGCGCATGAAGAAATGACCACCTCCAACGTTTGGTTTATGTTTTATAAGCATTTTTAATTTTATTGCTTAAATCGCATTTTCTCGGCGAGCTGAGCGCTTTTTCTGAATTGTGCCGCTCCCGTCACTGGTTAGGTTGGCATCGAAAAAAACGCTCTCGGGTGCTTTAGAGTGCCGAGTTATTCACTGCGCATGAAGAAATGACCTCCTCCAACGTTTGGTTTATGTTTAATAAGCATTTTTAATTTTATTGCTTAAATCGCATTTTCTCGGCGAGCTGAGCGCTTTTTCTGAATTGTGCCGCTCCCGTCACTCTGGTTAGGTTGGCATCGAAAAAAACGCTCTCGGGTGCTTTAGAGTGCCGAGTTATTCACTGCGCATGAAGAAATGACCACCTCCAACGTTTGGTTTATGTTTAATAAGCATTTTTAATTTTATTGCTTAAATCGCATTTTCTCGGCGAGCTGAGCACTTTTTCTGAATTGTGCCGCTCCCGTCACTCTGGTTAGGTTGGCATCGAAAAAAACGCTCTCGGGTGCTTTAGAGTGCCGAGTTTATTACTGCGCATTAAGAAATGACCACCTCCAACGTTTGGTTTATGTTTTATAAGCATTTTTAATTTTATTGCTTAAATCGCATTTTCTCGGCGAGCTGAGCACTTTTTCTGAATTGTGCCGCTCCCGTCACTCTGGTTAGGTTGGCATCGAAAAAAACGCTCTCGGGTGCTTTAGAGTGCCGAGTTTATTACTGCGCATTAAGAAATGACCACCTCCAACGTTTGGTTTATGTTTTATAAGCATTTTTAATTTTATTGCTTAAATCGCATTTTCTCGGCGAGCTGAGCACTTTTTCTGAATTGTGCCGCTCCCGTCACTCTGGTTAGGTTGGCATCGAAAAAAACGCTCTCGGGTGCTTTAGAGTGCTGAGTTATTCACTGCGCATGAAGAAATGACCACCTCCAACGTTTGGTTTATGTTTTATAAGCATTTTTAATTTTATTGCTTAAATCGCATTTTCTCGGCGAGCTGAGCACTTTTTCTGAATTGTGCCGCTCCCGTCACTCTGGTTAGGTTGGCATCGAAAAAAACGCTCTCGGGTGCTTTAGAGAGCCGAGTTTATCACTGCGCATGAAGAAATGACCACCTCCAACGTTTGGGTTATGTTTTATAAGCATTTTTAATTTTATTGCTTAAATCGCATTTTCTCGGCGAGCTGAGCGCTTTTTCTGAATTGTGCCGCTCCCGTCACTCTGGTTAGGTTGGCATCGAAAAAAACGCTCTCGGGTGCTTTAGAGTGCCGAGTTATTCACTGCGCATGAAGAAATGACCACCTCCAACGTTTGGTTTATGTTTAATAAGCATTTTTAATTTTATTGCTTAAATCGCATTTTCTCGGCGAGCTGAGCACTTTTTCTGAATTGTGCCGCTCCCGTCACTCTGGTTAGGTTGGCATCGAAAAAAACGCTCTCGGGTGCTTTAGAGTGCCGAGTTTATTACTGCGCATTAAGAAATGACCACCTCCAACGTTTGGTTTATGTTTTATAAGCATTTTTAATTTTATTGCTTAAATCGCATTTTCTCGGCGAGCTGAGCACTTTTTCTGAATTGTGCCGCTCCCGTCACTCTGGTTAGGTTGGCATCGAAAAAAACGCTCTCGGGTGCTTTAGAGTGCCGAGTTATTCACTGCGCACGAAGAAATGACCACCTCCAACGTTTGGTTTATGTTTTATAAGCATTTTTAATTTTATTGCTTAAATCGCATTTTCTCGGCGAGCTGAGCGCTTTTTCTGAATTGTGCCGCTGCCGTAACTCTGGTTAGGTTGGCATCGAAAAAAACGCTCTCGGGTGCTTTAGAGTGCCGAGTTTATTACTGCGCATTAAGAAATGACCACCTCCAACGTTTGGTTTATGTTTTATAAGCATTTTTAATTTTATTGCTTAAATCGCATTTTCTCGGCGAGCTGAGCACTTTTTCTGAATTGTGCCGCTCCCGTCACTCTGGTTAGGTTGGCATCGAAAAAAACGCTCTCGGGTGCTTTAGAGTGCCGAGTTATTCACTGCGCACGAAGAAATGACCACCTCCAACGTTTGGTTTATGTTTTATAAGCATTTTTAATTTTATTGCTTAAATCGCATTTTCTCGGCGAGCTGAGCGCTTTTTCTGAATTGTGCCGCTGCCGTAACTCTGGTTAGGTTGGCATCGAAAAAAACGCTCTCGGGTGCTTTAGAGTGCCGAGTTTATTACTGCGCATTAAGAAATGACCACCTCCAACGTTTGGTTTATGATTTATAAGCATTTTTAATTTTATTGCTTAAATCGCATTTTCTCGGCGAGCTGAGCACTTTTTCTGAATTGTGCCGCTCCCGTCACTCTGGTTAGGTTGGCATCGAAAAAAACGCTCTCGGGTGCTTTAGAGTGCCGAGTTTATTACTGCGCATTAGGAAATGACCACCTCCAACGTTTGGTTTATGTTTTATAAGCATTTTTAATTTTATTGCTTAAATCGCATTTTCTCGGCGAGCTGAGCACTTTTTCTGAATTGTGCCGCTCCCGTCACTCTGGTTAGGTTGGCATCGAAAAAAACGCTATCGGGTGCTTTAGAGTGCCGAGTTTATTACTGCGCATTAAGAAATGACCACCTCCAACGTTTGGTTTATGTTTTATAAGCATTTTTAATTTTATTGCTTGAATCGCATTTTCTCGGCGAGCTGAGCACTTTTTCTGAATTGTGCCGCTCCCGTCACTCTGGTTAGGTTGGCATCGAAAAAAACGCTCTCGGGTGCTTTAGAGTGCCGAGTTATTCACTGCGCATGAAGAAATGACCACCTCCAACGTTCGGTTTATGTTTAATAAGCATTTTTAATTTTATTGCTTGAATCGCATTTTCTCGGCGAGCTGAGCACTTTTTCTGAATTGTGCCGCTCCCGTCACTCTGGTTAGGTTGGCATCGAAAAAAACGCTCTCGGGTGCTTTAGAGTGCCGAGTTTATCACTGCGCATGAAGAAATGACCACCTCCAACGTTTGGTTTTTGTTTTATAAGCATTTTTAATTTTATTGCTTAAATCGCATTTTCTCGGCGAGCTGAGCGCTTTTTCTGAATTGTGCCGCTCCCGTCACTCTGGTTAGGTTGGCATCGAAAAAAACGCTCTCGGGTGCTTTAGAGTGCCGAGTTTATCACTGCGCATGAAGAAATGACCACCTCCAACGTTTGGTTTATGTTTTATAAGCATTTTTAATTTTATTGCTTAAATCGCATTTTCTCGGCGAGCTGAGCGCTTTTTCTGAATTGTGCCGCTCCCGTCACTCTGGTTAGGTTGGCATCGAAAAAAACGCTCTCGGGTGCTTTAGAGTGCCGAGTTTATCACTGCGCATGAAGAAATGACCACCTCCAACGTTTGGTTTATGTTTTATAAGCATTTTTAAATTTATTGCTTAAATCGCATTTTCTCGGCGAGCTGAGCACTTTTTCTGAATTGTGCCGCTCCCGTCACTCTGGTTAGGTTGGCATCGAAAAAAACGCTCTCGGGTGCTTTAGAGTGCCGAGTTATTCACTGCGCATGAAGAAATGACCACCTCCAACGTTTGGTTTATGTTTTATAAGCATTTTTAATTTTATTGCTTAAATCGCATTTTCTCGGCGAGCTGAGCGCTTTTTCTGAATTGTGCCGCTCACGTAACTCTGGTTAGGTTGGCATAGAAAAAAACGCTCTCGGGTGCTTTAGAGTGCCGAGTTTATCACTGCTCATGAAGAAATGAACACTTCCAACGTTTGGTTTATGTTTTATAAGCATTTTTAATTTTATTGCTTAAATCGCATTTTCTCGGCGAGCTGAGCACTTTTTCTGAATTGTGCCGCTCCCGTCACTCTGGTTAGGTTGGCATCGAAAAAAACGCTCTCGGGTGCTTTAGAGTGCCGAGTTTATCACTGCGCATGAAGAAATGACCACCTCCAACGTTTGGTTTATGTTTTATAAGCATTTTTAATTTTATTGCTTAAATCGCATTTTCTCGGCGAGCTGAGCGCTTTTTCTGAATTGTGCCGCTCCCGTCACTCTGGTTAGGTTGGCATCGAAAAAAACGCTCTCGGGTGCTTTAGAGTGCCGAGTTTATTACTGCGCATTAAGAAATGACCACCTCCAACGTTTGGTTTATGTTTTATAAGCATTTTTAATTTTATTGCTTAAATCGCATTTTCTCGGCGAGCTGAGCACTTTTTCTGAATTGTGCCGCTCCCGTCACTCTGGTTAGGTTGGCATCGAAAAAAACGCTCTCGGGTGCTTTAGAGTGCCGAGTTTATTACTGCGCATTGAGAAATGACCACCTCCAACGTTTGGTTTATGTTTTATAAGCATTTTTAATTTTATTGCTTAAATCGCATTTTCTCGGCGAGCTGAGCACTTTTTCTGAATTGTGCCGCTCCCGTCACTCTGGTTAGGTTGGCATCGAAAAAAACGCTCTCGGGTGCTTTAGAGTGCCGAGTTTATTACTGCGCATTAAGAAATGACCACCTCCAACGTTTGGTTTATGTTTTATAAGCATTTTTAATTTTATTGCTTAAATCGCATTTTCTCGGCGAGCTGAGCGCTTTTTCTGAATTGTGCCGCTCCCGTCACTCTGGTTAGGTTGGCATCGAAAAAAACGCTCTCGGGTGCTTTAGAGTGCCGAGTTTATCACTGCGCATGAAGAAATGACCACCTCCAACGTTTGGTTTATGTTTTATAAGCATTTTTAATTTTATTGCTTAAATCGCATTTTCTCGGCGAGCTGAGCGCTTTTTCTGAATTGTGCCGCTCCCGTAACTCTGGTTAGGTTGGCATCGAAAAAAACGCTCTCGGGTGCTTTAGAGTGCCGAGTTTATCACTGCGCATGAAGAAATGACCACTTCCAACGTTTGGTTTATGTTTTATAAGCATTTTTAATTTTATTGCTTAAATCGCATTTTCTCGGCGAGCTGAGCACTTTTTCTGAATTGTGCCGCTCCCGTCACTCTGGTTAGGTTGGCATCGAAAAAAACGCTCTCGGGTGCTCTAGAGTGCCGAGTTTATTACTGCGCATTAAGAAATGACCACCTCCAACGTTTGGTTTATGTTTTATAAGCATTTTTAATTTTATTGCTTAAATTGCATTTTCTCGGCGAGCTGAGCACTTTTTCTGAATTGTGCCGCTCCCGTCACTCTGGTTAGGTTGGCATCGAAAAAAACGCTCTCGGGTGCTTTAGAGTGCCGAGTTTATTACTGCGCATTAAAAAATGACCACCTCCAACGTTTGGTTTATGTTTTATAAGCATTTTTAATTTTATTGCTTAAATCGCATTTTCTCGGCGAGCTGAGCACTTTTTCTGAATTGTGCCGCTCCCGTCACTCTGGTTAGGTTGGCATCGAAAAAAACGCTCTCGGGTGCTTTAGAGTGCCGAGTTATTCACTGCGCATGAAGAAATGACCACCTCCAACGTTTGGTTTATGTTTTATAAGCATTTTTAATTTTATTGCTTAAATCGCATTTTCTCGGCGAGCTGAGCACTTTTTCTGAATTGTGCCGCTCCCGTCACTCTGGTTAGGTTGGCATCGAAAAAAACGCTCTCGCGTGCTTTAGAGTGCCGAGTTTATCACTGCGCATGAAGAAATGACCACCTCCAACGTTTGGTTTATGTTTTATAAGCATTTTTAATTTTATTGCTTAAATCGCATTTTCTCGGCGAGCTGAGCGCTTTTTCTGAATTGTGCCGCTCCCGTCACTCTGGTTAGGTTGGCATCGAAAAAAACGCTCTCGGGTGCTTTAGAGTGCCGAGTTATTCACTGCGCATGAAGAAATGACCACCTCCAATGTTTGGTTTATGTTTAATAAGCATTTTTAATTTTATTGCTTAAATCGCATTTTCTCGGCGAGCTGAGCGCTTTTTCTGAATTGTGCCGCTCCCGTCACTCTGGTTAGGTTGGCATCGAAAAAAACGCTCTCGGGTGCTTTAGAGTGCCGAGTTATTCACTGCGCATGAAGAAATGACCACCTCCAACGTTTGGTTTATGTTTAATAAGCATTTTTAATTTTATTGCTTAAATCGCATTTTCTCGGCGAGCTGAGCACTTTTTCTGAATTGTGCCGCTCCCGTCACTCTGGTTAGGTTGGCATCGAAAAAAACGCTCTCGGGTGCTTTAGAGTGCCGAGTTTATTACTGCGCATTAAGAAATGACCACCTCCAACGTTTGGTTTATGTTTTATAAGCATTTTTAATTTTATTGCTTAAATCGCATTTTCTCGGCGAGCTGAGCACTTTTTCTGAATTGTGCCGCTCCCGTCACTCTGGTTAGGTTGGCATCGAAAAAAACGCTCTCGGGTGCTTTAGAGTGCCGAGTTTATTACTGCGCATTAAGAAATCACCACCTCCAACGTTTGGTTTATGTTTTATAAGCATTTTTAATTTTATTGCTTAAATCGCATTTTCTCGGCGAGCTGAGCGCTTTTTCTGAATTGTGCCGCTCCCGTCACTCTGGTTAGGTTGGCATCGAAAAAAACGCTCTCGGGTGCTTTAGAGTGCCGAGTTTATCACTGCGCATGAAGAAATGACCACCTCCAACGTTTGGTTTATGTTTTATAAGCATTTTTAATTTTATTGCTTAAATCGCATTTTCTCGGCGAGCTGAGCGCTTTTTCTGAATTGTGCCGCTCCCGTAACTCTGGTTAGGTTGGCATCGAAAAAAACGCTCTCGGGTGCTTTAGAGTGCCGAGTTTATCACTGCGCATGAAGAAATGACCACTTCCAACGTTTGGTTTATGTTTTATAAGCATTTTTAATTTTATTGCTTAAATCGCATTTTCTCGGCGAGCTGAGCACTTTTTCTGAATTGTGCCGCTCCCGTCACTCTGGTTAGGTTGGCATCGAAAAAAACGCTCTCGGGTGCTCTAGAGTGCCGAGTTTATTACTGCGCATTAAGAAATGACCACCTCCAACGTTTGGTTTATGTTTTATAAGCATTTTTAATTTTATTGCTTAAATTGCATTTTCTCGGCGAGCTGAGCACTTTTTCTGAATTGTGCCGCTCCCGTCACTCTGGTTAGGTTGGCATCGAAAAAAACGCTCTCGGGTGCTTTAGAGTGCCGAGTTTATTACTGCGCATTAAAAAATGACCACCTCCAACGTTTGGTTTATGTTTTATAAGCATTTTTAATTTTATTGCTTAAATCGCATTTTCTCGGCGAGCTGAGCACTTTTTCTGAATTGTGCCGCTCCCGTCACTCTGGTTAGGTTGGCATCGAAAAAAACGCTCTCGGGTGCTTTAGAGTGCCGAGTTATTCACTGCGCATGAAGAAATGACCACCTCCAACGTTTGGTTTATGTTTTATAAGCATTTTTAATTTTATTGCTTAAATCGCATTTTCTCGGCGAGCTGAGCACTTTTTCTGAATTGTGCCGCTCCCGTCACTCTGGTTAGGTTGGCATCGAAAAAAACGCTCTCGCGTGCTTTAGAGTGCCGAGTTTATCACTGCGCATGAAGAAATGACCACCTCCAACGTTTGGTTTATGTTTTATAAGCATTTTTAATTTTATTGCTTAAATCGCATTTTCTTGGCGAGCTGAGCGCTTTTTCTGAATTGTGCCGCTCCCGTCACTCTGGTTAGGTTGGCATCGAAAAAAACGCTCTCGGGTGCTTTAGAGTGCCGAGTTATTCACTGCGCATGAAGAAATGACCACCTCCAATGTTTGGTTTATGTTTAATAAGCATTTTTAATTTTATTGCTTAAATCGCATTTTCTCGGCGAGCTGAGCGCTTTTTCTGAATTGTGCCGCTCCCGTCACTCTGGTTAGGTTGGCATCGAAAAAAACGCTCTCGGGTGCTTTAGAGTGCCGAGTTATTCACTGCGCATGAAGAAATGACCACCTCCAACGTTTGGTTTATGTTTAATAAGCATTTTTAATTTTATTGCTTAAATCGCATTTTCTCGGCGAGCTGAGCACTTTTTCTGAATTGTGCCGCTCCCGTCACTCTGGTTAGGTTGGCATCGAAAAAAACGCTCTCGGGTGCTTTAGAGTGCCGAGTTTATTACTGCGCATTAAGAAATGACCACCTCCAACGTTTGGTTTATGTTTTATAAGCATTTTTAATTTTATTGCTTAAATCGCATTTTCTCGGCGAGCTGAGCACTTTTTCTGAATTGTGCCGCTCCCGTCACTCTGGTTAGGTTGGCATCGAAAAAAACGCTCTCGGGTGCTTTAGAGTGCCGAGTTTATTACTGCGCATTAAGAAATGACCACCTCCAACGTTTGGTTTATGTTTTATAAGCATTTTTAATTTTATTGCTTAAATCGCATTTTCTCGGCGAGCTGAGCACTTTTTCTGAATTGTGCCGCTCCCGTCACTCTGGTTAGGTTGGCATCGAAAAAAACGCTCTCGGGTGCTTTAGAGTGCCGAGTTTATTACTGCGCATTAAGAAATGACAACCTCCAACGTTTGGTTTGTGTTTTATAAGCATTTTTAATTTTATTGCTTAAATCGCATTTTCTCGGCGAGCTGAGCACTTTTTCTGAATTGTGCCGCTCCCGTCACTCTGGTTAGGTTGGCATCGAAAAAAACGCTCTCGGGTGCTTTAGAGTGCCGAGTTATTCACTGCGCATGAAGAAATGACCACCTCCAACGTTTGGTTTATGTTTAATAAGCATTTTTAATTTTATTGCTTGAATCGCATTTTCTCGGCGAGCTGAGCACTTTTTCTGAATTGTGCCGCTCCCGTCACTCTGGTTAGGTTGGCATCGAAAAAAACGCTCTCGGGTGCTTTAGAGTGCCGAGTTTATCACTGCGCATGAAGAAATGACCACCTCCAACGTTTGGTTTATGTTTTATAAGCATTTTTAATTTTATTGCTTAAATCGCATTTTCTCGGCGAGCTGAGCACTTTTTCTGAATTGTGCCGCTCCCGTCACTCTGGTTAGGTTGGCATCGAAAAAAACGCTCTCGGGTGCTTTAGAGTGCCGAGTTTATCACTGCGCATGAAGAAATGACCACCTCCAACGTTTGGTTTATGTTTTATAAGCATTTTTAATTTTATTGCTTAAATCGCATTTTCTCGGCGAGCTGCATGAGCACTTTTTCTGAATTGTGCCGCTCCCGTCACTCTGGTTAGGTTGGCATCGAAAAAAACGCTCTCGGGTGCTTTAGAGTGCCGAGTTTATTACTGCGCATTAAGAAATGACCACCTCCAACGTTTGGTTTATGTTTTATAAGCATTTTTAATTTTATTGCTTAAATCGCATTTTCTCGGCGAGCTGAGCACTTTTTCTGAATTGTGCCGCTCCCGTCACTCTGGTTAGGTTGGCATCGAAAAAAACGCTCTCGGGTGCTTTAGAGTGCCGACTTTATCACTGCGCATGAAGAAATGACCACCTCCAACGTTTGGTTTATGTTTTATAAGCATTTTTAATTTTATTGCTTAAATCGCATTTTCTCGGCGAGCTGAGCACTTTTTCTGAATTGTGCCGCTCCCGTCACTCTGGTTAGGTTGGCATCGAAAAAAACGCTCACGGGTGCTTTAGAGTGCCGAGTTTATTACTGCGCATTAAGAAATGACCACCTCCAACGTTTGGTTTATGTTTTATAAGCATTTTTAATTTTATTGCTTAAATCGCATTTTCTCGGCGAGCTGAGCACTTTTTCTGAATTGTGCCGCTCCCGTCACTCTGGTTAGGTTGGCATCGAAAAAAACGCTCTCGGGTGCTTTAGAGTGCCGAGTTATTCACTGCGCATGGAGAAATGACCACCTCCAACGTTTGGTTTATGTTTTATAAGCATTTTTAATTTTATTGCTTAAATCGCATTTTCTCGGCGAGCTGAGCACTTTTTCTGAATTGTGCCGCTCCCGTCACTCTGGTTAGGTCGGCATCGAAAAAAACGCTCTCGGGTGCTTTAGAGTGCCGAGTTTATCACTGCGCATGAAGAAATGACCACCTCCAACGTTTGGTTTATGTTTTATAAGCATTTTTAATTTTATTGCTTAAATCGCATTTTCTCGGCGAGCTGAGCGCTTTTTCTGAATTGTGCCGCTCCCGTCACTCTGGTTAGGTTGGCATCGAAAAAAACGCTCTCGGGTGCTTTAGAGTGCCGAGTTTATCACTGCGCATGAAAAATGACCACCTCCAACGTTTGGTTTATGTTTTATAAGCATTTTTAATTTTATTGCTTAAATCGCATTTTCTCGGCGAGCTGAGCGCTTTTTCTGAATTGTGCCGCTCCCGTAACTCTGGTTAGGTTGGCATCGAAAAAAACGCTCTCGGGTGCTTTAGAGTGCCGAGTTTATCACTGCGCATGAAGAAATGACCACTTCCAACGTTTGGTTTATGTTTTATAAGCATTTTTAATTTTATTGCTTAAATCGCATTTTCTCGGCGAGCTGAGCACTTTTTCTGAATTGTGCCGCTCCCGTCACTCTGGTTAGGTTGGCATCGAAAAAAACGCTCTCGGGTGCTCTAGAGTGCCGAGTTTATCACTGCGCATTAAGAAATGACCACCTCCAACGTTTGGTTTATGTTTAATAAGCATTTTTAATTTTATTGCTTAAATCGCATTTTCTCGGCGAGCTGAGCACTTTTTCTGAATTGTGCCGCTCCCGTCACTCTGGTTAGGTTGGCATCGAAAAAAACGCTCTCGGGTGCTTTAGAGTGCCGACTTTATCACTGCGCATGAAGAAATGACCACCTCCAACGTTTGGTTTATGTTTTATAAGCATTTTTAATTTTATTGCTTAAATCGCATTTTCTCGGCGAGCTGAGCACTTTTTCTGAATTGTGCCGCTCCCGTCACTCTGGTTAGGTTGGCATCGAAAAAAACGCTCACGGGTGCTTTAGAGTGCCGAGTTTATTACTGCGCATTAAGAAATGACCACCTCCAACGTTTGGTTTATGTTTTATAAGCATTTTTAATTTTATTGCTTAAATCGCATTTTCTCGGCGAGCTGAGCACTTTTTCTGAATTGTGCCGCTCCCGTCACTCTGGTTAGGTTGGCATCGAAAAGAACGCTCTCGGGTGCTTTAGAGTGCCGAGTTATTCACTGCGCATGAAGAAATGACCACCTCCAACGTTTGGTTTATGTTTTATAAGCATTTTTAATTTTATTGCTTAAATCGCATTTTCTCGGCGAGCTGAGCGCTTTTTCTGAATTGTGCCGCTCCCGTAACTCTGGTTAGGTTGGCATCGAAAAAAAGGCTCTCGGGTGCTTTAGAGTGCCGAGTTTATTACTGCGCATTAAGAAATGACCACCTCCAACGTTTGGTTTATGTTTTATAAGCATTTTTAATTTTATTGCTTAAATCGCATTTTCTCGGCGAGCTGAGCACTTTTTCTGAATTGTGCCGCTCCCGTCACTCTGGTTAGGTTGGCATCGAAAAAAACGCTCTCGGGTGCTTTAGAGTGCCGAGTTATTCACTGCGCATGGAGAAATGACCACCTCCAACGTTTGGTTTATGTTTTATAAGCATTTTTAATTTTATTGCTTAAATCGCATTTTCTCGGCGAGCTGAGCACTTTTTCTGAATTGTGCCGCTCCCGTCACTCTGGTTAGGTTGGCATCGAAAAAAACGCTCTCGGGTGCTTTAGAGTGCCGAGTTTATCACTGCGCATGAAGAAATGACCACCTCCAACGTTTGGTTTATGTTTTATAAGCATTTTTAATTTTATTGCTTAAATCGCATTTTCTCGGCGAGCTGAGCGCTTTTTCTGAATTGTGCCGCTCCCGTCACTCTGGTTAGGTTGGCATCGAAAAAAACGCTCTCGGGTGCTTTAGAGTGCCGAGTTTATCACTGCGCATGAAGAAATGACCACCTCCAACGTTTGGTTTATGTTTTATAAGCATTTTTAATTTTATTGCTTAAATCGCATTTTCTCGGCGAGCTGAGCGCTTTTTCTGAATTGTGCCGCTCCCGTAACTCCGGTTAGGTTGGCATCGAAAAAAACGCTCTCGGGTGCTTTAGAGTGCCGAGTTTATCACTGCGCATGAAGAAATGACCACCTCCAACGTTTGGTTTATGTTTTATAAGCATTTTTAATTTTATTGCTTAAATCGCATTTTCTCGGCGAGCTGAGCACTTTTTCTGAATTGTGCCGCTCCCGTCACTCTGGTTAGGTTGGCATCGAAAAAAACGCTCTCGGGTGCTTTAGAGTGCCGAGTTTATCACTGCGCATGAAGAAATGACCACCTCCAACGTTTGGTTTATGTTTTATAAGCATTTTTAATTTTATTGCTTAAATCGCATTTTCTCGGCGAGCTGAGCGCTTTTTCTGAATTGTGCCGCTCCCGTCACTCTGGTTGGCATCGAAAAAAACGCTCTCGGGTGCTTTAGAGTGCCGAGTTATTCACTGCGCATGAAGAAATGACCACCTCCAATGTTTGGTTTATGTTTAATAAGCATTTTTAATTTTATTGCTTAAATCGCATTTTCTCGGCGAGCTGAGCGCTTTTTCTGAATTGTGCCGCTCCCGTCACTCTGGTTAGGTTGGCATCGAAAAAAACGCTCTCGGGTGCTTTAGAGTGCCGAGTTATTCACTGCGCATGAAGAAATGACCACCTCCAACGTTTGGTTTATGTTCAATAAGCATTTTTAATTTTATTGCTTAAATCGCATTTTCTCGGCGAGCTGAGCACTTTTTCTGAATTGTGCCGCTCCCGTCACTCTGGTTAGGTTGGCATCGAAAAAAACGCTCTCGGGTGCTTTAGAGTGCCGAGTTTATTACTGCGCATTAGGAAATGACCACCTCCAACGTTTGGTTTATGTTTTATAAGCATTTTTAATTTTATTGCTTAAATCGCATTTTCTCGGCGAGCTGAGCGCTTTTTCTGAATTGTGCCGCTCCCGTCACTCTGGTTAGGTTGGCATCGAAAAAAACGCTCTCGGGTGCTTTAGAGTGCCGAGTTTATTACTGCGCATTAAGAAATGACCACCTCCAACGTTTGGTTTATGTTTTATAAGCATTTTTAATTTTATTGCTTAAATCGCATTTTCTCGGCGAGGTGAGCACTTTTTCTGAATTGTGCCGCTCCCGTCACTCTGGTTAGGTTGGCATCGAAAAAAACGCTCTCGGGTGCTTTAGAGTGCCGAGTTTATTACTGCGCATTGGGAAATGACCACCTCCAACGTTTGGTTTGTGTTTTATAAGCATTTTTAATTTTATTGCTTAAATCGCATTTTCTCGGCGAGCTGAGCACTTTTTCTGAATTGTGCCGCTCCCGTCACTCTGGTTAGGTTGGCATCGAAAAAAACGCTCTCGGGTGCTTTAGAGTGCCGAGTTTATTACTGCGCATTAAGAAATGACCACCTCCAACGTTTGGTTTATGTTTTATAAGCATTTGTAATTTTATTGCTTAAATCGCATTTTCTCGGCGAGCTGAGCGCTTTTTCTGAATTGTGCCGCTCCCGTCACTCTGGTTAGGTTGGCATCGAAAAAAACGCTCTCGGGTGCTTTAGAGTGCCGAGTTTATCACTGCGCATGAAGAAATGACCACCTCCAACGTTTGGTTTATGTTTTATAAGCATTTTTAATTTTATTGCTTAAATCGCATTTTCTCGGCGAGCTGAGCGCTTTTTCTGAATTGTGCCGCTCCCGTAACTCTGGTTAGGTTGGCATCGAAAAAAACGCTCTCGGGTGCTTTAGAGTGCCGAGTTTATCACTGCGCATGAAGAAATGACCACTTCCAACGTTTGGTTTATGTTTTATAAGCATTTTTAATTTTATTGCTTAAATCGCATTTTCTCGGCGAGCTGAGCACTTTTTCTGAATTGTGCCGCTCCCGTCACTCTGGTTAGGTTGGCATCGAAAAAAACGCTCTCGGGTGCTCTAGAGTGCCGAGTTTATTACTGCGCATTAAGAAATGACCACCTCCAACGTTTGGTTTATGTTTTATAAGCATTTTTAATTTTATTGCTTAAATCGCATTTTCTCGGCGAGCTGAGCACTTTTTCTGAATTGTGCCGCTCCCGTCACTCTGGTTAGGTTGGCATCGAAAAAAACGCTCTCGGGTGCTTTAGAGTGCCGAGTTTATTACTGCGCATTAAGAAATGACCACCTCCAACGTTTGGTTTATGTTTTATAAGCATTTTTAATTTTATTGCTTAAATCGCATTTTCTCGGCGAGCTGAGCACTTTTTCTGAATTGTGCCGCTCCCGTCACTCTGGTTAGGTTGGCATCGAAAAAAACGCTCTCGGGTGCTTTAGAGTGCCGAGTTATTCACTGCGCATGAAGAAATGACCACCTCCAACGTTTGGTTTATGTTTTATAAGCATTTTTAATTTTATTGCTTAAATCGCATTTTCTCGGCGAGCTGAGCACTTTTTCTGAATTGTGCCGCTCCCGTCACTCTGGTTAGGTTGGCATCGAAAAAAACGCTCTCGGGTGCTTTAGAGTGCCGAGTTTATCACTGCGCATGAAGAAATGACCACCTCCAACGTTTGGTTTATGTTTTATAAGCATTTTTAATTTTATTGCTTAAATCGCATTTTCTCGGCGAGCTGAGCGCTTTTTCTGAATTGTGCCGCTCCCGTCACTCTGGTTAGGTTGGCATCGAAAAAAACGCTCTCGGGTGCTTTAGAGTGCCGAGTTATTCACTGCGCATGAAGAAATGACCACCTCCAACGTTTGGTTTATGTTTAATAAGCATTTTTAATTTTATTGCTTAAATCGCATTTTCTCGGCGAGCTGAGCACTTTTTCTGAATTGTGCCGCTGTCGTCACTCTAGTTAGGTTGGCATCGAAAAAAACGCTCTCGGGTGCTTTAGAGTGCCGAGTTTATTACTGCGCATTAGGAAATGACCACCTCCAACGTTTGGTTTATGTTTTATAAGCATTTTTAATTTTATTGCTTAAATCGCATTTTCTCGGCGAGCTGTGCGCTTTTTCTGAATTGTGCCGCTCCCGTCACTCTGGTTAGGTTGGCATCGAAAAAAACGCTCTCGGGTGCTTTAGAGTGCCGAGTTTATTACTGCGCATTAAGAAATGACCACCTCCAACGTTTGGTTTATGTTTTATAAGCATTTTTAATTTTATTGCTTAAATCGCATTTTCTCGGCGAGCTGAGCACTTTTTCTGAATTGTGCCGCTCCCGTCACTCTGGTTAGGTTGGCATCGAAAAAAACGCTCTCGGGTGCTTTAGAGTGCCGAGTTATTCACTGCGCATGAAGAAATGACCACCTCCAACGTTTGGTTTATGTTTAATAAGCATTTTTAATTTTATTGCTTGAATCGCATTTTCTCGGCGAGCTGAGCACTTTTTCTGAATTGTGCCGCTCCCGTCACTCTGGTTAGGTTGGCATCGAAAAAAACGCTCTCGGGTGCTTTAGAGTGCCGAGTTTATCACTGCGCATGAAGAAATGACCACCTCCAACGTTTGGTTTATGTTTTATAAGCATTTTTAATTTTATTGCTTAAATCGCATTTTCTCGGCGAGCTGAGCGCTTTTTCTGAATTGTGCCGCTCCCGTCACTCTGGTTAGGTTGGCATCGAAAAAAACGCTCTCGGGTGCTTTAGAGTGCCGAGTTTATCACTGCGCATGAAGAAATGACCACCTCCAACGTTTGGTTTATGTTTTATAAGCATTTTTAATTTTATTGCTTAAATCGCATTTTCTCGGCGAGCTGAGCACTTTTTCTGAATTGTGCCGCTCCCGTCACTCTGGTTAGGTTGGCATCGAAAAAAACGCTCTCGGGTGCTTTAGAGTGCCGAGTTTATTACTGCGCATTAAGAAATGACCACCTCCAACGTTTGGTTTATGTTTTATAAGCATTTTTAATTTTATTGCTTAAATCGCATTTTCTCGGCGAGCTGAGCGCTTTTTCTGAATTGTGCCTCTCCCGTCACTCTGGTTAGGTTGGCATCGAAAAAAACGCTCTCGGGTGCTTTAGAGTGCCGAGTTATTCACTGCGCATGAAGAAATGACCACCTCCAACGTTTGGTTTATGTTTAATAAGCATTTTAAATTTTATTGCTTAAATCGCATTTTCTCGGCGAGCTGAGCGCTTTTTCTGAATTGTGCCGCTCCCGTCACTCTGGTTAGGTTGGCATCGAAAAAAACGCTCTCGGGTGCTTTAGAGTGCCGAGTTATTCACTGCGCATGAAGAAATGACAACCTCCAACGTTTGGTTTATGTTTAATAAGCATTTTTAATTTTATTGCTTAAATCGCATTTTCTCGGCGAGCTGAGCACTTTTTCTGAATTGTGCCGCTCCCGTCACTCTGGTTAGGTTGGCATCGAAAAAAACGCTCTCGGGTGCTTTAGAGTGCCGAGTTTATTACTGCGCATTAAGAAATGACCACCTCCAACGTTTGGTTTATGTTTTATAAGCATTTTTAATTTTATTGCTTAAATCGCATTTTCTCGGCGAGCTGAGCACTTTTTCTGAATTGTGCCGCTCCCGTCACTCTGGTTAGGTTGGCATCGAAAAAAACGCTCACGGGTGCTTTAGAGTGCCGAGTTTATTACTGCGCATTAAGAAATGACCACCTCCAACGTTTGGTTTATGTTTTATAAGCATTTTTAATTTTATTGCTTAAATCGCATTTTCTCGGCGAGCTGAGCACTTTTTCTGAATTGTGCCGCTCCCGTCACTCTGGTTAGGTTGGCATCGAAAAAACGCTCTCGGGTGCTTTAGAGTGCCGAGTTATTCACTGCGCATGAAGAAATGACCACCTCCAACGTTTGGTTTATGTTTTATAAGCATTTTTAATTTTATTGCTTAAATCGCATTTTCTCGGCGAGCTGAGCACTTTTTCTGAATTGTGCCGCTCCCGTCACTCTGGTTAGGTTGGCATCGAAAAAAACGCTCTCGGGTGCTTTAGAGTGCCGAGTTTATCACTGCGCATGAAGAAATGACCACCTCCAACGTTTGGTTTATGTTTTATAAGCATTTTTAATTTTATTGCTTAAATCGCATTTTCTCGGCGAGCTGAGCGCTTTTTCTGAATTGTGCCGCTCCCGTCACTCTGGTTAGGTTGGCATCGAAAAAAACGCTCTCGGGTGCTTTAGAGTGCCGAGTTATTCACTGCGCATGAAGAAATGACCACCTCCAACGTTTGGTTTATGTTTAATAAGCATTTTTAATTTTATTGCTTAAATCGCATTTTCTCGGCGAGCTGAGCGCTTTTTCTGAATTGTGCCGCTCCCGTCACTCTGGTTAGGTTGGCATCGAAAAAAACGCTCTCGGGTGCTTTAGAGTGCCGAGTTTATCACTGCGCATGAAGAAATGACCACCTCCAACGTTTGGTTTATGTTTTATAAGCATTTTTAATTTTATTGCTTAAATCGCATTTTCTCGGCGAGCTGAGCACTTTTTCTGAACTGTGCCGCTCCCGTCACTCTGGTTAGGTTGGCATCGAAAAAAACGCTCTCGGGTGCTTTAGAGTGCCGAGTTATTCACTGCGCATGAAGAAATGACCACCTCCAACGTTTGGTTTATGTTTAATAAGCATTTTTAATTTTATTGCTTAAATCGCATTTTCTCGGCGAGCTGAGCGCTTTTTCTGAATTGTGCCGCTCCCGTCACTCTGGTTAGGTTGGCATCGAAAAAAACGCTCTCGGGTGCTTTAGAGTGCCGAGTTATTCACTGCGCATGAAGAAATGACCACCTCCAACGTTTGGTTTATGTTTAATAAGCGTTTTTAATTTTATTGCTTAAATCGCATTTTCTCGGCGAGCTGAGCGCTTTTTCTGAATTGTGCCGCTCCCGTCACTCTGGTTAGGTTGGCATCGAAAAAAACGCTCTCGGGTGCTTTAGAGTGCCGAGTTTATTACTGCGCATTAAGAAATGACCACCTCCAACGTTTGGTTTATGTTTTATAAGCATTTTTAATTTTATTGCTTAAATCGCATTTTCTCGGCGAGCTGAGCGCTTTTTCTGAATTGTGCCGCTCCCGTCACTCTGGTTAGGTTGGCATCGAAAAAAACGCTCTCGGGTGCTTTAGAGTGCCGAGTTATTCACTGCGCATGAAGAAATGACCACCTCCAACGTTTGGTTTATGTTTAATAAGCATTTTTAATTTTATTGCTTAAATCGCATTTTCTCGGCGAGCTGAGCACTTTTTCTGAATTGTGCCGCTCCCGTCACTCTGGTTAGGTTGGCATCGAAAAAAACGCTCTCGGGTGCTTTAGAGTGCCGAGTTTATTACTGCTCATTAAGAAATGACCACCTCCAACGTTTGGTTTATGTTTTATAAGCATTTTTAATTTTATTGCTTAAATCGCATTTTCTCGGCGAGCTGAGCGCTTTTTCTGAATTGTGCCGCTCCCGTCACTCTGGTTAGGTTGGCATCGAAAAAAACGCTCTCGGGTGCTTTAGAGTGCCGAGTTATTCACTGCGCATGAAGAAATGACCACCTCCAACGTTTGGTTTATGTTTAATAAGCATTTTTAATTTTATTGCTTAAATCGCGTTTTCTCGGCGAGCTGAGCACTTTTTCTGAATTGTGCCGCTCCCGTCACTCTGGTTAGGTTGGCATCGAAAAAAACGCTCTCGGGTGCTTTAGAGTGCCGAGTTTATTACTGCGCATTAAGAAATGACCACCTCCAACGTTTGGTTTATGTTTTATAAGCATTTTTAATTTTATTGCTTAAATCGCATTTTCTCGGCGAGCTGAGCACTTTTTCTGAATTGTGCCGCTCCCGTCACTCTGGTTAGGTTGGCATCGAAAAAAACGCTCTCGGGTGCTTTAGAGTGCCGAGTTATTCACTGCGCATGAAGAAATGACCACCTCCAACGTTTGGTTTATGTTTTATAAGCATTTTTAATTTTATTGCTTAAATCGCATTTTCTCGGCGAGCTGAGCACTTTTTCTGAATTGTGCCGCTCCCGTCACTCTGGTTAGGTTGGCATCGAAAAAAACGCTCTCGGGTGCTTTAGAGTGCCGAGTTTATCACTGCGCATGAAGAAATGACCACCTCCAACGTTTGGTTTATGTTTTATAAGCATTTTCAATTTTATTGCTTAAATCGCATTTTCTCGGCGAGCTGAGCGCTTTTTCTGAATTGTGCCGCTCCCGTCACTCTGGTTAGGTTGGCATCGAAAAAAACGCTCTCGGGTGCTTTAGAGTGCCGAGTTATTCACTGCGCATGAAGAAATGACCACCTCCAACGTTTGGTTTATGTTTAATAAGCATTTTTAATTTTATTGCTTAAATCGCATTTTCTCGGCGAGCTGAGCGCTTTTTCTGAATTCTGCCGCTCCTGTCACTCTGGTTAGGTTGGCATCGAAAAAAACGCTCTCGGGTGCTTTAGAGTGCCGAGTTATTCACTGCGCATGAAGAAATGACCACCTCCAACGTTTGGTTTATGTTTAATAAGCATTTTTAATTTTATTGCTTAAATCGCATTTTCTCGGCGAGCTGAGCACTTTTTCTGAATTGTGCCGCTCCCGTCACTCTGGTTAGGTTGGCATCGAAAAAAACGCTCTCGGGTGCTTTAGAGTGCCGAGTTTATTACTGCGCATTAAGAAATGACCACCTCCAACGTTTGGTTTATGTTTTATAAGCATTTTTAATTTTATTGCTTAAATCACATTTTCTCGGCGAGCTGAGCACTTTTTCTGAATTGTGCCGCTCCCGTCACTCTGGTTAGGTTGGCATCGAAAAAAACGCTCTCGGGTGCTTTAGAGTGCCGAGTTTATTACTGCGCATTAAGAAATGACCACCTCCAACGTTTGGTTTATGTTTTATAAGCATTTTTAATTTTATTGCTTAAATCGCATTTTCTCGGCGAGCTGAGCGCTTTTTCTGAATTGTGCCGCTCCCGTCACTCTGGTTAGGTTGGCATCGAAAAAAACGCTCTCGGGTGCTTTAGAGTGCCGAGTTATTCACTGCGCATGAAGAAATGACCACCTCCAACGTTTGGTTTATGTTTAATAAGCATTTTTAATTTTATTGCTTAAATCGCATTTTCTCGGCGAGCTGAGCACTTTTTCTGAATTGTGCCGCTCCCGTCACTCTGGTTAGGTTGGCATCGAAAAAAACGCTCTCGGGTGCTTTAGAGTGCCGAGTTCATTACTGCGCATTAAGAAATGACCACCTCCAACGTTTGGTTTAAGTTTTATAAGCATTTTTAATTTTATTGCTTAAATCGCATTTTCTCGGCGAGCTGAGCACTTTTTCTGAATTGTGCCGCTCCCGTCACTCTGGTTAGGTTGGCTCGAAAAAAACGCTCTCGGGTGCTTTAGAGTGCCGAGTTATTCACTGCGCACGAAGAAATGACCACCTCCAACGTTTGGTTTATGTTTTATAAGCATTTTTAATTTTATTGCTTAAATCGCATTTTCTCGGCGAGCTGAGCGCTTTTTCTGAATTGTGCCGCTCCCGTCACTCTGGTTAGGTTGGCATCGAAAAAAACGCTCTCGGGTGCTTTAGAGTGCCGAGTTTATTACTGCGCATTAAGAAATGACCACCTCTAACGTTTGGTTTATGTTTTATAAGCATTTTTAATTTTATTGCTTGAATCGCATTTTCTCGGCGAGCTGAGCACTTTTTCTGAATTGTGCCGCTCCCGTCACTCTGGTTAGGTTGGCATCGAAAAAAACGCTCTCGGGTGCTTTAGAGTGCCGAGTTTATCACTGCGCATGAAGAAATGACCACCTCCAACGTTTGGTTTATGTTTTATAAGCATTTTTAATTTTATTGCTTAAATCGCATTTTCTCGGCGAGCTGAGTGCTTTTTCTGAATTGTGCCGCTCCCGTCACTCTGGTTAGGTTGGCATCGAAAAAAACGCTCTCGGGTGCTTTAGAGTGCCGAGTTTATCACTGCGCATGAAGAAATGACCACCTCCAACGTTTGGTTTATGTTTTATAAGCATTTTTAATTTTATTGCTTAAATCGCATTTTCTCGGCGAGCTGAGCGCTTTTTCTGAATTGTGCCGCTCCCGTAACTCTGGTTAGGTTGGCATCGAAAAAAACGCTCTCGGGTGCTTTAGAGTGCCGAGTTTATCACTGCGCATGAAGAAATGACCACTTCCAACGTTTGGTTTATGTTTTATAAGCATTTTTAATTTTATTGCTTAAATCGCATTTTCTCGGCGAGCTGAGCGCTTTTTCTGAATTGTGCCGCTCCCGTAACTCTGGTTAGGTTGGCATCGAAAAAAACGCTCTCGGGTGCTTTAGAGTGCCGAGTTTATCACTGCGCATGAAGAAATGACCACTTCCAACGTTTGGTTTATGTTTTATAAGCATTTTTAATTTTATTGCTTAAATCGCATTTTCTCGGCGAGCTGAGCACTTTTTCTGAATTGTGCCGCTCCCGTCACTCTGGTTAGGTTGGCATCGAAAAAAACGCTCTCGGGTGCTCTAGAGTGCCGAGTTTATTACTGCGCATTAAGAAATGACCACCTCCAACGTTTGGTTTATGTTTTATAAGCATTTTTAATTTTATTACTTAAATCGCATTTTCTCGGCGAGCTGAGCACTTTTTCTGAATTGTGCCGCTCCCGTCACTCTGGTTAGGTTGGCATCGAAAAAAACGCTCTCGGGTGCTTTAGAGTGCCGAGTTATTCACTGCGCATGAAGAAATGACCACCTCCAACGTTTGGTTTATTTTTTATAAGCATTTTTAATTTTATTGCTTAAATCGCATTTTCTCGGCGAGCTGAGCACTTTTTCTGAATTGTGCCGCTCCCGTCACTCTGGTTAGGTTGGCATCGAAAAAAACGCTCTCGGGTGCTTTAGAGTGCCGAGTTTATCACTGCGCATGAAGAAATGACCACCTCCAACGTTTGGTTTATGTTTTATAAGCATTTTTAATTTTATTGCTTAAATCGCATTTTCTCGGCGAGGTGAGCGCTTTTTCTGAATTGTGCCGCTCCCGTCACTCTGGTTAGGTTGGCATCGAAAAAAAACGCTCTCGGGTGCTTTAGAGTGCCGAGTTATTCACTGCGCATGAAGAAATGACCACCTCCAACGTTTGGTTTATGTTTAATAAGCATTTTTAATTTTATTGCTTAAATCGCATTTTCTCGGCGAGCTGAGCGCTTTTTCTGAATTGTGCCGCTCCCGTCACTCTGGTTAGGTTGGCATCGAAAAAAACGCTCTCGGGTGCTTTAGAGTGCCGAGTTATTCACTGCGCATGAAGAAATGACCACCTCCAACGTTTGGTTTATGTTTAATAAGCATTTTTAATTTTATTGCTTAAATCGCATTTTCTCGGCGAGCTGAGCACTTTTTCTGAATTGTGCCGCTCCCGTCACTCTGGTTAGGTTGGCATCGAAAAAAACGCTCTCGGGTGCTTTAGAGTGCCGAGTTTATTACTGCGCATTAAGAAATGACCACCTCCAACGTTTGGTTTATGTTTTATAAGCATTTTTAATTTTATTGCTTAAATCGCATTTTCTCGGCGAGCTGAGCACTTTTTCTGAATTGTGCCGCTCCCGTCACTCTGGTTAGGTTGGCATCGAAAAAAACGCTCTCGGGTGCTTTAGAGTGCCGAGTTTATTACTGCGCATTAAGAAATGACCACCTCCAACGTTTGGTTTATGTTTTATAAGCATTTTTAATTTTATTGCTTAAATCGCATTTTCTCGGCGAGCTGAGCGCTTTTTCTGAATTGTGCCGCTCCCGTCACTCTGGTTAGGTTGGCATCGAAAAAAACGCTCTCGGGTGCTTTAGAGTGCCGAGTTATTCACTGCGCATGAAGAAATGACCACCTCCAACGTTTGGTTTATGTTTAATAAGCATTTTTAATTTTATTGCTTAAATCGCATTTTCTCGGCGAGCTGAGCACTTTTTCTGAATTGTGCCGCTCCCGTCACTCTGGTTAGGTTGGCATCGAAAAAAACGCTCTCGGGTGCTTTAGAGTGCCGAGTTTATTACTGCGCATTAAGAAATGACCACCTCCAACGTTTGGTTTATGTTTTATAAGCATTTTAAATTTTATTGCTTAAATCGCATTTTCTCGGCGAGCTGAGCGCTTTTTCTGAATTGTGCCGCTCCCGTCACTCTGGTTAGGTTGGCATCGAAAAAAACGCTTTCGGGTGCTTTAGAGTGCCGAGTTATTCACTGCGCATGAAGAAATGACCACCTCCAACGTTTGGTTTATGTTTAATAAGCATTTTTAATTTTATTGCTTAAATCGCATTTTCTCGGCGAGCTGAGCACTTTTTCTGAATTGTGCCGCTCCCGTCACTCTGGTTAGGTTGGCATCGAAAAAAACGCTCTCGGGTGCTTTAGAGTGCCGAGTTTATTACTGCGCATTAAGAAATGACCACCTCCAACGTTTGGTTTATGTTTTATAAGCATTTTTAATTTTATTGCTTAAATCGCATTTTCTCGGCGAGCTGAGCACTTTTTCTGAATTGTGCCGCTCCCGTCACTCTGGTTAGGTTGGCATCGAAAAAAACGCTCTCGGGTGCTTTAGAGTGCCGAGTTTATCACTGCGCATGAAGAAATGACCACCTCCAACGTTTGGTTTATGTTTAATAAGCATTTTTAATTTTATTGCTTAAATCGCATTTTCTCGGCGAGCTGAGCACTTTTTCTGAATTGTGCCGCTCCCGTCACTCTGGTTCGGTTGGCATCGAAAAAAACGCTCTCGGGTGCTTTAGAGTGCCGACTCTATCACTGCGCATGAAGAAATGACCACCTCCAACGTTTGGTTTATGTTTTATAAGCATTTTTAATTTTATTGCTTAAATCGCATTTTCTCGGCGAGCTGAGCACTTTTTCTGAATTGTGCCGCTCCCGTCACTCTGCAGGTTGGCATCGAAAAAAACGCTCACGGGTGCTTTAGAGTGCCGAGTTTATTACTGCGCATAAAGAAATGACCACCTCCAACGTTTGGTTTATGTTTTATAAGCATTTTTAATTTTATTGCTTAAATCGCATTTTCTCGGCGAGCTGAGCACTTTTTCTGAATTGTGCCGCTCCCGTCACTCTGGTTAGGTTGGCATCGAAAAAAACGCTCTCGGGTGCTTTAGAGTGCCGAGTTATTCACTGCGCATGAAGAAATGACCACCTCCAACGTTTGGTTTATGTTTTATAAGCATTTTTAATTTTATTGCTTAAATCGCATTTTCTCGGCGAGCTGAGCACTTTTTCTGAATTGTGCCGCTCCCGTCACTCTGGTTAGGTTGGCATCGAAAAAAACGCTCTCGGGTGCTTTAGAGTGCCGAGTTTATCACTGCGCATGAAGAAATGACCACCTCCAACGTTTGGTTTATGTTTTATAAGCATTTTTAATTTTATTGCTTAAATCGCATTTTCTCGGCGAGCTGAGCGCTTTTTCTGAATTGTGCCGCTCCCGTCACTCTGGTTAGGTTGGCATCGAAAAAAACGCTCTCGGGTGCTTTAGAGTGCCGAGTTTATTACTGCGCATTAAGAAATGACCACCTCCAACGTTTGGTTTATGTTTTATAAGCATTTTTAATTTTATTGCTTAAATCGCATTTTCTCGGCGAGCTGAGCACTTTTTCTGAATTGTGCCGCTCCCGTCACTCTGGTTAGGTTGGCAACGAAAAAAACGCTCTCGGGTGCTTTAGAGTGCCGAGTTTATTACTGCGCATTAAGAAATGACCACCTCCAACGTTTGGTTTATGTTTTATAAGCATTTTTAATTTTATTGCTTAAATCGCATTTTCTCGGCGAGCTGAGCACTTTTTCTGAATTGTGCCGCTCCCGTCACTCTGGTTAGGTTGGCATCGAAAAAAACGCTCTCGGGTGCTTTAGAGTGCCGAGTTTATCACTGCGCATGAAGAAATGACCACCTCCAACGTTTGGTTTATGTTTTATAAGCATTTTTAATTTTATTGCTTAAATCGCATTTTCTCGGCGAGCTGAGTGCTTTTTCTGAATTGTGCCGCTCCCGTCACTCTGGTTAGGTTGGCATCGAAAAAAACGCTCTCGGGTGCTTTAGAGTGCCGAGTTTATCACTGCGCATGAAGAAATGACCACCTCCAACGTTTGGTTTATGTTTTATAAGCATTTTTAATTTTATTGCTTAAATCGCATTTTCTCGGCGAGCTGAGCGCTTTTTCTGAATTGTGCCGCTCCCGTAACTCTGGTTAGGTTGGCATCGAAAAAAACGCTCTCGGGTGCTTTAGAGTGCCGAGTTTATCACTGCGCATGAAGAAATGACCACTTCCAACGTTTGGTTTATGTTTTATAAGCATTTTTAATTTTATTGCTTAAATCGCATTTTCTCGGCGAGCTGAGCGCTTTTTCTGAATTGTGCCGCTCCCGTAACTCTGGTTAGGTTGGCATCGAAAAAAACGCTCTCGGGTGCTTTAGAGTGCCGAGTTTATCACTGCGCATGAAGAAATGACCACTTCCAACGTTTGGTTTATGTTTTATAAGCATTTTTAATTTTATTGCTTAAATCGCATTTTCTCGGCGAGCTGAGCACTTTTTCTGAATTGTGCCGCTCCCGTCACTCTGGTTAGGTTGGCATCGAAAAAAACGCTCTCGGGTGCTCTAGAGTGCCGAGTTTATTACTGCGCATTAAGAAATGACCACCTCCAACGTTTGGTTTATGTTTTATAAGCATTTTTAATTTTATTACTTAAATCGCATTTTCTCGGCGAGCTGAGCACTTTTTCTGAATTGTGCCGCTCCCGTCACTCTGGTTAGGTTGGCATCGAAAAAAACGCTCTCGGGTGCTTTAGAGTGCCGAGTTATTCACTGCGCATGAAGAAATGACCACCTCCAACGTTTGGTTTATTTTTTATAAGCATTTTTAATTTTATTGCTTAAATCGCATTTTCTCGGCGAGCTGAGCACTTTTTCTGAATTGTGCCGCTCCCGTCACTCTGGTTAGGTTGGCATCGAAAAAAACGCTCTCGGGTGCTTTAGAGTGCCGAGTTTATCACTGCGCATGAAGAAATGACCACCTCCAACGTTTGGTTTATGTTTTATAAGCATTTTTAATTTTATTGCTTAAATCGCATTTTCTCGGCAAGCTGAGCGCTTTTTCTGAATTGTGCCGCTCCCGTCACTCTGGTTAGGTTGGCATCGAAAAAAACGCTCTCGGGTGCTTTAGAGTGCCGAGTTATTCACTGCGCATGAAGAAATGACCACCTCCAACGTTTGGTTTATGTTTAATAAGCATTTTTAATTTTATTGCTTAAATCGCATTTTCTCGGCGAGCTGAGCGCTTTTTCTGAATTGTGCCGCTCCCGTCACTCTGGTTAGGTTGGCATCGAAAAAAACGCTCTCGGGTGCTTTAGAGTGCCGAGTTATTCACTGCGCATGAAGAAATGACCACCTCCAACGTTTGGTTTATGTTTAATAAGCATTTTTAATTTTATTGCTTAAATCGCATTTTCTCGGCGAGCTGAGCACTTTTTCTGAATTGTGCCGCTCCCGTCACTCTGGTTAGGTTGGCATCGAAAAAAACGCTCTCGGGTGCTTTAGAGTGCCGAGTTTATTACTGCGCATTAAGAAATGACCACCTCCAACGTTTGGTTTATGTTTTATAAGCATTTTTAATTTTATTGCTTAAATCGCATTTTCTCGGCGAGCTGAGCACTTTTTCTGAATTGTGCCGCTCCCGTCACTCTGGTTAGGTTGGCATCGAAAAAAACGCTATCGGGTGCTTTAGAGTGCCGAGTTATTCACTGCGCATGAAGAAATGACCACCTCCAACGTTTGGTTTATGTTTAATAAGCATTTTTAATTTTATTGCTTAAATCGCATTTTCTCGGCGAGCTGAGCACTTTTTCTGAATTGTGCCGCTCCCGTCACTCTGGTTAGGTTGGCATCGAAAAAAACGCTCTCGGGTGCTTTAGAGTGCCGAGTTTATTACTGCGCATTAAGAAATGACCACCTCCAACATTTGGTTTATGTTTTATAAGCATTTTTAATTTTATTGCTTAAATCGCATTTTCTCGGCGAGCTGAGCACTTTTTCTGAATTGTGCCGCTCCCGTCACTCTGGTTAGGTTGGCATCGAAAAAAACGCTCTCGGGTGCTTTAGAGTGCCGAGTTTATTACTGCGCATTAAGAAATGACCACCTCCAACGTTTGGTTTATGTTTTATAAGCATTTTTAATTTTATTGCTTAAATCGCATTTTCTCGGCGAGCTGAGCGCTTTTTCTGAATTGTGCCGCTCCCGTCACTCTGGTTAGGTTGGCATCGAAAAAAACGCTCTCGGGTGCTTTAGAGTGCCGAGTTATTCACTGCGCATGAAGAAATGACCACCTCCAACGTTTGGTTTATGTTTAATAATCATTTTTAATTTTATTGCTTAAATCGCATTTTCTCGGCGAGCTGAGCACTTTTTCTGAATTGTGCCGCTCCCGTCACTCTGGTTAGGTTGGCATCGAAAAAAACGCTCTCGGGTGCTTTAGAGTGCCGAGTTTATTACTGCGCATTAAGAAATGACCACCTCCAACGTTTGGTTTATGTTTTATAAGCATTTTTAATTTTATTGCTTAAATCGCATTTTCTCGGCGAGCTGAGCGCTTTTTCTGAATTGTGCCGCTCCCGTCACTCTGGTTAGGTTGGCATCGAAAAAAACGCTTTCGGGTGCTTTAGAGTGCCGAGTTATTCACTGCGCATGAAGAAATGACCACCTCCAACGTTTGGTTTATGTTTAATAAGCATTTTTAATTTTATTGCTTAAATCGCATTTTCTCGGCGAGCTGAGCACTTTTTCTGAATTGTGCCGCTCCCGTCACTCTGGTTAGGTTGGCATCGAAAAAAACGCTCTCGGGTGCTTTAGAGTGCCGAGTTTATTACTGCGCATTAAGAAATGACCACCTCCAACGTTTGGTTTATGTTTTATAAGCATTTTTAATTTTATTGCTTAAATCGCATTTTCTCGGCGAGCTGAGCACTTTTTCTGAATTGTGCCGCTCCCGTCACTCTGGTTAGGTTGGCATCGAAAAAAACGCTCTCGGGTGCTTTAGAGTGCCGAGTTTATCACTGCGCATGAAGAAATGACCACCTCCAACGTTTGGTTTATGTTTAATAAGCATTTTTAATTTTATTGCTTAAATCGCATTTTCTCGGCGAGCTGAGCACTTTTTCTGAATTGTGCCGCTCCCGTCACTCTGGTTAGGTTGGCATCGAAAAAAACGCTCTCGGGTGCTTTAGAGTGCCGACTTTATCACTGCGCATGAAGAAATGACCACCTCCAACGTTTGGTTTATGTTTTATAAGCATTTTTAATTTTATTGCTTAAATCGCATTTTCTCGGCGAGCTGAGCACTTTTTCTGAATTGTGCCGCTCCCGTCACTCTGGTTAGGTTGGCATCGAAAAAAACGCTCACGGGTGCTTTAGAGTGCCGAGTTTATTACTGCGCATTAAGAAATGACCACCTCCAACGTTTGGTTTATGTTTTATAAGCATTTTTAATTTTATTGCTTAAATCGCATTTTCTCGGCGAGCTGAGCACTTTTTCTGAATTGTGCCGCTCCCGTCACTCTGGTTAGGTTGGCATCGAAAAAAACGCTCTCGGGTGCTTTAGAGTGCCGAGTTATTCACTGCGCATGAAGAAATGACCACCTCCAACGTTTGGTTTATGTTTTATAAGCATTTTTAATTTTATTGCTTAAATCGCATTTTCTCGGCGAGCTGAGCACTTTTTCTGAATTGTGCCGCTCCCGTCACTCTGGTTAGGTTGGCATCGAAAAAAACGCTCTCGGGTGCTTTAGAGTGCCAAGTTTATCACTGCGCATGAAGAAATGACCACCTCCAACGTTTGGTTTATGTTTTATAAGCATTTTTAATTTTATTGCTTAAATCGCATTTTCTCGGCGAGCTGAGCGCTTTTTCTGAATTGTGCCGCTCCCGTCACTCTGGTTAGGTTGGCATCGAAAAAAACGCTCTCGGGTGCTTTAGAGTGCCGAGTTTATTACTGCGCATTAAGAAATGACCACCTCCAACGTTTGGTTTATGTTTTATAAGCATTTTTAATTTTATTGCTTAAATCGCATTTTCTCGGCGAGCTGAGCACTTTTTCTGAATTGTGCCGCTCCCGTCACTCTGGTTAGGTTCGCATCGAAAAAAACGCTCTCGGGTGCTTTAGAGTGCCGAGTTTATTACTGCCCATTAAGAAATGACCACCTCAAACGTTTGGTTTATGTTTTATAAGCATTTTTAATTTTATTGCTTAAATCGCATTTTCTCGGCGAGCTGAGCACTTTTTCTGAATTGTGCCGCTCCCGTCACTCTGGTTAGGTTGGCATCGAAAAAAACGCTCTCGGGTGCTTTAGAGTGCCGAGTTATTCACTGCGCATGAAGAAATGACCACCTCCAACGTTTGGTTTATGTTTAATAAGCATTTTTAATTTTATTGCTTGAATCGCATTTTCTCGGCGAGCTGAGCACTTTTTCTGAATTGTGCCGCTCCCGTCACTCTGGTTAGGTTGGCATCGAAAAAAACGCTCTCGGGTGCTTTAGAGTGCCGAGTTTATCACTGCGCATGAAGAAATGACCATCTCCAACGTTTGGTTTATGTTTTATAAGCATTTTTAATTTTATTGCTTAAATCGCATTTTCTCGGCGAGCTGAGCGCTTTTTCTGAATTGTGCCGCTCCCGTCACTCTGGTTAGGTTGGCATCGAAAAAAACGCTCTCGGGTGCTTTAGAGTGCCGAGTTTATCACTGCGCATGAAGAAATGACCACCTCCAACGTTTGGTTTATGTTTTATAAGCATTTTTAATTTTATTGCTTAAATCGCATTTTCTCGGCGAGCTGAGCACTTTTTCTGAATTGTGCCGCTCCCGTCACTCTGGTTAGGTTGGCATCGAAAAAAACGCTCTCGGGTGCTTTAGAGTGCCGAGTTCATGCGCATGAAGAAATGACCACCTCCAACGTTTGGTTTATGTTTTATAAGCATTTTTAATTTTATTGCTTAAATCGCATTTTCTCGGCGAGCTGAGCGCTTTTTCTGAATTGTGCCGCTCCCGTCACTCTGGTTAGGTTGGCATCGAAAAAAACGCTCTCGGGTGCTTTAGAGTGCCGAGTTTATTACTGCGCATTGAGAAATGACCACCTCCAACGTTTGGTTTATGTTTTATAAGCATTTTTAATTTTATTGCTTAAATCGCATTTTCTCGGCGAGCTGAGCACTTTTTCTGAATTGTGCCGCTCCCGTCACTCTGGTTAGGTTGGCATCGAAAAAAACGCTCTCGGGTGCTTTAGAGTGCCGAGTTTATTACTGCGCATTAAGAAATGACCACCTCCAACGTTTGGTTTATGTTTTATAAGCATTTTTAATTTTATTGCTTAAATCGCATTTTCTCGGCGAGCTGAGCGCTTTTTCTGAATTGTGCCGCTCCCGTCACTCTGGTTAGGTTGGCATCGAAAAAAACGCTCTCGGGTGCTTTAGAGTGCCGAGTTTATCACTGCGCATGAAGAAATGACCACCTCCAACGTTTGGTTTATGTTTTATAAGCATTTTTAATTTTATTGCTTAAATCGCATTTTCTCGGCGAGCTGAGCGCTTTTTCTGAATTGTGCCGCTCCCGTAACTCTGGTTCGGTTGGCATCGAAAAAAACGCTCTCGGGTGCTTTAGAGTGCCGAGTTTATCACTGCGCATGAAGAAATGACCACTTCCAACGTTTGGTTTATGTTTTATAAGCATTTTTAATTTTATTGCTTAAATCGCATTTTCTCGGCGAGCTGAGCACTTTTTCTGAATTGTGCCGCTCCCGTCACTCTGGTTAGGTTGGCATCGAAAAAAACGCTCTCGGGTGCTCTAGAGTGCCGAGTTTATTACTGCGCATTAAGAAATGACCACCTCCAACGTTTGGTTTATGTTTTATAAGCATTTTTAATTTTATTGCTTAAATCGCATTTTCTCGGCGAGCTGAGCACTTTTTCTGAATTGTGCCGCTCCCGTCACTCTGGTTAGGTTGGCATCGAAAAAAACGCTCTCGGGTGCTTTAGAGTGCCGAGTTTATCACTGCGCATGAAGAAATGACCACCTCCAACGTTTGGTTTATGTTTTATAAGCATTTTTAATTTTATTGCTTAAATCGCATTTTCTCGGCGAGCTGAGCGCTTTTTCTGAATTGTGCCGCTCCCGTCACTCTGGTTAGGTTGGCATCGAAAAAAACGCTCTCGGGTGCTTTAGAGTGCCGAGTTATTCACTGCGCATGAAGAAATGACCACCTCCAATGTTTGGTTTATGTTTAATAAGCATTTTTAATTTTATTGCTTAAATCGCATTTTCTCGGCGAGCTGAGCGTTTTTTCTGAATTGTGCCGCTCCCGTCACTCTGGTTAGGTTGGCATCGAAAAAAACGCTCTCGGGTGCTTTAGAGTGCCGAGTTATTCACTGCGCATGAAGAAATGACCACCTCCAACGTTTGGTTTATGTTTAATAAGCATTTTTAATTTTATTGCTTAAATCGCATTTTCTCGGCGAGCTGAGCACTTTTTCTGAATTGTGCCGCTCCCGTCACTCTGGTTAGGTTGGCATCGAAAAAAACGCTCTCGGGTGCTTTAGAGTGCCGAGTTTATTACTGCGCATTAGGAAATGACCACCTCCAACGTTTGGTTTATGTTTTATAAGCATTTTTAATTTTATTGCTTAAATCGCATTTTCTCGGCGAGCTGAGCGCTTTTTCTGAATTGTGCCGCTCCCGTCACTCTGGTTAGGTTGGCATCGAAAAAAACGTTCTCGGGTGCTTTAGAGTGCCGAGTTTATTACTGCGCATTAAGAAATGACCACCTCCAACGTTTGGTTTATGTTTTATAAGCATTTTTAATTTTATTGCTTAAATCGCATTTTCTCGGCGAGCTGAGCACTTTTTCTGAATTGTGCCGCTCCCGTCACTCTGGTTAGGTTGGCATCGAAAAAAACGCTCTCGGGTGCTTTAGAGTGCCGAGTTTATTACTGCGCATTAAGAAATGACCACCTCCAACGTTTGGTTTATGTTTTATAAGCATTTTTATATTTATTGCTTAAATCGCATTTTCTCGGCGAGCTGAGCACTTTTTCTGAATTGTGCCGCTCCCGTCACTCTGGTTAGGTTGGCATCGAAAAAAACGCTCTCGGGTGCTTTAGAGTGCCGAGTTTATTATGCGCATTAAGAAATGACCACCTCCAACGTTTGGTTTATGTTTTATAAGCATTTTTAATTTTATTGCTTAAATCGCATTTTCTCGGCGAGCTGAGCACTTTTTCTGAATTGTGCCGCTCCCGTCACTCTGGTTAGGTTGGCATCGAAAAAAACGCTCTCGGGTGCTTTAGAGTGCCGAGTTTATCACTGCGCATGAAGAAATGACCACCTCCAACGTTTGGTTTATGTTTTATAAGCATTTTTAATTTTATTGCTTAAATCGCATTTTCTCGGCGAGCTGAGCGCTTTTTCTGAATTGTGCCGCTCCCGTCACTCTGGTTAGGTTGGCATCGAAAAAAACGCTCTCGGGTGCTTTAGAGTGCCGAGTTTATCACTGCGCATGAAGAAATGACCACCTCCAACGTTTGGTTTATGTTTTATAAGCATTTTTAATTTTATTGCTTAAATCGCATTTTCTCGGCGAGCTGAGCGCTTTTTCTGAATTGTGCCGCTCCCGTAACTCCGGTTAGGTTGGCATCGAAAAAAACGCTCTCGGGTGCTTTAGAGTGCCGAGTTTATCACTGCGCATGAAGAAATGACCACCTCCAACGTTTGGTTTATGTTTTATAAGCATTTTTAATTTTATTGCTTAAATCGCATTTTCTCGGCGAGCTGAGCACTTTTTCTGAATTGTGCCGCTCCCGTCACTCTGGTTAGGTTGGCATCGAAAAAAACGCTCTCGGGTGCTTTAGAGTGCCGAGTTTATCACTGCGCATGAAGAAATGACCACCTCCAACGTTTGGTTTATGTTTTATAAGCATTTTTAATTTTATTGCTTAAATCGCATTTTCTCGGCGAGCTGAGCGCTTTTTCTGAATTGTGCCGCTCCCGTCACTCTGGTTGGCATCGAAAAAAACGCTCTCGGGTGCTTTAGAGTGCCGAGTTATTCACTGCGCATGAAGAAATGACCACCTCCAATGTTTGGTTTATGTTTAATAAGCATTTTTAATTTTATTGCTTAAATCGCATTTTCTCGGCGAGCTGAGCGCTTTTTCTGAATTGTGCCGCTCCCGTCACTCTGGTTAGGTTGGCATCGAAAAAAACGCTCTCGGGTGCTTTAGAGTGCCGAGTTATTCACTGCGCATGAAGAAATGACCACCTCCAACGTTTGGTTTATGTTCAATAAGCATTTTTAATTTTATTGCTTAAATCGCATTTTCTCGGCGAGCTGAGCACTTTTTCTGAATTGTGCCGCTCCCGTCACTCTGGTTAGGTTGGCATCGAAAAAAACGCTCTCGGGTGCTTTAGAGTGCCGAGTTTATTACTGCGCATTAGGAAATGACCACCTCCAACGTTTGGTTTATGTTTTATAAGCATTTTTAATTTTATTGCTTAAATCGCATTTTCTCGGCGAGCTGAGCGCTTTTTCTGAATTGTGCCGCTCCCGTCACTCTGGTTAGGTTGGCATCGAAAAAAACGCTCTCGGGTGCTTTAGAGTGCCGAGTTTATTACTGCGCATTAAGAAATGACCACCTCCAACGTTTGGTTTATGTTTTATAAGCATTTTTAATTTTATTGCTTAAATCGCATTTTCTCGGCGAGGTGAGCACTTTTTCTGAATTGTGCCGCTCCCGTCACTCTGGTTAGGTTGGCATCGAAAAAAACGCTCTCGGGTGCTTTAGAGTGCCGAGTTTATTACTGCGCATTGGGAAATGACCACCTCCAACGTTTGGTTTGTGTTTTATAAGCATTTTTAATTTTATTGCTTAAATCGCATTTTCTCGGCGAGCTGAGCACTTTTTCTGAATTGTGCCGCTCCCGTCACTCTGGTTAGGTTGGCATCGAAAAAAACGCTCTCGGGTGCTTTAGAGTGCCGAGTTTATTACTGCGCATTAAGAAATGACCACCTCCAACGTTTGGTTTATGTTTTATAAGCATTTGTAATTTTATTGCTTAAATCGCATTTTCTCGGCGAGCTGAGCGCTTTTTCTGAATTGTGCCGCTCCCGTCACTCTGGTTAGGTTGGCATCGAAAAAAACGCTCTCGGGTGCTTTAGAGTGCCGAGTTTATCACTGCGCATGAAGAAATGACCACCTCCAACGTTTGGTTTATGTTTTATAAGCATTTTTAATTTTATTGCTTAAATCGCATTTTCTCGGCGAGCTGAGCGCTTTTTCTGAATTGTGCCGCTCCCGTAACTCTGGTTAGGTTGGCATCGAAAAAAACGCTCTCGGGTGCTTTAGAGTGCCGAGTTTATCACTGCGCATGAAGAAATGACCACTTCCAACGTTTGGTTTATGTTTTATAAGCATTTTTAATTTTATTGCTTAAATCGCATTTTCTCGGCGAGCTGAGCACTTTTTCTGAATTGTGCCGCTCCCGTCACTCTGGTTAGGTTGGCATCGAAAAAAACGCTCTCGGGTGCTCTAGAGTGCCGAGTTTATTACTGCGCATTAAGAAATGACCACCTCCAACGTTTGGTTTATGTTTTATAAGCATTTTTAATTTTATTGCTTAAATCGCATTTTCTCGGCGAGCTGAGCACTTTTTCTGAATTGTGCCGCTCCCGTCACTCTGGTTAGGTTGGCATCGAAAAAAACGCTCTCGGGTGCTTTAGAGTGCCGAGTTTATTACTGCGCATTAAGAAATGACCACCTCCAACGTTTGGTTTATGTTTTATAAGCATTTTTAATTTTATTGCTTAAATCGCATTTTCTCGGCGAGCTGAGCACTTTTTCTGAATTGTGCCGCTCCCGTCACTCTGGTTAGGTTGGCATCGAAAAAAACGCTCTCGGGTGCTTTAGAGTGCCGAGTTATTCACTGCGCATGAAGAAATGACCACCTCCAACGTTTGGTTTATGTTTTATAAGCATTTTTAATTTTATTGCTTAAATCGCATTTTCTCGGCGAGCTGAGCACTTTTTCTGAATTGTGCCGCTCCCGTCACTCTGGTTAGGTTGGCATCGAAAAAAACGCTCTCGGGTGCTTTAGAGTGCCGAGTTTATCACTGCGCATGAAGAAATGACCACCTCCAACGTTTGGTTTATGTTTTATAAGCATTTTTAATTTTATTGCTTAAATCGCATTTTCTCGGCGAGCTGAGCGCTTTTTCTGAATTGTGCCGCTCCCGTCACTCTGGTTAGGTTGGCATCGAAAAAAACGCTCTCGGGTGCTTTAGAGTGCCGAGTTATTCACTGCGCATGAAGAAATGACCACCTCCAACGTTTGGTTTATGTTTAATAAGCATTTTTAATTTTATTGCTTAAATCGCATTTTCTCGGCGAGCTGAGCACTTTTTCTGAATTGTGCCGCTGTCGTCACTCTAGTTAGGTTGGCATCGAAAAAAACGCTCTCGGGTGCTTTAGAGTGCCGAGTTTATTACTGCGCATTAGGAAATGACCACCTCCAACGTTTGGTTTATGTTTTATAAGCATTTTTAATTTTATTGCTTAAATCGCATTTTCTCGGCGAGCTGTGCGCTTTTTCTGAATTGTGCCGCTCCCGTCACTCTGGTTAGGTTGGCATCGAAAAAAACGCTCTCGGGTGCTTTAGAGTGCCGAGTTTATTACTGCGCATTAAGAAATGACCACCTCCAACGTTTGGTTTATGTTTTATAAGCATTTTTAATTTTATTGCTTAAATCGCATTTTCTCGGCGAGCTGAGCACTTTTTCTGAATTGTGCCGCTCCCGTCACTCTGGTTAGGTTGGCATCGAAAAAAACGCTCTCGGGTGCTTTAGAGTGCCGAGTTATTCACTGCGCATGAAGAAATGACCACCTCCAACGTTTGGTTTATGTTTAATAAGCATTTTTAATTTTATTGCTTGAATCGCATTTTCTCGGCGAGCTGAGCACTTTTTCTGAATTGTGCCGCTCCCGTCACTCTGGTTAGGTTGGCATCGAAAAAAACGCTCTCGGGTGCTTTAGAGTGCCGAGTTTATCACTGCGCATGAAGAAATGACCACCTCCAACGTTTGGTTTATGTTTTATAAGCATTTTTAATTTTATTGCTTAAATCGCATTTTCTCGGCGAGCTGAGCGCTTTTTCTGAATTGTGCCGCTCCCGTCACTCTGGTTAGGTTGGCATCGAAAAAAACGCTCTCGGGTGCTTTAGAGTGCCGAGTTTATCACTGCGCATGAAGAAATGACCACCTCCAACGTTTGGTTTATGTTTTATAAGCATTTTTAATTTTATTGCTTAAATCGCATTTTCTCGGCGAGCTGAGCACTTTTTCTGAATTGTGCCGCTCCCGTCACTCTGGTTAGGTTGGCATCGAAAAAAACGCTCTCGGGTGCTTTAGAGTGCCGAGTTTATTACTGCGCATTAAGAAATGACCACCTCCAACGTTTGGTTTATGTTTTATAAGCATTTTTAATTTTATTGCTTAAATCGCATTTTCTCGGCGAGCTGAGCGCTTTTTCTGAATTGTGCCTCTCCCGTCACTCTGGTTAGGTTGGCATCGAAAAAAACGCTCTCGGGTGCTTTAGAGTGCCGAGTTATTCACTGCGCATGAAGAAATGACCACCTCCAACGTTTGGTTTATGTTTAATAAGCATTTTAAATTTTATTGCTTAAATCGCATTTTCTCGGCGAGCTGAGCGCTTTTTCTGAATTGTGCCGCTCCCGTCACTCTGGTTAGGTTGGCATCGAAAAAAACGCTCTCGGGTGCTTTAGAGTGCCGAGTTATTCACTGCGCATGAAGAAATGACAACCTCCAACGTTTGGTTTATGTTTAATAAGCATTTTTAATTTTATTGCTTAAATCGCATTTTCTCGGCGAGCTGAGCACTTTTTCTGAATTGTGCCGCTCCCGTCACTCTGGTTAGGTTGGCATCGAAAAAAACGCTCTCGGGTGCTTTAGAGTGCCGAGTTTATTACTGCGCATTAAGAAATGACCACCTCCAACGTTTGGTTTATGTTTTATAAGCATTTTTAATTTTATTGCTTAAATCGCATTTTCTCGGCGAGCTGAGCACTTTTTCTGAATTGTGCCGCTCCCGTCACTCTGGTTAGGTTGGCATCGAAAAAAACGCTCACGGGTGCTTTAGAGTGCCGAGTTTATTACTGCGCATTAAGAAATGACCACCTCCAACGTTTGGTTTATGTTTTATAAGCATTTTTAATTTTATTGCTTAAATCGCATTTTCTCGGCGAGCTGAGCACTTTTTCTGAATTGTGCCGCTCCCGTCACTCTGGTTAGGTTGGCATCGAAAAAACGCTCTCGGGTGCTTTAGAGTGCCGAGTTATTCACTGCGCATGAAGAAATGACCACCTCCAACGTTTGGTTTATGTTTTATAAGCATTTTTAATTTTATTGCTTAAATCGCATTTTCTCGGCGAGCTGAGCACTTTTTCTGAATTGTGCCGCTCCCGTCACTCTGGTTAGGTTGGCATCGAAAAAAACGCTCTCGGGTGCTTTAGAGTGCCGAGTTTATCACTGCGCATGAAGAAATGACCACCTCCAACGTTTGGTTTATGTTTTATAAGCATTTTTAATTTTATTGCTTAAATCGCATTTTCTCGGCGAGCTGAGCGCTTTTTCTGAATTGTGCCGCTCCCGTCACTCTGGTTAGGTTGGCATCGAAAAAAACGCTCTCGGGTGCTTTAGAGTGCCGAGTTTATCACTGCGCATGAAGAAATGACCACCTCCAACGTTTGGTTTATGTTTTATAAGCATTTTTAATTTTATTGCTTAAATCGCATTTTCTCGGCGAGCTGAGCGCTTTTTCTGAATTGTGCCGCTCCCGTAACTCTGGTTAGGTTGGCATCGAAAAAAACGCTCTCGGGTGCTTTAGAGTGCCGAGTTTATCACTGCGCATGAAGAAATGACCACTTCCAACGTTTGGTTTATGTTTTATAAGCATTTTTTAATTTTATTGCTTAAATCGCATTTTCTCGGCGAGCTGAGCACTTTTTCTGAATTGTGCCGCTCCCGTCACTCTGGTTAGGTTGGCATCGAAAAAAACGCTCTCGGGTGCTTTAGAGTGCCGAGTTTATTACTGCGCATTAAGAAATGACCACCTCCAACGTTTGGTTTATGTTTTATAAGCATTTTTAATTTTATTGCTTAAATCGCATTTTCTCGGCGAGCTGAGCACTTTTTCTGAATTGTGCCGCTCCCGTCACTCTGGTTAGGTTGGCATCGAAAAAAACGCTCTCGGGTGCTTTAGAGTGCCGAGTTTATTACTGCGCATTAAGAAATGACCACCTCCAACGTTTGGTTTATGTTTTATAAGCATTTTTAATTTTATTGCTTAAATCGCATTTTCTCGGCGAGCTGAGCACTTTTTCTGAATTGTGCCGCTCCCGTCACTCTGGTTAGGTTGGCATCGAAAAAAACGCTATCGGGTGCTTTAGAGTGCCGAGTTATTCACTGCGCATGAAGAAATGACCACCTCCAACGTTTGGTTTATGTTTAATAAGCATTTTTAATTTTATTGCTTAAATCGCATTTTCTCGGCGAGCTGAGCACTTTTTCTGAATTGTGCCGCTCCCGTCACTCTGGTTAGGTTGGCATCGAAAAAAACGCTCTCGGGTGCTTTAGAGTGCCGAGTTTATTACTGCGCATTAAGAAATGACCACCTCCAACGTTTGGTTTATGTTTTATAAGCATTTTTAATTTTATTGCTTAAATCGCATTTTCTCGGCGAGCTGAGCGCTTTTTCTGAATTGTGCCGCTCCCGTCACTCTGGTTAGGTTGGCATCGAAAAAAACGCTCTCGGGTGCTTTAGAGTGCCGAGTTATTCACTGCGCATGAAGAAATGACCACCTCCAACGTTTGGTTTATGTTTAATAAGCATTTTTAATTTTATTGCTTAAATCGCATTTTCTCGGCGAGCTGAGCGCTTTTTCTGAATTGTGCCGCTCCCGTCACTCTGGTTAGGTTGGCATCGAAAAAAACGCTCTCGGGTGCTTTAGAGTGCCGAGTTTATCACTGCGCATGAAGAAATGACCACCTCCAACGTTTGGTTTATGTTTTATAAGCATTTTTAATTTTATTGCTTAAATCGCATTTTCTCGGCGAGCTGAGCACTTTTTCTGAACTGTGCCGCTCCCGTCACTCTGGTTAGGTTGGCATCGAAAAAAACGCTCTCGGGTGCTTTAGAGTGCCGAGTTATTCACTGCGCATGAAGAAATGACCACCTCCAACGTTTGGTTTATGTTTAATAAGCATTTTTAATTTTATTGCTTAAATCGCATTTTCTCGGCGAGCTGAGCGCTTTTTCTGAATTGTGCCGCTCCCGTCACTCTGGTTAGGTTGGCATCGAAAAAAACGCTCTCGGGTGCTTTAGAGTGCCGAGTTATTCACTGCGCATGAAGAAATGACCACCTCCAACGTTTGGTTTATGTTTAATAAGCGTTTTTAATTTTATTGCTTAAATCGCATTTTCTCGGCGAGCTGAGCGCTTTTTCTGAATTGTGCCGCTCCCGTCACTCTGGTTAGGTTGGCATCGAAAAAAACGCTCTCGGGTGCTTTAGAGTGCCGAGTTTATTACTGCGCATTAAGAAATGACCACCTCCAACGTTTGGTTTATGTTTTATAAGCATTTTTAATTTTATTGCTTAAATCGCATTTTCTCGGCGAGCTGAGCGCTTTTTCTGAATTGTGCCGCTCCCGTCACTCTGGTTAGGTTGGCATCGAAAAAAACGCTCTCGGGTGCTTTAGAGTGCCGAGTTATTCACTGCGCATGAAGAAATGACCACCTCCAACGTTTGGTTTATGTTTAATAAGCATTTTTAATTTTATTGCTTAAATCGCATTTTCTCGGCGAGCTGAGCACTTTTTCTGAATTGTGCCGCTCCCGTCACTCTGGTTAGGTTGGCATCGAAAAAAACGCTCTCGGGTGCTTTAGAGTGCCGAGTTTATTACTGCTCATTAAGAAATGACCACCTCCAACGTTTGGTTTATGTTTTATAAGCATTTTTAATTTTATTGCTTAAATCGCATTTTCTCGGCGAGCTGAGCGCTTTTTCTGAATTGTGCCGCTCCCGTCACTCTGGTTAGGTTGGCATCGAAAAAAACGCTCTCGGGTGCTTTAGAGTGCCGAGTTATTCACTGCGCATGAAGAAATGACCACCTCCAACGTTTGGTTTATGTTTAATAAGCATTTTTAATTTTATTGCTTAAATCGCGTTTTCTCGGCGAGCTGAGCACTTTTTCTGAATTGTGCCGCTCCCGTCACTCTGGTTAGGTTGGCATCGAAAAAAACGCTCTCGGGTGCTTTAGAGTGCCGAGTTTATTACTGCGCATTAAGAAATGACCACCTCCAACGTTTGGTTTATGTTTTATAAGCATTTTTAATTTTATTGCTTAAATCGCATTTTCTCGGCGAGCTGAGCACTTTTTCTGAATTGTGCCGCTCCCGTCACTCTGGTTAGGTTGGCATCGAAAAAAACGCTCTCGGGTGCTTTAGAGTGCCGAGTTATTCACTGCGCATGAAGAAATGACCACCTCCAACGTTTGGTTTATGTTTTATAAGCATTTTTAATTTTATTGCTTAAATCGCATTTTCTCGGCGAGCTGAGCACTTTTTCTGAATTGTGCCGCTCCCGTCACTCTGGTTAGGTTGGCATCGAAAAAAACGCTCTCGGGTGCTTTAGAGTGCCGAGTTTATCACTGCGCATGAAGAAATGACCACCTCCAACGTTTGGTTTATGTTTTATAAGCATTTTCAATTTTATTGCTTAAATCGCATTTTCTCGGCGAGCTGAGCGCTTTTTCTGAATTGTGCCGCTCCCGTCACTCTGGTTAGGTTGGCATCGAAAAAAACGCTCTCGGGTGCTTTAGAGTGCCGAGTTATTCACTGCGCATGAAGAAATGACCACCTCCAACGTTTGGTTTATGTTTAATAAGCATTTTTAATTTTATTGCTTAAATCGCATTTTCTCGGCGAGCTGAGCGCTTTTTCTGAATTCTGCCGCTCCTGTCACTCTGGTTAGGTTGGCATCGAAAAAAACGCTCTCGGGTGCTTTAGAGTGCCGAGTTATTCACTGCGCATGAAGAAATGACCACCTCCAACGTTTGGTTTATGTTTAATAAGCATTTTTAATTTTATTGCTTAAATCGCATTTTCTCGGCGAGCTGAGCACTTTTTCTGAATTGTGCCGCTCCCGTCACTCTGGTTAGGTTGGCATCGAAAAAAACGCTCTCGGGTGCTTTAGAGTGCCGAGTTTATTACTGCGCATTAAGAAATGACCACCTCCAACGTTTGGTTTATGTTTTATAAGCATTTTTAATTTTATTGCTTAAATCACATTTTCTCGGCGAGCTGAGCACTTTTTCTGAATTGTGCCGCTCCCGTCACTCTGGTTAGGTTGGCATCGAAAAAAACGCTCTCGGGTGCTTTAGAGTGCCGAGTTTATTACTGCGCATTAAGAAATGACCACCTCCAACGTTTGGTTTATGTTTTATAAGCATTTTTAATTTTATTGCTTAAATCGCATTTTCTCGGCGAGCTGAGCGCTTTTTCTGAATTGTGCCGCTCCCGTCACTCTGGTTAGGTTGGCATCGAAAAAAACGCTCTCGGGTGCTTTAGAGTGCCGAGTTATTCACTGCGCATGAAGAAATGACCACCTCCAACGTTTGGTTTATGTTTAATAAGCATTTTTAATTTTATTGCTTAAATCGCATTTTCTCGGCGAGCTGAGCACTTTTTCTGAATTGTGCCGCTCCCGTCACTCTGGTTAGGTTGGCATCGAAAAAAACGCTCTCGGGTGCTTTAGAGTGCCGAGTTCATTACTGCGCATTAAGAAATGACCACCTCCAACGTTTGGTTTAAGTTTTATAAGCATTTTTAATTTTATTGCTTAAATCGCATTTTCTCGGCGAGCTGAGCACTTTTTCTGAATTGTGCCGCTCCCGTCACTCTGGTTAGGTTGGCTCGAAAAAAACGCTCTCGGGTGCTTTAGAGTGCCGAGTTATTCACTGCGCACGAAGAAATGACCACCTCCAACGTTTGGTTTATGTTTTATAAGCATTTTTAATTTTATTGCTTAAATCGCATTTTCTCGGCGAGCTGAGCGCTTTTTCTGAATTGTGCCGCTCCCGTCACTCTGGTTAGGTTGGCATCGAAAAAAACGCTCTCGGGTGCTTTAGAGTGCCGAGTTTATTACTGCGCATTAAGAAATGACCACCTCCAACGTTTGGTTTATGTTTTATAAGCATTTTTAATTTTATTGCTTGAATCGCATTTTCTCGGCGAGCTGAGCACTTTTTCTGAATTGTGCCGCTCCCGTCACTCTGGTTAGGTTGGCATCGAAAAAAACGCTCTCGGGTGCTTTAGAGTGCCGAGTTTATCACTGCGCATGAAGAAATGACCACCTCCAACGTTTGGTTTATGTTTTATAAGCATTTTTAATTTTATTGCTTAAATCGCATTTTCTCGGCGAGCTGAGTGCTTTTTCTGAATTGTGCCGCTCCCGTCACTCTGGTTAGGTTGGCATCGAAAAAAACGCTCTCGGGTGCTTTAGAGTGCCGAGTTTATCACTGCGCATGAAGAAATGACCACCTCCAACGTTTGGTTTATGTTTTATAAGCATTTTTAATTTTATTGCTTAAATCGCATTTTCTCGGCGAGCTGAGCGCTTTTTCTGAATTGTGCCGCTCCCGTAACTCTGGTTAGGTTGGCATCGAAAAAAACGCTCTCGGGTGCTTTAGAGTGCCGAGTTTATCACTGCGCATGAAGAAATGACCACTTCCAACGTTTGGTTTATGTTTTATAAGCATTTTTAATTTTATTGCTTAAATCGCATTTTCTCGGCGAGCTGAGCGCTTTTTCTGAATTGTGCCGCTCCCGTAACTCTGGTTAGGTTGGCATCGAAAAAAACGCTCTCGGGTGCTTTAGAGTGCCGAGTTTATCACTGCGCATGAAGAAATGACCACTTCCAACGTTTGGTTTATGTTTTATAAGCATTTTTAATTTTATTGCTTAAATCGCATTTTCTCGGCGAGCTGAGCACTTTTTCTGAATTGTGCCGCTCCCGTCACTCTGGTTAGGTTGGCATCGAAAAAAACGCTCTCGGGTGCTCTAGAGTGCCGAGTTTATTACTGCGCATTAAGAAATGACCACCTCCAACGTTTGGTTTATGTTTTATAAGCATTTTTAATTTTATTACTTAAATCGCATTTTCTCGGCGAGCTGAGCACTTTTTCTGAATTGTGCCGCTCCCGTCACTCTGGTTAGGTTGGCATCGAAAAAAACGCTCTCGGGTGCTTTAGAGTGCCGAGTTATTCACTGCGCATGAAGAAATGACCACCTCCAACGTTTGGTTTATTTTTTATAAGCATTTTTAATTTTATTGCTTAAATCGCATTTTCTCGGCGAGCTGAGCACTTTTTCTGAATTGTGCCGCTCCCGTCACTCTGGTTAGGTTGGCATCGAAAAAAACGCTCTCGGGTGCTTTAGAGTGCCGAGTTTATCACTGCGCATGAAGAAATGACCACCTCCAACGTTTGGTTTATGTTTTATAAGCATTTTTAATTTTATTGCTTAAATCGCATTTTCTCGGCGAGGTGAGCGCTTTTTCTGAATTGTGCCGCTCCCGTCACTCTGGTTAGGTTGGCATCGAAAAAAAACGCTCTCGGGTGCTTTAGAGTGCCGAGTTATTCACTGCGCATGAAGAAATGACCACCTCCAACGTTTGGTTTATGTTTAATAAGCATTTTTAATTTTATTGCTTAAATCGCATTTTCTCGGCGAGCTGAGCGCTTTTTCTGAATTGTGCCGCTCCCGTCACTCTGGTTAGGTTGGCATCGAAAAAAACGCTCTCGGGTGCTTTAGAGTGCCGAGTTATTCACTGCGCATGAAGAAATGACCACCTCCAACGTTTGGTTTATGTTTAATAAGCATTTTTAATTTTATTGCTTAAATCGCATTTTCTCGGCGAGCTGAGCACTTTTTCTGAATTGTGCCGCTCCCGTCACTCTGGTTAGGTTGGCATCGAAAAAAACGCTCTCGGGTGCTTTAGAGTGCCGAGTTTATTACTGCGCATTAAGAAATGACCACCTCCAACGTTTGGTTTATGTTTTATAAGCATTTTTAATTTTATTGCTTAAATCGCATTTTCTCGGCGAGCTGAGCACTTTTTCTGAATTGTGCCGCTCCCGTCACTCTGGTTAGGTTGGCATCGAAAAAAACGCTCTCGGGTGCTTTAGAGTGCCGAGTTTATTACTGCGCATTAAGAAATGACCACCTCCAACGTTTGGTTTATGTTTTATAAGCATTTTTAATTTTATTGCTTAAATCGCATTTTCTCGGCGAGCTGAGCGCTTTTTCTGAATTGTGCCGCTCCCGTCACTCTGGTTAGGTTGGCATCGAAAAAAACGCTCTCGGGTGCTTTAGAGTGCCGAGTTATTCACTGCGCATGAAGAAATGACCACCTCCAACGTTTGGTTTATGTTTAATAAGCATTTTTAATTTTATTGCTTAAATCGCATTTTCTCGGCGAGCTGAGCACTTTTTCTGAATTGTGCCGCTCCCGTCACTCTGGTTAGGTTGGCATCGAAAAAAACGCTCTCGGGTGCTTTAGAGTGCCGAGTTTATTACTGCGCATTAAGAAATGACCACCTCCAACGTTTGGTTTATGTTTTATAAGCATTTTAAATTTTATTGCTTAAATCGCATTTTCTCGGCGAGCTGAGCGCTTTTTCTGAATTGTGCCGCTCCCGTCACTCTGGTTAGGTTGGCATCGAAAAAAACGCTTTCGGGTGCTTTAGAGTGCCGAGTTATTCACTGCGCATGAAGAAATGACCACCTCCAACGTTTGGTTTATGTTTAATAAGCATTTTTAATTTTATTGCTTAAATCGCATTTTCTCGGCGAGCTGAGCACTTTTTCTGAATTGTGCCGCTCCCGTCACTCTGGTTAGGTTGGCATCGAAAAAAACGCTCTCGGGTGCTTTAGAGTGCCGAGTTTATTACTGCGCATTAAGAAATGACCACCTCCAACGTTTGGTTTATGTTTTATAAGCATTTTTAATTTTATTGCTTAAATCGCATTTTCTCGGCGAGCTGAGCACTTTTTCTGAATTGTGCCGCTCCCGTCACTCTGGTTAGGTTGGCATCGAAAAAAACGCTCTCGGGTGCTTTAGAGTGCCGAGTTTATCACTGCGCATGAAGAAATGACCACCTCCAACGTTTGGTTTATGTTTAATAAGCATTTTTAATTTTATTGCTTAAATCGCATTTTCTCGGCGAGCTGAGCACTTTTTCTGAATTGTGCCGCTCCCGTCACTCTGGTTCGGTTGGCATCGAAAAAAACGCTCTCGGGTGCTTTAGAGTGCCGACTCTATCACTGCGCATGAAGAAATGACCACCTCCAACGTTTGGTTTATGTTTTATAAGCATTTTTAATTTTATTGCTTAAATCGCATTTTCTCGGCGAGCTGAGCACTTTTTCTGAATTGTGCCGCTCCCGTCACTCTGCAGGTTGGCATCGAAAAAAACGCTCACGGGTGCTTTAGAGTGCCGAGTTTATTACTGCGCATAAAGAAATGACCACCTCCAACGTTTGGTTTATGTTTTATAAGCATTTTTAATTTTATTGCTTAAATCGCATTTTCTCGGCGAGCTGAGCACTTTTTCTGAATTGTGCCGCTCCCGTCACTCTGGTTAGGTTGGCATCGAAAAAAACGCTCTCGGGTGCTTTAGAGTGCCGAGTTATTCACTGCGCATGAAGAAATGACCACCTCCAACGTTTGGTTTATGTTTTATAAGCATTTTTAATTTTATTGCTTAAATCGCATTTTCTCGGCGAGCTGAGCACTTTTTCTGAATTGTGCCGCTCCCGTCACTCTGGTTAGGTTGGCATCGAAAAAAACGCTCTCGGGTGCTTTAGAGTGCCGAGTTTATCACTGCGCATGAAGAAATGACCACCTCCAACGTTTGGTTTATGTTTTATAAGCATTTTTAATTTTATTGCTTAAATCGCATTTTCTCGGCGAGCTGAGCGCTTTTTCTGAATTGTGCCGCTCCCGTCACTCTGGTTAGGTTGGCATCGAAAAAAACGCTCTCGGGTGCTTTAGAGTGCCGAGTTTATTACTGCGCATTAAGAAATGACCACCTCCAACGTTTGGTTTATGTTTTATAAGCATTTTTAATTTTATTGCTTAAATCGCATTTTCTCGGCGAGCTGAGCACTTTTTCTGAATTGTGCCGCTCCCGTCACTCTGGTTAGGTTGGCAACGAAAAAAACGCTCTCGGGTGCTTTAGAGTGCCGAGTTTATTACTGCGCATTAAGAAATGACCACCTCCAACGTTTGGTTTATGTTTTATAAGCATTTTTAATTTTATTGCTTAAATCGCATTTTCTCGGCGAGCTGAGCACTTTTTCTGAATTGTGCCGCTCCCGTCACTCTGGTTAGGTTGGCATCGAAAAAAACGCTCTCGGGTGCTTTAGAGTGCCGAGTTTATCACTGCGCATGAAGAAATGACCACCTCCAACGTTTGGTTTATGTTTTATAAGCATTTTTAATTTTATTGCTTAAATCGCATTTTCTCGGCGAGCTGAGTGCTTTTTCTGAATTGTGCCGCTCCCGTCACTCTGGTTAGGTTGGCATCGAAAAAAACGCTCTCGGGTGCTTTAGAGTGCCGAGTTTATCACTGCGCATGAAGAAATGACCACCTCCAACGTTTGGTTTATGTTTTATAAGCATTTTTAATTTTATTGCTTAAATCGCATTTTCTCGGCGAGCTGAGCGCTTTTTCTGAATTGTGCCGCTCCCGTAACTCTGGTTAGGTTGGCATCGAAAAAAACGCTCTCGGGTGCTTTAGAGTGCCGAGTTTATCACTGCGCATGAAGAAATGACCACTTCCAACGTTTGGTTTATGTTTTATAAGCATTTTTAATTTTATTGCTTAAATCGCATTTTCTCGGCGAGCTGAGCGCTTTTTCTGAATTGTGCCGCTCCCGTAACTCTGGTTAGGTTGGCATCGAAAAAAACGCTCTCGGGTGCTTTAGAGTGCCGAGTTTATCACTGCGCATGAAGAAATGACCACTTCCAACGTTTGGTTTATGTTTTATAAGCATTTTTAATTTTATTGCTTAAATCGCATTTTCTCGGCGAGCTGAGCACTTTTTCTGAATTGTGCCGCTCCCGTCACTCTGGTTAGGTTGGCATCGAAAAAAACGCTCTCGGGTGCTCTAGAGTGCCGAGTTTATTACTGCGCATTAAGAAATGACCACCTCCAACGTTTGGTTTATGTTTTATAAGCATTTTTAATTTTATTACTTAAATCGCATTTTCTCGGCGAGCTGAGCACTTTTTCTGAATTGTGCCGCTCCCGTCACTCTGGTTAGGTTGGCATCGAAAAAAACGCTCTCGGGTGCTTTAGAGTGCCGAGTTATTCACTGCGCATGAAGAAATGACCACCTCCAACGTTTGGTTTATTTTTTATAAGCATTTTTAATTTTATTGCTTAAATCGCATTTTCTCGGCGAGCTGAGCACTTTTTCTGAATTGTGCCGCTCCCGTCACTCTGGTTAGGTTGGCATCGAAAAAAACGCTCTCGGGTGCTTTAGAGTGCCGAGTTTATCACTGCGCATGAAGAAATGACCACCTCCAACGTTTGGTTTATGTTTTATAAGCATTTTTAATTTTATTGCTTAAATCGCATTTTCTCGGCAAGCTGAGCGCTTTTTCTGAATTGTGCCGCTCCCGTCACTCTGGTTAGGTTGGCATCGAAAAAAACGCTCTCGGGTGCTTTAGAGTGCCGAGTTATTCACTGCGCATGAAGAAATGACCACCTCCAACGTTTGGTTTATGTTTAATAAGCATTTTTAATTTTATTGCTTAAATCGCATTTTCTCGGCGAGCTGAGCGCTTTTTCTGAATTGTGCCGCTCCCGTCACTCTGGTTAGGTTGGCATCGAAAAAAACGCTCTCGGGTGCTTTAGAGTGCCGAGTTATTCACTGCGCATGAAGAAATGACCACCTCCAACGTTTGGTTTATGTTTAATAAGCATTTTTAATTTTATTGCTTAAATCGCATTTTCTCGGCGAGCTGAGCACTTTTTCTGAATTGTGCCGCTCCCGTCACTCTGGTTAGGTTGGCATCGAAAAAAACGCTCTCGGGTGCTTTAGAGTGCCGAGTTTATTACTGCGCATTAAGAAATGACCACCTCCAACGTTTGGTTTATGTTTTATAAGCATTTTTAATTTTATTGCTTAAATCGCATTTTCTCGGCGAGCTGAGCACTTTTTCTGAATTGTGCCGCTCCCGTCACTCTGGTTAGGTTGGCATCGAAAAAAACGCTATCGGGTGCTTTAGAGTGCCGAGTTATTCACTGCGCATGAAGAAATGACCACCTCCAACGTTTGGTTTATGTTTAATAAGCATTTTTAATTTTATTGCTTAAATCGCATTTTCTCGGCGAGCTGAGCACTTTTTCTGAATTGTGCCGCTCCCGTCACTCTGGTTAGGTTGGCATCGAAAAAAACGCTCTCGGGTGCTTTAGAGTGCCGAGTTTATTACTGCGCATTAGGAAATGACCACCTCCAACATTTGGTTTATGTTTTATAAGCATTTTTAATTTTATTGCTTAAATCGCATTTTCTCGGCGAGCTGAGCACTTTTTCTGAATTGTGCCGCTCCCGTCACTCTGGTTAGGTTGGCATCGAAAAAAACGCTCTCGGGTGCTTTAGAGTGCCGAGTTTATTACTGCGCATTAAGAAATGACCACCTCCAACGTTTGGTTTATGTTTTATAAGCATTTTTAATTTTATTGCTTAAATCGCATTTTCTCGGCGAGCTGAGCGCTTTTTCTGAATTGTGCCGCTCCCGTCACTCTGGTTAGGTTGGCATCGAAAAAAACGCTCTCGGGTGCTTTAGAGTGCCGAGTTATTCACTGCGCATGAAGAAATGACCACCTCCAACGTTTGGTTTATGTTTAATAATCATTTTTAATTTTATTGCTTAAATCGCATTTTCTCGGCGAGCTGAGCACTTTTTCTGAATTGTGCCGCTCCCGTCACTCTGGTTAGGTTGGCATCGAAAAAAACGCTCTCGGGTGCTTTAGAGTGCCGAGTTTATTACTGCGCATTAAGAAATGACCACCTCCAACGTTTGGTTTATGTTTTATAAGCATTTTTAATTTTATTGCTTAAATCGCATTTTCTCGGCGAGCTGAGCGCTTTTTCTGAATTGTGCCGCTCCCGTCACTCTGGTTAGGTTGGCATCGAAAAAAACGCTTTCGGGTGCTTTAGAGTGCCGAGTTATTCACTGCGCATGAAGAAATGACCACCTCCAACGTTTGGTTTATGTTTAATAAGCATTTTTAATTTTATTGCTTAAATCGCATTTTCTCGGCGAGCTGAGCACTTTTTCTGAATTGTGCCGCTCCCGTCACTCTGGTTAGGTTGGCATCGAAAAAAACGCTCTCGGGTGCTTTAGAGTGCCGAGTTTATTACTGCGCATTAAGAAATGACCACCTCCAACGTTTGGTTTATGTTTTATAAGCATTTTTAATTTTATTGCTTAAATCGCATTTTCTCGGCGAGCTGAGCACTTTTTCTGAATTGTGCCGCTCCCGTCACTCTGGTTAGGTTGGCATCGAAAAAAACGCTCTCGGGTGCTTTAGAGTGCCGAGTTTATCACTGCGCATGAAGAAATGACCACCTCCAACGTTTGGTTTATGTTTAATAAGCATTTTTAATTTTATTGCTTAAATCGCATTTTCTCGGCGAGCTGAGCACTTTTTCTGAATTGTGCCGCTCCCGTCACTCTGGTTAGGTTGGCATCGAAAAAAACGCTCTCGGGTGCTTTAGAGTGCCGACTTTATCACTGCGCATGAAGAAATGACCACCTCCAACGTTTGGTTTATGTTTTATAAGCATTTTTAATTTTATTGCTTAAATCGCATTTTCTCGGCGAGCTGAGCACTTTTTCTGAATTGTGCCGCTCCCGTCACTCTGGTTAGGTTGGCATCGAAAAAAACGCTCACGGGTGCTTTAGAGTGCCGAGTTTATTACTGCGCATTAAGAAATGACCACCTCCAACGTTTGGTTTATGTTTTATAAGCATTTTTAATTTTATTGCTTAAATCGCATTTTCTCGGCGAGCTGAGCACTTTTTCTGAATTGTGCCGCTCCCGTCACTCTGGTTAGGTTGGCATCGAAAAAAACGCTCTCGGGTGCTTTAGAGTGCCGAGTTATTCACTGCGCATGAAGAAATGACCACCTCCAACGTTTGGTTTATGTTTTATAAGCATTTTTAATTTTATTGCTTAAATCGCATTTTCTCGGCGAGCTGAGCACTTTTTCTGAATTGTGCCGCTCCCGTCACTCTGGTTAGGTTGGCATCGAAAAAAACGCTCTCGGGTGCTTTAGAGTGCCAAGTTTATCACTGCGCATGAAGAAATGACCACCTCCAACGTTTGGTTTATGTTTTATAAGCATTTTTAATTTTATTGCTTAAATCGCATTTTCTCGGCGAGCTGAGCGCTTTTTCTGAATTGTGCCGCTCCCGTCACTCTGGTTAGGTTGGCATCGAAAGAAACGCTCTCGGGTGCTTTAGAGTGCCGAGTTTATTACTGCGCATTAAGAAATGACCACCTCCAACGTTTGGTTTATGTTTTATAAGCATTTTTAATTTTATTGCTTAAATCGCATTTTCTCGGCGAGCTGAGCACTTTTTCTGAATTGTGCCGCTCCCGTCACTCTGGTTAGGTTCGCATCGAAAAAAATGCTCTCGGGTGCTTTAGAGTGCCGAGTTTATTACTGCCCATTAAGAAATGACCACCTCAAACGTTTGGTTTATGTTTTATAAGCATTTTTAATTTTATTGCTTAAATCGCATTTTCTCGGCGAGCTGAGCACTTTTTCTGAATTGTGCCGCTCCCGTCACTCTGGTTAGGTTGGCATCGAAAAAAACGCTCTCGGGTGCTTTAGAGTGCCGAGTTATTCACTGCGCATGAAGAAATGACCACCTCCAACGTTTGGTTTATGTTTAATAAGCATTTTTAATTTTATTGCTTGAATCGCATTTTCTCGGCGAGCTGAGCACTTTTTCTGAATTGTGCCGCTCCCGTCACTCTGGTTAGGTTGGCATCGAAAAAAACGCTCTCGGGTGCTTTAGAGTGCCGAGTTTATCACTGCGCATGAAGAAATGACCATCTCCAACGTTTGGTTTATGTTTTATAAGCATTTTTAATTTTATTGCTTAAATCGCATTTTCTCGGCGAGCTGAGCGCTTTTTCTGAATTGTGCCGCTCCCGTCACTCTGGTTAGGTTGGCATCGAAAAAAACGCTCTCGGGTGCTTTAGAGTGCCGAGTTTATCACTGCGCATGAAGAAATGACCACCTCCAACGTTTGGTTTATGTTTTATAAGCATTTTTAATTTTATTGCTTAAATCGCATTTTCTCGGCGAGCTGAGCACTTTTTCTGAATTGTGCCGCTCCCGTCACTCTGGTTAGGTTGGCATCGAAAAAAACGCTCTCGGGTGCTTTAGAGTGCCGAGTTCATGCGCATGAAGAAATGACCACCTCCAACGTTTGGTTTATGTTTTATAAGCATTTTTAATTTTATTGCTTAAATCGCATTTTCTCGGCGAGCTGAGCGCTTTTTCTGAATTGTGCCGCTCCCGTCACTCTGGTTAGGTTGGCATCGAAAAAAACGCTCTCGGGTGCTTTAGAGTGCCGAGTTTATTACTGCGCATTGAGAAATGACCACCTCCAACGTTTGGTTTATGTTTTATAAGCATTTTTAATTTTATTGCTTAAATCGCATTTTCTCGGCGAGCTGAGCACTTTTTCTGAATTGTGCCGCTCCCGTCACTCTGGTTAGGTTGGCATCGAAAAAAACGCTCTCGGGTGCTTTAGAGTGCCGAGTTTATTACTGCGCATTAAGAAATGACCACCTCCAACGTTTGGTTTATGTTTTATAAGCATTTTTAATTTTATTGCTTAAATCGCATTTTCTCGGCGAGCTGAGCGCTTTTTCTGAATTGTGCCGCTCCCGTCACTCTGGTTAGGTTGGCATCGAAAAAAACGCTCTCGGGTGCTTTAGAGTGCCGAGTTTATCACTGCGCATGAAGAAATGACCACCTCCAACGTTTGGTTTATGTTTTATAAGCATTTTTAATTTTATTGCTTAAATCGCATTTTCTCGGCGAGCTGAGCGCTTTTTCTGAATTGTGCCGCTCCCGTAACTCTGGTTCGGTTGGCATCGAAAAAAACGCTCTCGGGTGCTTTAGAGTGCCGAGTTTATCACTGCGCATGAAGAAATGACCACTTCCAACGTTTGGTTTATGTTTTATAAGCATTTTTAATTTTATTGCTTAAATCGCATTTTCTCGGCGAGCTGAGCACTTTTTCTGAATTGTGCCGCTCCCGTCACTCTGGTTAGGTTGGCATCGAAAAAAACGCTCTCGGGTGCTCTAGAGTGCCGAGTTTATTACTGCGCATTAAGAAATGACCACCTCCAACGTTTGGTTTATGTTTTATAAGCATTTTTAATTTTATTGCTTAAATCGCATTTTCTCGGCGAGCTGAGCACTTTTTCTGAATTGTGCCGCTCCCGTCACTCTGGTTAGGTTGGCATCGAAAAAAACGCTCTCGGGTGCTTTAGAGTGCCGAGTTTATTACTGCGCATTAAGAAATGACCACCTCCAACGTTTGGTTTATGTTTTATAAGCATTTTTAATTTTATTGCTTAAATCGCATTTTCTCGGCGAGCTGAGCACTTTTTCTGAATTGTGCCGCTCCCGTCACTCTGGTTAGGTTGGCATCGAAAAAAACGCTCTCGGGTGCTTTAGAGTGCCGAGTTATTCACTGCGCATGAAGAAATGACCACCTCCAACGTTTGGTTTATGTTTTATAAGCATTTTTAATTTTATTGCTTAAATCGCATTTTCTCGGCGAGCTGAGCACTTTTTCTGAATTGTGCCGCTCCCGTCACTCTGGTTAGGTTGGCATCGAAAAAAACGCTCTCGGGTGCTTTAGAGTGCCGAGTTTATCACTGCGCATGAAGAAATGACCACCTCCAACGTTTGGTTTATGTTTTATAAGCATTTTTAATTTTATTGCTTAAATCGCATTTTCTCGGCGAGCTGAGCGCTTTTTCTGAATTGTGCCGCTCCCGTCACTCTGGTTAGGTTGGCATCGAAAAAAACGCTCTCGGGTGCTTTAGAGTGCCGAGTTATTCACTGCGCATGAAGAAATGACCACCTCCAATGTTTGGTTTATGTTTAATAAGCATTTTTAATTTTATTGCTTAAATCGCATTTTCTCGGCGAGCTGAGCGTTTTTTCTGAATTGTGCCGCTCCCGTCACTCTGGTTAGGTTGGCATCGAAAAAAACGCTCTCGGGTGCTTTAGAGTGCCGAGTTATTCACTGCGCATGAAGAAATGACCACCTCCAACGTTTGGTTTATGTTTAATAAGCATTTTTAATTTTATTGCTTAAATCGCATTTTCTCGGCGAGCTGAGCACTTTTTCTGAATTGTGCCGCTCCCGTCACTCTGGTTAGGTTGGCATCGAAAAAAACGCTCTCGGGTGCTTTAGAGTGCCGAGTTTATTACTGCGCATTAGGAAATGACCACCTCCAACGTTTGGTTTATGTTTTATAAGCATTTTTAATTTTATTGCTTAAATCGCATTTTCTCGGCGAGCTGAGCGCTTTTTCTGAATTGTGCCGCTCCCGTCACTCTGGTTAGGTTGGCATCGAAAAAAACGTTCTCGGGTGCTTTAGAGTGCCGAGTTTATTACTGCGCATTAAGAAATGACCACCTCCAACGTTTGGTTTATGTTTTATAAGCATTTTTAATTTTATTGCTTAAATCGCATTTTCTCGGCGAGCTGAGCACTTTTTCTGAATTGTGCCGCTCCCGTCACTCTGGTTAGGTTGGCATCGAAAAAAACGCTCTCGGGTGCTTTAGAGTGCCGAGTTTATTACTGCGCATTAAGAAATGACCACCTCCAACGTTTGGTTTATGTTTTATAAGCATTTTTATATTTATTGCTTAAATCGCATTTTCTCGGCGAGCTGAGCACTTTTTCTGAATTGTGCCGCTCCCGTCACTCTGGTTAGGTTGGCATCGAAAAAAACGCTCTCGGGTGCTTTAGAGTGCCGAGTTTATTATGCGCATTAAGAAATGACCACCTCCAACGTTTGGTTTATGTTTTATAAGCATTTTTAATTTTATTGCTTAAATCGCATTTTCTCGGCGAGCTGAGCACTTTTTCTGAATTGTGCCGCTCCCGTCACTCTGGTTAGGTTGGCATCGAAAAAAACGCTCTCGGGTGCTTTAGAGTGCCGAGTTATTCACTGCGCATGAAGAAATGACCACCTCCAACGTTTGGTTTATGTTTAATAAGCATTTTTAATTTTATTGCTTGAATCGCATTTTCTCGGCGAGCTGAGCACTTTTTCTGAATTGTGCCGCTCCCGTCACTCTGGTTAGGTTGGCATCGAAAAAAACGCTCTCGGGTGCTTTAGAGTGCCGAGTTTATCACTGCGCATGAAGAAATGACCACCTCCAACGTTTGGTTTATGTTTTATAAGCATTTTTAATTTTATTGCTTAAATCGCATTTTCTCGGCGAGCTGAGCGCTTTTTCTGAATTGTGCCGCTCCCGTCACTCTGGTTAGGTTGGCATCGAAAAAAACGCTCTCGGGTGCTTTAGAGTGCCGAGTTTATCACTGCGCATGAAGAAATGACTACCTCCAACGTTTGGTTTATGTTTTACAAGCATTTTTAATTTTATTGCTTAAATCGCATTTTCTCGGCGAGCTGAGCACTTTTTCTGAATTGTGCCGCTCCCGTCACTCTGGTTAGGTTGGCATCGAAAAAAACGCTCTCGGGTGCTTTAGAGTGCCGAGTTTATCACTGCGCATGAAGAAATGACCACCTATAACGTTTGGTTTATGTTTTATAAGCATTTTTAATTTTATTGCTTAAATCGCATTTTCTCGGCGAGCTGAGCGCTTTTTCTGAATTGTGCCTGTCCCGTCACTCTGGTTAGGTTGGCATCGAAAAAAACGCTCTCGGGTGCTTTAGAGTGCCGAGTTATTCACTGCGCATGAAGAAATGACCACCTCCAACGTTTGGTTTATGTTTAATAAGCATTTTTAATTTTATTGCTTAAATCGCATTTTCTCGGCGAGCTGAGCGCTTTTTCTGAATTGTGCCGCTCCCGTCACTCTGGTTAGGTTGGCATCGAAAAAAACGCTCTCGGGTGCTTTAGAGTGCCGAGTTATTCACTGCGCATGAAGAAATGACAACCTCCAACGTTTGGTTTATGTTTAATAAGCATTTTTAATTTTATTGCTTAAATCGCATTTTCTCGGCGAGCTGAGCACTTTTTCTGAATTGTGCCGCTCCCGTCACTCTGGTTAGGTTGGCATCGAAAAAAACGCTCTCGGGTGCTTTAGAGTGCCGAGTTTATTACTGCGCATTAAGAAATGACCACCTCCAACGTTTGGTTTATGTTTTATAAGCATTTTTAATTTTATTGCTTAAATCGCATTTTCTCGGCGAGCTGAGCGCTTTTTCTGAATTGTGCCGCTCCCGTCACTCTGGTTAGGTTGGCATCGAAAAAAACGCTCTCGGGTGCTTTAGAGTGCCGAGTTTATTACTGCGCATTAAGAAATGACCACCTCCAACGTTTGGTTTATGTTTTATAAGCATTTTTAATTTTATTGCTTAAATCGCATTTTCTCGGCGAGCTGAGCACTTTTTCTGAATTGTGCCGTCCCGTCACTCTGGTTAGGTTGGCATCGAAAAAAACGCTCACGGGTGCTTTAGAGTGCCGAGTTTATTACTGCGCATTAAGAAATGACCACCTCCAACGTTTGGTTTATGTTTTATAAGCATTTTTAATTTTATTGCTTAAATCGCATTTTCTCGGCGAGCTGAGCACTTTTTCTGAATTGTGCCGCTCCCGTCACTCTGGTTAGGTTGGCATCGAAAAAAACGCTCTCGGGTGCTTTAGAGTGCCGAGTTTATTACTGCGCATTAAGAAATGACCACCTCCAACGTTTGGTTTATGTTTTATAAGCATTTTTAATTTTATTGCTTAAATCGCATTTTCTCGGCGAGCTGAGCACTTTTTCTGAATTGTGCCGCTCCCGTCACTCTGGTTAGGTTGGCATCGAAAAAAACGCTCTCGGGTGCTTTAGAGTGCCGAGTTTATTACTGCGCATTAAGAAATGACCACCTCCAACGTTTGGTTTATGTTTTATAAGCATTTTTAATTTTATTGCTTAAATCGCATTTTCTCGGCGAGCTGAGCACTTTTTCTGAATTGTGCCGCTCCCGTCACTCTGGTTAGGTTGGCATCGAAAAAAACGCTCTCGGGTGCTTTAGAGTGCCGAGTTATTCACTGCGCATGAAGAAATGACCACCTCCAACGTTTGGTTTATGTTTAATAAGCATTTTTAATTTTATTGCTTGAATCGCATTTTCTCGGCGAGCTGAGCACTTTTTCTGAATTGTGCCGCTCCCGTCACTCTGGTTAGGTTGGCATCGAAAAAAACGCTCTCGGGTGCTTTAGAGTGCCGAGTTTATCACTGCGCATGAAGAAATGACCACCTCCAACGTTTGGTTTATGTTTTATAAGCATTTTTAATTTTATTGCTTAAATCGCATTTTCTCGGCGAGCTGAGCGCTTTTTCTGAATTGTGCCGCTCCCGTCACTCTGGTTAGGTTGGCATCGAAAAAAACGCTCTCGGGTGCTTTAGAGTGCCGAGTTTATCACTGCGCATGAAGAAATGACCACCTCCAACGTTTGGTTTATGTTTTATAAGCATTTTTAATTTTATTGCTTAAATCGCATTTTCTCGGCGAGCTGAGCACTTTTTCTGAATTGTGCCGCTCCCGTCACTCTGGTTAGGTTGGCATCGAAAAAAACGCTCTCGGGTGCTTTAGAGTGCCGAGTTTATCACTGCGCATGAAGAAATGACCACCTCCAACGTTTGGTTTATGTTTTATAAGCATTTTTAATTTTATTGCTTAAATCGCATTTTCTCGGCGAGCTGAGCGCTTTTTCTGAATTGTGCCTGTCCCGTCACTCTGGTTAGGTTGGCATCAAAAAAAACGCTCTCGGGTGCTATAGAGTGCCGAGTTATTCACTGCGCATGAAGAAATGACCACCTCCAACGTTTGGTTTATGTTTAATAAGCATTTTTAATTTTATTGCTTAAATCGCATTTTCTCGGCGAGCTGAGCGCTTTTTCTGAATTGTGCCGCTCCCGTCACTCTGGTTAGGTTGGCATCGAAAAAAACGCTCTCGGGTGCTTTAGAGTGCCGAGTTATTCACTGCGCATGAAGAAATGACAACCTCCAACGTTTGGTTTATGTTTAATAAGCATTTTTAATTTTATTGCTTAAATCGCATTTTCTCGGCGAGCTGAGCACTTTTTCTGAATTGTGCCGCTCCCGTCACTCTGGTTAGGTTGGCATCGAAAAAAACGCTCTCGGGTGCTTTAGAGTGCCGAGTTTATTACTGCGCATTATGAAATGACCACCTCCAACGTTTGGTTTATGTTTTATAAGCATTTTTAATTTTATTGCTTAAATCGCATTTTCTCGGCGAGCTGAGCGCTTTTTCTGAATTGTGCCGCTCCCGTCACTCTGGTTAGGTTGGCATCGAAAAAAACGCTCTCGGGTGCTTTAGAGTGCCGAGTTTATTACTGCGCATTAAGAAATGACCACCTCCAACGTTTGGTTTATGTTTTATAAGCATTTTTAATTTTATTGCTTAAATCGCATTTTCTCGGCGAGCTGAGCACTTTTTCTGAATTGTGCCGTCCCGTCACTCTGGTTAGGTTGGCATCGAAAAAAACGCTCACGGGTGCTTTAGAGTGCCGAGTTTATTACTGCGCAATAAGAAATGACCACCTCCAACGTTTGGTTTATGTTTTATAAGCATTTTTAATTTTATTGCTTAAATCGCATTTTCTCGGCGAGCTGAGCACTTTTTCTGAATTGTGCCGCTCCCGTCACTCTGGTTAGGTTGGCATCGAAAAAAACGCTCTCGGGTGCTTTAGAGTGCCGAGTTATTCACTGCGCATGGAGAAATGACCACCTCCAACGTTTGGTTTATGTTTTATAAGCATTTTTAATTTTATTGCTTAAATCGCATTTTCTCGGCGAGCTGAGCACTTTTTCTGAATTGTGCCGCTCCCGTCACTCTGGTTAGGTTGGCATCGAAGAAAACGCTCTCGGGTGCTTTAGAGTGCCGAGTTTATCACTGCGCATGAAGAAATGACCACCTCCAACGTTTGGTTTATGTTTTATAAGCATATTTAATTTTATTGCTTAAATCGCATTTTCTCGGCGAGCTGAGCACTTTTTCTGAATTGTGCCGCTCCCGTCACTCTGGTTAGGTTGGCATCGAAAAAAACGCTCTCGGGTGCTTTAGAGTGCCGAGTTTATCACTGCGCATGAAGAAATGACCACCTCCAACGTTTGGTTTATGTTTTATAAGCATATTTAATTTTATTGCTTAAATCGCATTTTCTCGGCGAGCTGAGCGCTTTTTCTGAATTGTGCCGCTCCCGTCACTCTGGTTAGGTTGGCATCGAAAAAAACGCTCTCGGGTGCTTTAGAGTGCCGAGTTTATCACTGCGCATGAAGAAATGACCACCTCCAACGTTTGGTTTATGTTTTATAAGCATTTTTAATTTTATTGCTTAAATCGCATTTTCTCGGCGAGCTGAGCGCTTTTTCTGAATTGTGCCGCTCCCGTAACTCTGGTTAGGTTGGCATCGAAAAAAACGCTCTCGGGTGCTTTAGAGTGCCGAGTTTATCACTGCGCATGAAGAAATGACCACTTCCAACGTTTGGTTTATGTTTTATAAGCATTTTTAATTTTATTGCTTAAATCGCATTTTCTCGGCGAGCTGAGCGCTTTTTCTGAATTGTGCCGCTCCCGTAACTCTGGTTAGGTTGGCATCGAAAAAAACGCTCTCGGGTGCTTTAGAGTGCCGAGTTTATCACTGCGCATGAAGAAATGACCACCTCCAACGTTTGGTTTATGTTTTATAAGCATTTTTAATTTTATTGCTTAAATCGCATTTTCTCGGCGAGCTGAGCACTTTTTCTGAATTGTGCCGCTCCCGTCACTCTGGTTAGGTTGGCATCGAAAAAAACGCTCTCGGGTGCTTTAGAGTGCCGAGTTTATCACTGCGCATGAAGAAATGACCACCTCCAACGTTTGGTTTATGTTTTATAAGCATTTTTAATTTTATTGCTTAAATCGCATTTTCTCGGCGAGCTGAGCGCTTTTTCTGAATTGTGCCGCTCCCGTCACTCTGGTTAGGTTGGCATCGAAAAAAACGCTCTCGGGTGCTTTAGAGTGCCGAGTTTATTACTGCGCATTGAGAAATGACCACCTCCAACGTTTGGTTTATGTTTTATAAGCATTTTTAATTTTATTGCTTAAATCGCATTTTCTCGGCGAGCTGAGCACTTTTTCTGAATTGTGCCGCTCCCGTCACTCTGGTTAGGTTGGCATCGAAAAAAACGCTCTCGGGTGCTTTAGAGTGCCGAGTTTATTACTGCGCATTAAGAAATGACCACCTCCAACGTTTGGTTTATGTTTTATAAGCATTTTTAATTTTATTGCTTAAATCGCATTTTCTCGGCGAGCTGAGCGCTTTTTCTGAATTGTGCCGCTCCCGTCACTCTGGTTAGGTTGGCATCGAAAAAAACGCTCTCGGGTGCTTTAGAGTGCCGAGTTTATCACTGCGCATGAAGAAATGACCACCTCCAACGTTTGGTTTATGTTTTATAAGCATTTTTAATTTTATTGCTTAAATCGCATTTTCTCGGCGAGCTGAGCGCTTTTTCTGAATTGTGCCGCTCCCGTAACTCTGGTTAGGTTGGCATCGAAAAAAACGCTCTCGGGTGCTTTAGAGTGCCGAGTTTATCACTGCGCATGAAGAAATGACCACTTCCAACGTTTGGTTTATGTTTTATAAGCATTTTTAATTTTATTGCTTAAATCGCATTTTCTCGGCGAGCTGAGCACTTTTTCTGAATTGTGCCGCTCCCGTCACTCTGGTTAGGTTGGCATCGAAAAAAACGCTCTCGGGTGCTCTAGAGTGCCGAGTTTATTACTGCGCATTAAGAAATGACCACCTCCAACGTTTGGTTTATGTTTTATAAGCATTTTTAATTTTATTGCTTAAATCGCATTTTCTCGGCGAGCTGAGCACTTTTTCTGAATTGTGCCGCTCCCGTCACTCTGGTTAGGTTGGCATCGAAAAAAACGCTCTCGGGTGCTTTAGAGTGCCGAGTTTATTACTGCGCATTAAGAAATGACCACCTCCAACGTTTGGTTTATGTTTTATAAGCATTTTTAATTTTATTGCTTAAATCGCATTTTCTCGGCGAGCTGAGCACTTTTTCTGAATTGTGCCGCTCCCGTCACTCTGGTTAGGTTGGCATCGAAAAAAACGCTCTCGGGTGCTTTAGAGTGCCGAGTTATTCACTGCGCATGAAGAAATGACCACCTCCAACGTTTGGTTTATGTTTTATAAGCATTTTTAATTTTATTGCTTAAATCGCATTTTCTCGGCGAGCTGAGCACTTTTTCTGAATTGTGCCGCTCCCGTCACTCTGGTTAGGTTGGCATCGAAAAAAACGCTCTCGGGTGCTTTAGAGTGCCGAGTTTATCACTGCGCATGAAGAAATGACCACCTCCAACGTTTGGCTTATGTTTTATAAGCATTTTTAATTTTATTGCTTAAATCGCATTTTCTCGGCGAGCTGAGCGCTTTTTCTGAATTGTGCCGCTCCCGTCACTCTGGTTAGGTTGGCATCGAAAAAAACGCTCTCGGGTGCTTTAGAGTGCCGAGTTATTCACTGCGCATGAAGAAATGACCACCTCCAATGTTTGGTTTATGTTTAATAAGCATTTTTAATTTTATTGCTTAAATCGCATTTTCTCGGCGAGCTGAGCACTTTTTCTGAATTGTGCCGCTCCCGTCACTCTGGTTAGGTTGGCATCGAAAAAAACGCTCTCGGGTGCTTTAGAGTGCCGAGTTATTCACTGCGCATGAAGAAATGACCACCTCCAACGTTTGGTTTATGTTTAATAAGCATTTTTAATTTTATTGCTTGAATCGCATTTTCTCGGCGAGCTGAGCACTTTTTCTGAATTGTGCCGCTCCCGTCACTCTGGTTAGGTTGGCATCGAAAAAAACGCTCTCGGGTGCTTTAGAGTGCCGAGTTTATCACTGCGCATGAAGAAATGACCACCTCCAACGTTTGGTTTATGTTTTATAAGCATTTTTAATTTTATTGCTTAAATCGCATTTTCTCGGCGAGCTGAGCGCTTTTTCTGAATTGTGCCGCTCCCGTCACTCTGGTTAGGTTGGCATCGAAAAAAACGCTCTCGGGTGCTTTAGAGTGCCGAGTTTATCACTGCGCATGAAGAAATGACTACCTCCAACGTTTAGTTTATGTTTTATAAGCATTTTTAATTTTATTGCTTAAATCGCATTTTCTCGGCGAGCTGAGCACTTTTTCTGAATTGTGCCGCTCCCGTCACTCTGGTTAGGTTGGCATCGAAAAAAACGCTCTCGGGTGCTTTAGAGTGCCGAGTTTATCACTGCGCATGAAGAAATGACCACCTATAACGTTTGGTTTATGTTTTATAAGCATTTTTAATTTTATTGCTTAAATCGCATTTTCTCGGCGAGCTGAGCGCTTTTTCTGAATTGTGCCTGTCCCGTCACTCTGGTTAGGTTGGCATCGAAAAAAACGCTCTCGGGTGCTTTAGAGTGCCGAGTTATTCACTGCACATGAAGAAATGACCACCTCCAACGTTTGGTTTATGTTTAATAAGCATTTTTAATTTTATTGCTTAAATCGCATTTTCTCGGCGAGCTGAGCGCTTTTTCTGAATTGTGCCGCTCCCGTCACTCTGGTTAGGTTGGCATCGAAAAAAACGCTCTCGGGTGCTTTAGAGTGCCGAGTTATTCACTGCGCATGAAGAAATGACAACCTCCAACGTTTGGTTTATGTTTAATAAGCATTTTTAATTTTATTGCTTAAATCGCATTTTCTCGGCGAGCTGAGCACTTTTTCTGAATTGTGCCGCTCCCGTCACTCTGGTTAGGTTGGCATCGAAAAAAACGCTCTCGGGTGCTTTAGAGTGCCGAGTTTATTACTGCGCATTAAGAAATGACCACCTCCAACGTTTGGTTTATGTTTTATAAGCATTTTTAATTTTATTGCTTAAATCGCATTTTCTCGGCGAGCTGAGCGCTTTTTCTGAATTGTGCCGCTCCCGTCACTCTGGTTAGGTTGGCATCGAAAAAAACGCTCTCGGGTGCTTTAGAGTGCCGAGTTTATTACTGCGCATTAAGAAATGACCACCTCCAACGTTTGGTTTATGTTTTATAAGCATTTTTAATTTTATTGCTTAAATCGCATTTTCTCGGCGAGCTGAGCACTTTTTCTGAATTGTGCCGTCCCGTCACTCTGGTTAGGTTGGCATCGAAAAAAACGCTCACGGGTGCTTTAGAGTGCCGAGTTTATTACTGCGCATTAAGAAATGACCACCTCCAACGTTTGGTTTATGTTTTATAAGCATTTTTAATTTTATTGCTTAAATCGCATTTTCTCGGCGAGCTGAGCACTTTTTCTGAATTGTGCCGCTCCCGTCACTCTGGTTAGGTTGGCATCGAAAAAAACGCTCTCGGGTGCTTTAGAGTGCCGAGTTTATTACTGCGCATTAAGAAATGACCACCTCCAACGTTTGGTTTATGTTTTATAAGCATTTTTAATTTTATTGCTTAAATCGCATTTTCTCGGCGAGCTGAGCACTTTTTCTGAATTGTGCCGCTCCCGTCACTCTGGTTAGGTTGGCATCGAAAAAAACGCTCTCGGGTGCTTTAGAGTGCCGAGTTTATTACTGCGCATTAAGAAATGACCACCTCCAACGTTTGGTTTATGTTTTATAAGCATTTTTAATTTTATTGCTTAAATCGCATTTTCTCGGCGAGCTGAGCACTTTTTCTGAATTGTGCCGCTCCCGTCACTCTGGTTAGGTTGGCATTGAAAAAAACGCTCTCGGGTGCTTTAGAGTGCCGTTATTCACTGCGCATGAAGAAATGACCACCTCCAACGTTTGGTTTATGTTTAATAAGCATTTTTAATTTTATTGCTTGAATCGCATTTTCTCGGCGAGCTGAGCACTTTTTCTGAATTGTGCCGCTCCCGTCACTCTGGGGTTGGCATCGAAAAAAACGCTCTCGGGTGCTTTAGAGTGCCGAGTTTATCACTGCGCATGAAGAAATGACCACCTCCAACGTTTGGTTTATGTTTTATAAGCATTTTTAATTTTATTGCTTAAATCGCATTTTCTCGGCGAGCTGAGCGCTTTTTCTGAATTGTGCCGCTCCCGTCACTCTGGTTAGGTTGGCATCGAAAAAAACGCTCTCGGGTGCTTTAGAGTGCCGAGTTTATCACTGCGCATGAAGAAATGACCACCTCCAACGTTTGGTTTATGTTTTATAAGCATTTTTAATTTTATTGCTTAAATCGCATTTTCTCGGCGAGCTGAGCACTTTTTCTGAATTGTGCCGCTCCCGTCACTCTGGTTAGGTTGGCATCGAAAAAAACGCTCTCGGGTGCTTTAGAGTGCCGAGTTTATCACTGCGCATGAAGAAATGACCACCTCCAACGTTTGGTTTATGTTTTATAAGCATTTTTAATTTTATTGCTTAAATCGCATTTTCTCGGCGAGCTGAGCGCTTTTTCTGAATTGTGCCTGTCCCGTCACTCTGGTTAGGTTGGCATCGAAAAAAACGCTCTCGGGTGCTTTAGAGTGCCGAGTTATTCACTGCGCATGAAGAAATGACCACCTCCAACGTTTGGTTTATGTTTAATAAGCATTTTTAATTTTATTGCTTAAATCGCATTTTCTCGGCGAGCTGAGCGCTTTTTCTGAATTGTGCCGCTCCCGTCACTCTGGTTAGGTTGGCATCGAAAAAAACGCTCTCGGGTGCTTTAGAGTGCCGAGTTATTCACTGCGCATGAAGAAATGACAACCTCCAACGTTTGGTTTATGTTTAATAAGCATTTTTAATTTTATTGCTTAAATCGCATTTTCTCGGCGAGCTGAGCACTTTTTCTGAATTGTGCCGCTCCCGTCACTCTGGTTAGGTTGGCATCGAAAAAAACGCTCTCGGGTGCTTTAGAGTGCCGAGTTTATTACTGCGCATTATGAAATGACCACCTCCAACGTTTGGTTTATGTTTTATAAGCATTTTTAATTTTATTGCTTAAATCGCATTTTCTCGGCGAGCTGAGCGCTTTTTCTGAATTGTGCCGCTCCCGTCACTCTGGTTAGGTTGGCATCGAAAAAAACGCTCTCGGGTGCTTTAGAGTGCCGAGTTTATTACTGCGCATTAAGAAATGACCACCTCCAACGTTTGGTTTATGTTTTATAAGCATTTTTAATTTTATTGCTTAAATCGCATTTTCTCGGCGAGCTGAGCACTTTTTCTGAATTGTGCCGTCCCGTCACTCTGGTTAGGTTGGCATCGAAAAAAACGCTCACGGGTGCTTTAGAGTGCCGAGTTTATTACTGCGCATTAAGAAATGACCACCTCCAACGTTTGGTTTATGTTTTATAAGCATTTTTAATTTTATTGCTTAAATCGCATTTTCTCGGCGAGCTGAGCACTTTTTCTGAATTGTGCCGCTCCTGTCACTCTGGTTAGGTTGGCATCGAAAAAAACGCTCTCGGGTGCTTTAGAGTGCCGAGTTATTCACTGCGCATGGAGAAATGACCACCTCCAACGTTTGGTTTATGTTTTATAAGCATTTTTAATTTTATTGCTTAAATCGCATTTTCTCGGCGAGCTGAGCACTTTTTCTGAATTGTGCCGCTCCCGTCACTCTGGTTAGGTTGGCATCGAAAAAAACGCTCTCGGGTGCTTTAGAGCATGCCGAGTTTATCACTGCGCATGAAGAAATGACCACCTCCAACGTTTGGTTTATGTTTTATAAGCATTTTTAATTTTATTGCTTAAATCGCATTTTCTCGGCGAGCTGAGCGCTTTTTCTGAATTGTGCCGCTCCCGTCACTCTGGTTAGGTTGGCATCGAAAAAAACGCTCTCGGGTGCTTTAGAGTGCCGAGTTTATCACTGCGCATGAAGAAATAACCACCTCCAACGTTTGGTTTATGTTTTATAAGCATTTTTAATTTTATTGCTTAAATCGCATTTTCTCGGCGAGCTGAGCGCTTTTTCTGAATTGTGCCGCTCCCGTAACTCTGGTTATTGGCATCGAAAAAAACGCTCTCGGGTGCTTTAGAGTGCCGAGTTTATCACTGCGCATGAAGAAATGACCACTTCCAACGTTTGGTTTATGTTTTATAAGCATTTTTAATTTTATTGCTTAAATCGCATTTTCTCGGCGAGCTGAGCACTTTTTCTGAATTGTGCCGCTCCCGTCACTCTGGTTAGGTTGGCATCGAAAAAAACGCTCTCGGGTGCTCTAGAGTGCCGAGTTTATTACTGCGCATTAAGAAATGACCACCTCCAACGTTTGGTTTATGTTTTATAAGCATTTTTAATTTTATTACTTAAATCGCATTTTCTCGGCGAGCTGAGCACTTTTTCTGAATTGTGCCGCTCCCGTCACTCTGGTTAGGTTGGCATCGAAAAAAACGCTCTCGGGTGCTTTAGAGTGCCGAGTTATTCACTGCGCATGAAGAAATGACCACCTCCAACGTTTGGTTTATTTTTTATAAGCATTTTTAATTTTATTGCTTAAATCGCATTTTCTCGGCGAGCTGAGCACTTTTTCTGAATTGTGCCGCTCCCGTCACTCTGGTTAGGTTGGCATCGAAAAAAACGCTCTCGGGTGCTTTAGAGTGCCGAGTTTATCACTGCGCATGAAGAAATGACCACCTCCAACGTTTGGTTTATGTTTTATAAGCATTTTTAATTTTATTGCTTAAATCGCATTTTCTCGGCGAGCTGAGCGCTTTTTCTGAATTGTGCCGCTCCCGTCACTCTGGTTAGGTTGGCATCGAAAAAAACGCTCTCGGGTGCTTTAGAGTGCCGAGTTATTCACTGCGCATGAAGAAATGACCACCTCCAACGTTTGGTTTATGTTTAATAAGCATTTTTAATTTTATTGCTTAAATCGCATTTTCTCGGCGAGCTGAGCGCTTTTTCTGAATTGTGCCGCTCCCGTCACTCTGGTTAGGTTGGCATCGAAAAAAACGCTCTCGGAGTGCCGAGTTATTCACTGCGCATGAAGAAATGACCACCTCCAACGTTTGGTTTATGTTTAATAAGCATTTTTAATTTTATTGCTTAAATCGCATTTTCTCGGCGAGCTGAGCACTTTTTCTGCCGCTCCCGTCACTCTGGTTAGGTTGGCATCGAAAAAAACGCTCTCGGGTGCTTTAGAGTGCCGAGTTTATTACTGCTCATTAAGAAATGACCACCTCCAACGTTTGGTTTATGTTTTATAAGCATTTTTAGTTTTATTGCTTAAATCGCATTTTCTCGGCGAGCTGAGCACTTTTTCTGAATTGTGCCGCTCCCGTCACTCTGGTTAGGTTGGCATCGAAAAAAACGCTCTCGGGTGCTTTAGAGTGCCGAGTTATTCACTGCGCATGAAGAAATGACCACCTCCAACGTTTGGTTTATGTTTAATAAGCATTTTTAATTTTATTGCTTGAATCGCATTTTCTCGGCGAGCTGAGCACTTTTTCTGAATTGTGCCGCTCCCGTCACTCTGGTTAGGTTGGCATCGAAAAAAACGCTCTCGGGTGCTTTAGAGTGCCGAGTTTATCACTGCGCATGAAGAAATGACCATCTCCAACGTTTGGTTTATGTTTTATAAGCATTTTTAATTTTATTGCTTAAATCGCATTTTCTCGGCGAGCTGAGCGCTTTTTCTGAATTGTGCCGCTCCCGTCACTCTGGTTAGGTTGGCATCGAAAAAAACGCTCTCGGGTGCTTTAGAGTGCCGAGTTTATCACTGCGCATGAAGAAATGACCACCTCCAACGTTTGGTTTATGTTTTATAAGCATTTTTAATTTTATTGCTTAAATCGCATTTTCTCGGCGAGCTGAGCACTTTTTCTGAATTGTGCCGCTCCCGTCACTCTGGTTAGGTTGGCATCGAAAAAAACGCTCTCGGGTGCTTTAGAGTGCCGAGTTTATCACTGCGCATGAAGAAATGACCACCTCCAACGTTTGGTTTATGTTTTATAAGCATTTTTAATTTTATTGCTTAAATCGCATTTTCTCGGCGAGCTGAGCGCTTTTTCTGAATTGTGCCGCTCCCGTCACTCTGGTTAGGTTGGCATCGAAAAAAACGCTCTCGGGTGCTTTAGAGTGCCGAGTTTATTACTGCGCATTGAGAAATGACCACCTCCAACGTTTGGTTTATGTTTTATAAGCATTTTTAATTTTATTGCTTAAATCGCATTTTCTCGGCGAGCTGAGCACTTTTTCTGAATTGTGCCGCTCCCGTCACTCTGGTTAGGTTGGCATCGAAAAAAACGCTCTCGGGTGCTTTAGAGTGCCGAGTTTATTACTGCGCATTAAGAAATGACCACCTCCAACGTTTGGTTTATGTTTTATAAGCATTTTTAATTTTATTGCTTAAATCGCATTTTCTCGGCGAGCTGAGCGCTTTTTCTGAATTGTGCCGCTCCCGTCACTCTGGTTAGGTTGGCATCGAAAAAAACGCTCTCGGGTGCTTTAGAGTGCCGAGTTTATCACTGCGCATGAAGAAATGACCACCTCCAACGTTTGGTTTATGTTTTATAAGCATTTTTAATTTTATTGCTTAAATCGCATTTTCTCGGCGAGCTTAGCGCTTTTTCTGAATTGTGCCGCTCCCGTAACTCTGGTTAGGTTGGCATCGAAAAAAACGCTCTCGGGTGCTTTAGAGTGCCGAGTTTATCACTGCGCATGAAGAAATGACCACTTCCAACGTTTGGTTTATGTTTTATAAGCATTTTTAATTTTATTGCTTAAATCGCATTTTCTCGGCGAGCTGAGCACTTTTTCTGAATTGTGCCGCTCCCGTCACTCTGGTTAGGTTGGCATCGAAAAAAACGCTCACGGGTGCTTTAGAGTGCCGAGTTTATTACTGCGCATTAAGAAATGACCACCTCCAACGTTTGGTTTATGTTTTATAAGCATTTTTAATTTTATTGCTTAAATCGCATTTTCTCGGCAAGCTGAGCACTTTTTCTGAATTGTGCCGCTCCCGTCACTCTGGTTAGGTTGGCATCGAAAAAAACGCTCTCGGGTGCTTTAGAGTGCCGAGTTATTCACTGCGCATGGAGAAATGACCACCTCCAACGTTTGGTTTATGTTTTATAAGCATTTTTAATTTTATTGCTTAAATCGCATTTTCTCGGCGAGCTGAGCACTTTTTCTGAATTGTGCCGCTCCCGTCACTCTGGTTAGGTTGGCATCGAAAAAAACGCTCTCGGGTGCTTTAGAGTGCCGAGTTTATCACTGCGCATGAAGAAATGACCACCTCCAACGTTTGGTTTATGTTTTATAAGCATTTTTAATTTTATTGCTTAAATCGCATTTTCTCGGCGAGCTGAGCGCTTTTTCTGAATTGTGCCGCTCCCGTCACTCTGGTTAGGTTGGCATCGAAAAAAACGCTCTCGGGTGCTTTAGAGTGCCGAGTTTATCACTGCGCATGAAGAAATGACCACCTCCAACGTTTGGTTTATGTTTTATAAGCATTTTTAATTTTATTGCTTAAATCGCATTTTCTCGGCGAGCTGAGCGCTTTTTCTGAATTGTGCCGCTCCCGTAACTCTGGTTAGGTTGGCATCGAAAAAAACGCTCTCGGGTGCTTTAGAGTGCCGAGTTTATCACTGCGCATGAAGAAATGACCACTTCCAACGTTTGGTTTATGTTTTATAAGCATTTTTAATTTTATTGCTTAAATCGCATTTTCTCGGCGAGCTGAGCGCTTTTTCTGAATTGTGCCGCTCCCGTAACTCTGGTTAGGTTGGCATCGAAAAAAACGCTCTCGGGTGCTTTAGAGTGCCGAGTTTATCACTGCGCATGAAGAAATGACCACTTCCAACGTTTGGTTTATGTTTTATAAGCATTTTTAATTTTATTGCTTAAATCGCATTTTCTCGGCGAGCTGAGCACTTTTTCTGAATTGTGCCGCTCCCGTCACTCTGGTTAGGTTGGCATCGAAAAAAACGCTCTCGGGTGGTCTAGAGTGCCGAGTATATTACTGCGCATTAAGAAATGACCACCTCCAACGTTTGGTTTATGTTTTATAAGCATTTTTAATTTTATTGCTTAAATCGCATTTTCTCGGCGAGCTGAGCACTTTTTCTGAATTGTGCCGCTCCCGTCACTCTGGTTAGGTTGGCATCGAAAAAAACGCTCTCGGGTGCTTTAGAGTGCCGAGTTATTCACTGCGCATGAAGAAATGACCACCTCCAACGTTTGGTTTATGTTTTATAAGCATTTTTAATTTTATTGCTTAAATCGCATTTTCTCGGCGAGCTGAGCACTTTTTCTGAATTGTGCCGCTCCCGTCACTCTGGTTAGGTTGGCATCGAAAAAAACGCTCTCGGGTGCTTTAGAGTGCCGAGTTTATCACTGCGCATGAAGAAATGACCACCTCCAACGTTTGGTTTATGTTTTATAAGCATTTTTAATTTTATTGCTTAAATTGCATTTTCTCGGCGAGCTGAGCGCTTTTTCTGAATTGTGCCGCTCCCGTCACTCTGGTTAGGTTGGCATCGAAAAAAACGCTCTCGGGTGCTTTTGAGTGCCGAGTTATTCACTGCGCATGAAGAAATGACCACCTCCAACGTTTGGTTTATGTTTAATAAGCATTTTTAATTTTATTGCTTAAATCGCATTTTCTCGGCGAGCTGAGCGCTTTTTCTGAATTGTGCCGCTCCCGTAACTCTGGTTAGGTTGGCATCGAAAAAAACGCTCTCGGGTGCTTTAGAGTGCCGAGCTTATCACTGCGCATGAAGAAATGACCACTTCCAACGTTTGGTTTATGTTTTATAAGCATTTTTAATTTTATTGCTTAAATCGCATTTTCTCGGCGAGCTGAGCGCTTTTTCTGAATTGTGCCGCTCCCGTAACTCTGGTTAGGTTGGCATCGAAAAAAACGCTCTCGGGTGCTTTAGAGTGCCGAGTTATTCACTGCGCATGAAGAAATGACCACCTCCAACGTTTGGTTTATGTTTTATAAGCATTTTTAATTTTATTGCTTAAATCGCATTTTCTCGGCGAGCTGAGCACTTTTTCTGAATTGTGCCGCTCCCGTCACTCTGGTTAGGTTGGCATCGAAAAAAACGCTCTCGGGTGCTTTAGAGTGCCGAGTTTATCACTGCGCATGAATAAATGACCACCTCCAACGTTTGGTTTATGTTTTATAAGCATTTTTAATTTTATTGCTTAAATCGCATTTTCTCGGCGAGCTGAGCGCTTTTTCTGAATTGTGCCGCTCCCGTCACTCTGGTTAGGTTGGCATCGAAAAAAACGCTCTCGGGTGCTTTAGAGTGCCGAGTTATTCACTGCGCATGAAGAAATGACCACCTCCAACGTTTGGTTTATGTTTAATAAGCATTTTTAATTTTATTGCTTAAATCGCATTTTCTCGGCGAGCTGAGCGCTTTTTCTGAATTGTGCCGCTCCCGTCACTCTGGTTAGGTTGGCATCGAAAAAAACGCTCTCGGGTGCTTTAGAGTGCCGAGTTATTCACTGCGCATGAAGAAATGACCACCTCCACCGTTTGGTTTATGTTTAATAAGCATTTTTAATTTTATTGCTTAAATCGCATTTTCTCGGCGAGCTGAGCACTTTTTCTGAATTGTGCCGCTCCCGTCACTCTGGTTAGGTTGGCATCGAAAAAAACGCTCTCGGGTGCTTTAGAGTGCCGAGTTTATTACTGCGCATTAAGAAATGACCACCTCCAACGTTTGGTTTATGTTTTATAAGCATTTTTAATTTTATTGCTTAAATCGCATTTTCTCGGCGAGCTGAGCACTTTTTCTGAATTGTGCCGCTCCCGTCACTCTGGTTAGGTTGGCATCGAAAAAAACGCTCTCGGGTGCTTTAGAGTGCCGAGTTTATTACTGCGCATTAAGAAATGACCACCTCCAACGTTTGGTTTATGTTTTATAAGCGTTTTTAATTTTATTGCTTAAATCGCATTTTCTCGGCGAGCTGAGCACTTTTTCTGAATTGTGCCGCTCCCGTCACTCTGGTTAGGTTGGCATCGAAAAAAACGCTCTCGGGTGCTTTAGAGTGCCGAGTTATTCACTGCGCATGAAGAAATGACCACCTCCAACGTTTGGTTTATGTTTTATAAGCATTTTTAATTTTATTGCTTAAATCGCATTTTCACGGCGAGCTGAGCACTTTTTCTGAATTGTGCCGCTACCGTCACTCTGGTTAGGTTGGCATCGAAAAAAACGCTCTCGGGTGCTTTAGAGTGCCGAGTTTATCACTGCGCATGAAGAAATGACCACCTCCAACGTTTGGTTTATGTTTTATAAGCATTTTTAATTTTATTGATTAAATCGCATTTTCTCGGCGAGCTGAGCGCTTTTTCTGAATTGTGCCGCTCCCGTAACTCTGGTTAGGTTGGCATCGAAAAAAACGCTCTCGGGTGCTTTAGAGTTCCGAGTTTATCACTGCGCATGAAGAAATGACCACTTCCAACGTTTGGTTTATGTTTTATAAGCATTTTTAATTTTATTGCTTAAATCGCATTTTCTCGGCGAGCTGAGCACTTTTTCTGAATTGTGCCGCTCCCGTCACTCTGGTTAGGTTGGCATCGAAAAAAACGCTCTCGGGTGCTCTAGAGTGCCGAGTTTATTACTGCGCATTAAGAAATGACCACCTCCAACGTTTGGTTTATGTTTTATAAGCATTTTTAATTTTATTGCTTAAATCGCATTTTCTCGGCGAGCTGAGCACTTTTTCTGAATTGTGCCGCTCCCGTCACTCTGGTTAGGTTGGCATCGAAAAAAACGCTCTCGGGTGCTTTAGAGTGCCGAGTTATTCACTGCGCATGAAGAAATGACCACCTCCAACGTTTGGTTTATGTTTTATAAACATTTTTAATTTTATTGCTTAAATCGCATTTTCTCGGCGAGCTGAGCACTTTTTCTGAATTGTGTCGCTCCCGTCACTCTGGTTAGGTTGGCATCGAAAAAAATGCTCTCGGGTGCTTTAGAGTGCCGAGTTTATCACTGCGCATGAAGAAATGACCACCTCCAACGTTTGGTTTATGTTTTATAAGCATTTTTAATTTTATTGCTTAAATCGCATTTTCTCGGCGAGCTGAGCACTTTTTCTGAATTGTGCCGCTCCCGTCACTCTGGTTAGGTTGGCATCGAAAAAAACGCTCTCGGGTGCTTTAGAGTGCCGAGTTATTCACTGCGCATGAAGAAATGACCACCTCCAACGTTTGGTTTATGTTTTATAAGCATTTTTAATTTTATTGCTTAAATCGCATTTTCTCGGCGAGCTGAGCACTTTTTCTGAATTGTGCCGCTCCCGTCACTCTGGTTAGGTTGGCATCGAAAAAAACGCTCTCGGGTGCTTTAGAGTGCCGAGTTTATCACTGCGCATGAAGAAATGACCACCTCCAACGTTTGGTTTATGTTTTATAAGCATTTTTAATTTTATTGCTTAAATCGCATTTTCTCGGCGAGCTGAGCGCTTTTTCTGAATTGTGCCGCTCCCGTCACTCTGGTTAGGTTGGCATCGAAAAAAACGCTCTCGGGTGCTTTAGAGTGCCGAGTTATTCACTGCGCATGAAGAAATGACCACCTCCAACGTTTGGTTTATGTTTAATAAGCATTTTTAATTTTATTGCTTAAATCGCATTTTCTCGGCGAGCTGAGCGCTTTTTCTGAATTGTGCCGCTCCCGTAACTCTGGTTAGGTTGGCATCGAAAAAAACGCTCTCGGGTGCTTTAGAGTGCCGAGTTTATCACTGCGCATGAAGAAATGACCACTTCCAACGTTTGGTTTATGTTTTATAAGCATTTTTAATTTTATTGCTTAAATCGCATTTTCTCGGCGAGCTGAGCCCTTTTTCTGAATTGTGCCGCTCCCGTAACTCTGGTTAGGTTGGCATCGAAAAAAACGCTCTCGGGTGCTTTAGAGTGCCGAGTTTATCACTGCGCATGAAGAAATGACCACTTCCAACGTTTGGTTTATGTTTTATAAGCATTTTTAATTTTATTGCTTAAATCGCATTTTCTCGGCGAGCTGAGCACTTTTTCTGAATTGTGCCGCTCCCGTCACTCTGGTTAGGTTGGCATCGAAAAAAACGCTCTCGGGTGCTCTAGAGTGCCGAGTTTATTACTGCGCATTAAGAAATGACCACCTCCAACGTTTGGTTTATGTTTTATAAGCATTTTTAATTTTATTGCTTAAATCGCATTTTCTCGGCGAGCTGAGCACTTTTTCTGAATTGTGCCGCTCCCGTCACTCTGGTTAGGTTGGCATCGAAAAAAACGCTCTCGGGTGCTTTAGAGTGCCGAGTTATTCACTGCGCATGAAGAAATGACCACCTCCAACGTTTGGTTTATGTTTTATAGGCATTTTTAATTTTATTGCTTAAATCGCATTTTCTCGGTGAGCTGAGCACTTTTTCTGAATTGTGCCGCTCCCGTCACTCTGGTTAGGTTGGCATCGAAAAAAACGCTCTCGGGTGCTTTAGAGTGCCGAGTTTATCACTGCGCATGAAGAAATGACCACCTCCAACGTTTGGTTTATGTTTTATAAGCATTTTTAATTTTATTGCTTAAATCGCATTTTCTCGGCGAGCTGAGCGCTTTTTCTGAATTGTGCCACTCCCGTCACTCTGGTTAGGTTGGCATCGAAAAAAACGCTCTCGGGTGCTTTAGAGTGCCGAGTTATTCACTGCGCATGAAGAAATGACCACCTCCAACGTTTGGTTTATGTTTAATAAGCATTTTTAATTTTATTGCTTAAATCGCATTTTCTCGGCGAGCTGAGCGCTTTTTCTGAATTGTGCCGCTCCCGTCACTCTGGTTAGGTTGGCATCGAAAAAAACGCTCTCGGGTGCTTTAGAGTGCCGAGTTATTCACTGCGCATGAAGAAATGACCACCTCCACCGTTTGGTTTATGTTTAATAAGCATTTTTAATTGTATTGCTTAAATCGCATTTTCTCGGCGAGCTGAGCACTTTTTCTGAATTGTGCCGCTCCCGTCACTCTGGTTAGGTTGGCATCGAAAAAAACGCTCTCGGGTGCTTTAGAGTGCCGAGTTTATTACTGCGCATTAAGAAATGACCACCTCCAACGTTTGGTTTATGTTTTATAAGCATTTTTAATTTTATTGCTTAAATCGCATTTTCTCGGCGAGCTGAGCACTTTTTCTGAATTGTGCCGCTCCCGTCACTCTGGTTAGGTTGGCATCGAAAAAAACGCTCTCGGGTGCTTTAGAGTGCCGAGTTATTCACTGCGCACGAAGAAATGACCACCTCCAACGTTTGGTTTATGTTTTATAAGCATTTTTAATTTTATTGCTTAAATCGCATTTTCTCGGCGAGCTGAGCGCTTTTTCTGAATTGTGCCGCTCCCGTCACTCTGGTTAGGTTGGCATCGAAAAAAACGCTCTCGGGTGCTTTAGAGTGCCGAGTTTATTACTGCGCATTAAGAAATGACCACCTCCAACGTTTGGTTTATGTTTTATAAGCATTTTTAATTTTATTGCTTAAATCGCATTTTCTCGGCGAGCTGAGCACTTTTTCTGAATTGTGCCGCTCCCGTCACTCTGGTTAGGTTGGCATCGAAAAAAACGCTCTCGGGTGCTTTAGAGTGCCGAGTTTATTACTGCGCATTAAGAAATGACCACCTCCAACGTTTGGTTTATGTTTTATAAGCATTTTTAATTTTATTGCTTAAATCGCATTTTCTCGGCGAGCTGAGCACTTTTTCTGAATTGTGCCGCTCCCGTCACTCTGGTTAGGTTGGCATCGAAAAAAACGCTATCGGGTGCTTTAGAGTGCCGAGTTATTCACTGCGCATGAAGAAATGACCACCTCCAACGTTTGGTTTATGTTTAATAAGCATTTTTAATTTTATTGCTTAAATCGCATTTTCTCGGCGAGCTGAGCACTTTTTCTGAATTGTGCCGCTCCCGTCACTCTGGTTAGGTTGGCATCGAAAAAAACGCTCTCGGGTGCTTTAGAGTGCCGAGTTTATTACTGCGCATTAAGAAATGACCACCTCCAACGTTTGGTTTATGTTTTATAAGCATTTTTAATTTTATTGCTTAAATCGCATTTTCTCGGCGAGCTGAGCACTTTTTCTGAATTGTGCCGCTCCCGTCACTCTGGTTAGGTTGGCATCGAAAAAAACGCTCTCGGGTGCTTTAGAGTGCCGAGTTTATTACTGCGCATTAAGAAATGACCACCTCCAACGTTTGGTTTATGTTTTATAAGCATTTTTAATTTTATTGCTTAAATCGCATTTTCTCGGCGAGCTGAGCGCTTTTTCTGAATTGTGCCGCTCCCGTCACTCTGGTTAGGTTGGCATCGAAAAAAACGCTCTCGGGTGCTTTAGAGTGCCGAGTTATTCACTGCGCATGACGAAATGACCACCTCCAACGTTTGGTTTATGTTTAATAAGCATTTTTAATTTTATTGCTTAAATCGCATTTTCTCGGCGAGCTGAGCACTTTTTCTGAATTGTGCCGCTCCCGTCACTCTGGTTAGGTTGGCATCGAAAAAAACGCTCTCGGGTGCTTTAGAGTGCCGAGTTTATTACTGCGCATTAAGAAATGACCACCTCCAACGTTTGGTTTATGTTTTATAAGCATTTTTAATTTTATTGCTTAAATCGCATTTTCTCGGCGAGCTGAGCGCTTTTTCTGAATTGTGCCGCTCCCGTCACTCTGGTTAGGTTGGCATCGAAAAAAACGCTCTCGGGTGCTTTAGAGTGCCGAGTTATTCACTGCGCATGAAGAAATGACCACCTCCAACGTTTGGTTTATGTTTAATAAGCATTTTTAATTTTATTGCTTAAATCGCATTTTCTCGGCGAGCTGAGCACTTTTTCTGAATTGTGCCGCTCCCGTCACTCTGGTTAGGTTGGCATCGAAAAAAACGCTCTCGGGTGCTTTAGAGTGCCGAGTTTATTACTGCGCATTAAGAAATGACCACCTCCAACGTTTGGTTTATGTTTTATAAGCATTTTTAATTTTATTGCTTAAATCGCATTTTCTCGGCGAGCTGAGCACTTTTTCTGAATTGTGCCGCTCCCGTCACTCTGGTTAGGTTGGCATCGAAAAAAACGCTCTCGGGTGCTTTAGAGTGCCGAGTTTATCACTGCGCATGAAGAAATGAACACCTCCAACGTTTGGTTTATGTTTAATAAGCATTTTTAATTTTATTGCTTAAATCGCATTTTCTCGGCGAGCTGAGCACTTTTTCTGAATTGTGCCGCTCCCGTCACTCTGGTTAGGTTGGCATCGAAAAAAACGCTCTCGGGTGCTTTAGAGTGCCGACTTTATCACTGCGCATGAAGAAATGACCACCTCCAACGTTTGGTTTATGTTTTATAAGCATTTTTAATTTTATTGCTTAAATCGCATTTTCTCGGCGAGCTGAGCACTTTTTCTGAATTGTGCCGCTCCCGTCACTCTGGTTAGGTTGGCATCGAAAAAAACGCTCACGGGTGCTTTAGAGTGCCGAGTTTATTACTGCGCATTAAGAAATGACCACCTCCAACGTTTGGTTTATGTTTTATAAGCATTTTTAATTTTATTGCTTAAATCGCATTTTCTCGGCGAGCTGAGCACTTTTTCTGAATTGTGCCGCTCCCGTCACTCTGGTTAGGTTGGCATCGAAAAAAACGCTCTCGGGTGCTTTAGAGTGCCGAGTTATTCACTGCGCATGAAGAAATGACCACCTCCAACGTTTGGTTTATGTTTTATAAGCATTTTTAATTTTATTGCTTAAATCGCATTTTCTCGGCGAGCTGAGCACTTTTTCTGAATTGTGCCGCTCCCGTCACTCTGGTTAGGTTGGCATCGAAAAAAACGCTCTCGGGTGCTCTAGAGTGCCGAGTTTATTACTGCGCATTAAGAAATGACCACCTCCAACGTTTGGTTTATGTTTTATAAGCATTTTTAATTTTATTGCTTGAATCGCATTTTCTCGGCGAGCTGAGCACTTTTTCTGAATTGTGCCGCTCCCGTCACTCTGGTTAGGTTGGCATCGAAAAAAACGCTCTCGGGTGCTTTAGAGTGCCGAGTTATTCACTGCGCATGAAGAAATGACCACCTCCAATGTTTGGTTTATGTTTAATAAGCATTTTTAATTTTATTGCTTAAATCGCATTTTCTCGGCGAGCTGAGCGCTTTTTCTGAATTGTGCCGCTCCCGTCACTCTGGTTAGGTTGGCATCGAAAAAAACGCTCTCGGGTGCTTTAGAGTGCCGAGTTATTCACTGCGCATGAAGAAATGACCACCTCCAACGTTTGGTTTATGTTTAATAAGCATTTTTAATTTTATTGCTTAAATCGCATTTTCTCGGCGAGCTGAGCACTTTTTCTGAATTGTGCCGCTCCCGTCACTCTGGTTAGGTTGGCATCGAAAAAAACGCTCTCGGGTGCTTTAGAGTGGCGAGTTTATTACTGCGCATTAGGAAATGACCACCTCCAACGTTTGGTTTATGTTTTATAAGCATTTTTAATTTTATTGCTTAAATCGCATTTTCTCGGCGAGCTGAGCGCTTTTTCTGAATTGCGCCGCTCCCGTCACTCTGGTTAGGTTGGCATCGAAAAAAACGCTCTCGGGTGCTTTAGAGTGCCGAGTTTATTACTGCGCATTGAGAAATGACCACCTCCAACGTTTGGTTTATGTTTTATAAGCATTTTTAATTTTATTGCTTAAATCGCATTTTCTCGGCGAGCTGAGCACTTTTTCTGAATTGTGCCGCTCCCGTCACTCTGGTTAGGTTGGCATCGAAAAAAACGCTCTCGGGTGCTCTAGAGTGCCGAGTTTATTACTGCGCATTAAGAAATGACCACCTCCAACGTTTGGTTTATGTTTTATAAGCATTTTTAATTTTATTGCTTAAATCGCATTTTCTCGGCGAGCTGAGCACTTTTTCTGAATTGTGCCGCTCCCGTCACTCTGGTTAGGTTGGCATCGAAAAAAACGCTCTCGGGTGCTTTAGAGTGCCGAGTTTATTACTGCGCATTAAGAAATGACCACCTCCAACGTTTGGTTTATGTTTTATAAGCATTTTTAATTTGATTGCTTAAATCGCATTTTCTCGGCGAGCTGAGCACTTTTTCTGAATTGTGCCGCTCCCGTCACTCTGGTTAGGTTGGCATCGAAAAAAACGCTCTCGGGTGCTTTAGAGTGCCGAGTTATTCACTGCGCATGAAGAAATGACCACCTCCAACGTTTGGTTTATGTTTTATAAGCATTTTTAATTTTATTGCTTAAATCGCATTTTCTCGGCGAGCTGAGCACTTTTTCTGAATTGTGCCGCTCCCGTCACTCTGGTTAGGTTGGCATCGAAAAAAACGCTCTCGGGTGCTTTAGAGTGCCGAGTTTATCACTGCGCATGAAGAAATGACCACCTCCAACGTTTGGTTTATGTTTTATAAGCATTTTTAATTTTATTGCTTAAATCGCATTTTCTCGGCGAGCTGAGCGCTTTTTCTGAATTGTGCCGCTCCCGTCACTCTGGTTAGGTTGGCATCGAAAAAAACGCTCTCGGGTGCTTTAGAGTGCCGAGTTATTCACTGCGCATGAAGAAATGACCACCTCCAATGTTTGGTTTATGTTTAATAAGCATTTTTAATTTTATTGCTTAAATCGCATTTTCTCGGCGAGCTGAGCGCTTTTTCTGAATTGTGCCGCTCCCGTCACTCTGGTTAGGTTGGCATCAAAAAAAACGCTCTCGGGTGCTTTAGAGTGCCGAGTTATTCACTGCGCATGAAGAAATGACCACCTCCAACGTTTGGTTTATGTTTAATAAGCATTTTTAATTTTATTGCTTAAATCGCATTTTCTCGGCGAGCTGAGCACTTTTTCTGAATTGTGCCGCTCCCGTCACTCTGGTTAGGTTGGCATCGAAAAAAACGCTCTCGGGTGCTTTAGAGTGCCGAGTTATTCACTGCGCATGAAGAAATGACCACCTCCAATGTTTGGTTTATGTTTAATAAGCATTTTTAATTTTATTGCTTAAATCGCATTTTCTCGGCGAGCTGAGCGCTTTTTCTGAATTGTGCCGCTCCCGTCACTCTGGTTAGGTTGGCATCGAAAAAAACGCTCTCGGGTGCTTTAGAGTGCCGAGTTATTCACTGCGCATGAAGAAATGACCACCTCCAACGTTTGGTTTATGTTTAATAAGCATTTTTAATTTTATTGCTTAAATCGCATTTTCTCGGCGAGCTGAGCACTTTTTCTGAATTGTGCCGCTCCCGTCACTCTGGTTAGGTTGGCATCGAAAAAAACGCTCTCGGGTGCTTTAGAGTGGCGAGTTTATTACTGCGCATTAGGAAATGACCACCTCCAACGTTTGGTTTATGTTTTATAAGCATTTTTAATTTTATTGCTTAAATCGCATTTTCTCGGCGAGCTGAGCGCTTTTTCTGAATTGCGCCGCTCCCGTCACTCTGGTTAGGTTGGCATCGAAAAAAACGCTCTCGGGTGCTTTAGAGTGCCGAGTTTATTACTGCGCATTGAGAAATGACCACCTCCAACGTTTGGTTTATGTTTTATAAGCATTTTTAATTTTATTGCTTAAATCGCATTTTCTCGGCGAGCTGAGCACTTTTTCTGAATTGTGCCGCTCCCGTCACTCTGGTTAGGTTGGCATCGAAAAAAACGCTCTCGGGTGCTCTAGAGTGCCGAGTTTATTACTGCGCATTAAGAAATGACCACCTCCAACGTTTGGTTTATGTTTTATAAGCATTTTTAATTTTATTGCTTAAATCGCATTTTCTCGGCGAGCTGAGCACTTTTTCTGAATTGTGCCGCTCCCGTCACTCTGGTTAGGTTGGCATCGAAAAAAACGCTCTCGGGTGCTTTAGAGTGCCGAGTTTATTACTGCGCATTAAGAAATGACCACCTCCAACGTTTGGTTTATGTTTTATAAGCATTTTTAATTTGATTGCTTAAATCGCATTTTCTCGGCGAGCTGAGCACTTTTTCTGAATTGTGCCGCTCCCGTCACTCTGGTTAGGTTGGCATCGAAAAAAACGCTCTCGGGTGCTTTAGAGTGCCGAGTTATTCACTGCGCATGAAGAAATGACCACCTCCAACGTTTGGTTTATGTTTTATAAGCATTTTTAATTTTATTGCTTAAATCGCATTTTCTCGGCGAGCTGAGCACTTTTTCTGAATTGTGCCGCTCCCGTCACTCTGGTTAGGTTGGCATCGAAAAAAACGCTCTCGGGTGCTTTAGAGTGCCGAGTTTATCACTGCGCATGAAGAAATGACCACCTCCAACGTTTGGTTTATGTTTTATAAGCATTTTTAATTTTATTGCTTAAATCGCATTTTCTCGGCGAGCTGAGCGCTTTTTCTGAATTGTGCCGCTCCCGTCACTCTGGTTAGGTTGGCATCGAAAAAAACGCTCTCGGGTGCTTTAGAGTGCCGAGTTATTCACTGCGCATGAAGAAATGACCACCTCCAATGTTTGGTTTATGTTTAATAAGCATTTTTAATTTTATTGCTTAAATCGCATTTTCTCGGCGAGCTGAGCGCTTTTTCTGAATTGTGCCGCTCCCGTCACTCTGGTTAGGTTGGCATCAAAAAAAACGCTCTCGGGTGCTTTAGAGTGCCGAGTTATTCACTGCGCATGAAGAAATGACCACCTCCAACGTTTGGTTTATGTTTAATAAGCATTTTTAATTTTATTGCTTAAATCGCATTTTCTCGGCGAGCTGAGCACTTTTTCTGAATTGTGCCGCTCCCGTCACTCTGGTTAGGTTGGCATCGAAAAAAACGCTCTCGGGTGCTTTAGAGTGGCGAGTTTATTACTGCGCATTAGGAAATGACCACCTCCAACGTTTGGTTTATGTTTTATAAGCATTTTTAATTTTATTGCTTAAATCGCATTTTCTCGGCGAGCTGAGCGCTATTTCTGAATTGCGCCGCTCCCGTCACTCTGGTTAGGTTGGCATCGAAAAAAACGCTCTCGGGTGCTTTAGAGTGCCGAGTTTATTACTGCGCATTAAGAAATGACCACCTCCAACGTTTGGTTTATGTTTTATAAGCATTTTTAATTTTATTGCTTAAATCGCATTTTCTCGGCGAGCTGAGCACTTTTTCTGAATTGTGCCGCTCCCGTCACTCTGGTTAGGTTGGCATCGAAAAAAAACGCTCTCGGGTGCTTTAGAGTGCCGAGTTTATTACTGCGCATTAAGAAATGACCACCTCCAACGTTTGGTTTATGTTTTATAAGCATTTTTAATCTTATTGCTTAAATCGCATTTTCTCGGCGAGCTGAGCACTTTTTCTGAATTGTGCCGCTCCCGTCACTCTGGTTAGGTTGGCATCGAAAAAAAACGCTCTCGGGTGCTTTAGAGTGCCGAGTTTATTACTGCGCATTAAGAAATGACCACCTCCAACGTTTGGTTTATGTTTTATAAGCATTTTTAATTTTATTGCTTAAATCGCATTTTCTCGGCGAGCTGAGCACTTTTTCTGAATTGTGCCGCTCCCGTCACTCTGGTTTGGTTGGCATCGAAAAAAACGCTCTCGGGTGCTTTAGAGTGCCGAGTTATTCACTGCGCATGAAGAAATGACCACCTCCAACGTTTGGTTTATGTTTAATAAGCATTTTTAATTTTATTGCTTGAATCGCATTTTCTCGGCGAGCTGAGCACTTTTTCTGAATTGTGCCGCTCCCGTCACTCTGGTTAGGTTGGCATCGAAAAAAACGCTCTCGGGTGCTTTAGAGTGCCGAGTTTATCACTGCGCATGAAGAAATGACCACCTCCAACGTTTGGTTTATGTTTTATAAGCATTTTTAATTTTATTGCTTAAATCGCATTTTCTCGGCGAGCTGAGCGCTTTTTCTGAATTGTGCCGCTCCCGTCACTCTGGTTAGGTTGGCATCGAAAAAAACGCTCTCGGGTGCTTTAGAGTGCCGAGTTTATCACTGCGCATGAAGAAATGACCACCTCCAACGTTTGGTTTATGTTTTATAAGCATTTTTAATTTTATTGCTTAAATCGCATTTTCTCGGCGAGCTGAGCACTTTTTCTGAATTGTGCCGCTCCCGTCACTCTGGTTAGGTTGGCATCGAAAAAAACGCTCTCGGGTGCTTTAGAGTGCCGAGTTTATTACTGCTCATTAAGAAATGACCACCTCCAACGTTTGGTTTATGTTTTATAAGCATTTTTAATTTTATTGCTTAAATCGCATTTTCTCGGCGAGCTGAGCGCTTTTTCTGAATTGTGCCGCTCCCGTCACTCTGGTTAGGTTGGCATCGAAAAAAACGCTCTCGGGTGCTTTAGAGTGCCGAGTTATTCACTGCGCATGAAGAAATGACAACCTCCAACGTTTGGTTTATGTTTTATAAGCATTTTTAATTTTATTGCTTAAATCGCATTTTCTCGGCGAGCTGAGCACTTTTTCTGAATTGTGCCGCTCCCGTCACTCTGGTTAGGTTGGCATCGAAAAAAACGCTCTCGGGTGCTTTAGAGTGCCGAGTTTATCACTGCGCATGAAGAAATGACCACTTCCAACGTTTGGTTTATGTTTTATAAGCATTTTTAATTTTATTGCTTAAATCGCATTTTCTCGGCGAGCTGAGCGCTTTTTCTGAATTGTGCCGCTCCCGTAACTCTGGTTAGGTTGGCATCGAAAAAAACGCTCTCGGGTGCTTTAGAGTGCCGAGTTTATCACTGCGCATGAAGAAATGACCACTTCCAACGTTTGGTTTATGTTTTATAAGCATTTTTAATTTTATTGCTTAAATCGCATTTTCTCGGCGAGCTGAGCACTTTTTCTGAATTGTGCCGCTCCCGTCACTCTGGTTAGGTTGGCATCGAAAAAAACGCTCTCGGGTGCTCTAGAGTGCCGAGTTTATTACTGCGCATTAAGAAATGACCACCTCCAACGTTTGGTTTATGTTTTATAAGCATTTTTAATTTTATTGCTTAAATCGCATTTTCTCGGCGAGCTGAGCACTTTTTCTGAATTGTGCCGCTCCCGTCACTCTGGTTAGGTTGGCATCGAAAAAAACGCTCTCGGGTGCTTTAGAGTGCCGAGTTATTCACTGCGCATGAAGAAATGACCACCTCCAACGTTTGGTTTATGTTTTATAAGCATTTTTAATTTTATTGCTTAAATCGCATTTTCTCGGCGAGCTGAGCACTTTTTCTGAATTGTGCCGCTCCCGTCACTCTGGTTAGGTTGGCATCGAAAAAAACGCTCTCGGGTGCTTTAGAGTGCCGAGTTTATTACTGCGCATTGAGAAATGACCACCTCCAACGTTTGGTTTATGTTTTATAAGCATTTTTAATTTTATTGCTTAAATCGCATTTTCTCGGCGAGCTGAGCACTTTTTCTGAATTGTGCCGCTCCCGTCACTCTGGTTAGGTTGGCATCGAAAAAAACGCTCTCGGGTGCTCTAGAGTGCCGAGTTTATTACTGCGCATTAAGAAATGACCACCTCCAACGTTTGGTTTATGTTTTATAAGCATTTTTAATTTTATTGCTTAAATCGCATTTTCTCGGCGAGCTGAGCACTTTTTCTGAATTGTGCCGCTCCCGTCACTCTGGTTAGGTTGGCATCGAAAAAAACGCTCTCGGGTGCTTTAGAGTGCCGAGTTTATTACTGCGCATTAAGAAATGACCACCTCCAACGTTTGGTTTATGTTTTATAAGCATTTTTAATTTGATTGCTTAAATCGCATTTTCTCGGTGAGCTGAGCACTTTTTCTGAATTGTGCCGCTCCCGTCACTCTGGTTAGGTTGGCATCGAAAAAAACGCTCTCGGGTGCTTTAGAGTGCCGAGTTATTCACTGCGCATGAAGAAATGACCACCTCCAACGTTTGGTTTATGTTTTATAAGCATTTTTAATTTTATTGCTTAAATCGCATTTTCTCGGCGAGCTGAGCACTTTTTCTGAATTGTGCCGCTCCCGTCACTCTGGTTAGGTTGGCATCGAAAAAAACGCTCTCGGGTGCTTTAGAGTGCCGAGTTTATCACTGCGCATGAAGAAATGACCACCTCCAACGTTTGGTTTATGTTTTATAAGCATTTTTAATTTTATTGCTTAAATCGCATTTTCTCGGCGAGCTGAGCGCTTTTTCTGAATTGTGCCGCTCCCGTCACTCTGGTTAGGTTGGCATCGAAAAAAACGCTCTCGGGTGCTTTAGAGTGCCGAGTTATTCACTGCGCACGAAGAAATGACCACCTCCAATGTTTGGTTTATGTTTAATAAGCATTTTTAATTTTATTGCTTAAATCGCATTTTCTCGGCGAGCTGAGCGCTTTTTCTGAATTGTGCCGCTCCCGTCACTCTGGTTAGGTTGGCATCGAAAAAAACGCTCTCGGGTGCTTTAGAGTGCCGAGTTATTCACTGCGCATGAAGAAATGACCACCTCCAACGTTTGGTTTATGTTTAATAAGCATTTTTAATTTTATTGCTTAAATCGCATTTTCTCGGCGAGCTGAGCACTTTTTCTGAATTGTGCCGCTCCCGTCACTCTGGTTAGGTTGGCATCGAAAAAAACGCTCTCGGGTGCTTTAGAGTGGCGAGTTTATTACTGCGCATTAGGAAATGACCACCTCCAACGTTTGGTTTATGTTTTATAAGCATTTTTAATTTTATTGCTTAAATCGCATTTTCTCGGCGAATTGAGCGCTTTTTCTGAATTGCGCCGCTCCCGTCACTCTGGTTAGGTTGGCATCGAAAAAAACGCTCTCGGGTGCTTTAGAGTGCCGAGTTTATTACTGCGCATTAAGAAATGACCACCTCCAACGTTTGGTTTATGTTTTATAAGCATTTTTAATTTTATTGCTTAAATCGCATTTTCTCGGCGAGCTGAGCACTTTTTCTGAATTGTGCCGCTCCCGTCACTCTGGTTAGGTTGGCATCGAAAAAAACGCTCTCGGGTGCTTTAGAGTGCCGAGTTTATTACTGCGCATTAAGAAATGACCACCTCCAACGTTTGGTTTATGTTTTATAAGCATTTTTAATCTTATTGCTTAAATCGCATTTTCTCGGCGAGCTGAGCACTTTTTCTGAATTGTGCCGCTCCCGTCACTCTGGTTAGGTTGGCATCGAAAAAAACGCTCTCGGGTGCTTTAGAGTGCCGAGTTTATTACTGCGCATTAAGAAATGACCACCTCCAACGTTTGGTTTATGTTTTATAAGCATTTTTAATTTTATTGCTTAAATCGCATTTTCTCGGCGAGCTGAGCACTTTTTCTGAATTGTGCCGCTCCCGTCACTCTGGTTAGGTTGGCATCGAAAAAAACGCTCTCGGGTGCTTTAGAGTGCCGAGTTATTCACTGCGCATGAAGAAATGACCACCTCCAACGTTTGGTTTATGTTTAATAAGCATTTTTAATTTTATTGCTTGAATCGCATTTTCTCGGCGAGCTGAGCACTTTTTCTGAATTGTGCCGCTCCCGTCACTCTGGTTAGGTTGGCATCGAAAAAAACGCTCTCGGGTGCTTTAGAGTGCCGAGTTTATCACTGCGCATGAAGAAATGACCACCTCCAACGTTTGGTTTATGTTTTATAAGCATTTTTAATTTTATTGCTTAAATCGCATTTTCTCGGCGAGCTGAGCGCTTTTTCTGAATTGTGCCGCTCCCGTCACTCTGGTTAGGTTGGCATCGAAAAAAACGCTCTCGGGTGCTTTAGAGTGCCGAGTTTATCACTGCGCATGAAGAAATGACCACCTCCAACGTTTGGTTTATGTTTTATAAGCATTTTTAATTTTATTGCTTAAATCGCATTTTCTCGGCGAGCTGAGCACTTTTTCTGAATTGTGCCGCTCCCGTCACTCTGGTTAGGTTGGCATCGAAAAAAACGCTCTCGGGTGCTTTAGAGTGCCGAGTTTATCACTGCGCAAGAAGAAATGACCACCTCCAACGTTTGGTTTATGTTTTATAAGCATTTTTAATTTTATTGCTTAAATCGCATTTTCTCGGCGAGCTGAGCGCTTTTTCTGAATTGTGCCTGTCCCGTCACTCTGGTTAGGTTGGCATCGAAAAAAACGCTTTCGGGTGCTTTAGAGTGCCGAGTTATTCACTGCGCATGAAGAAATGACCACCTCCAACGTTTGGTTTATGTTTAATAAGCATTTTTAATTTTATTGCTTAAATCGCATTTTCTCGGCGAGCTGAGCGCTTTTTCTGAATTGTGCCGCTCCCGTCACTCTGGTTAGGTTGGCATCGAAAAAAACGCTCTCGGGTGCTTTAGAGTGCCGAGTTATTCACTGCGCATGAAGAAATGACAACCTCCAACGTTTGGTTTATGTTTAATAAGCATTTTTAATTTTATTGCTTAAATCGCATTTTCTCGGCGAGCTGAGCACTTTTTCTGAATTGTGCCGCTCCCGTCACTCTGGTTAGGTTGGCATCGAAAAAAACGCTCTCGGGTGCTTTAGAGTGCCGAGTTTATTACTGCGCATTAAGAAATGACCACCTCCAACGTTTGGTTTATGTTTTATAAGCATTTTTAATTTTATTGCTTAAATCGCATTTTCTCGGCGAGCTGAGCGCTTTTTCTGAATTGTGCCGCTCCCGTAACTCTGGTTAGGTTGGCATCGAAAAAAACGCTCTCGGGTGCTTTAGAGTGCCGAGTTTATCACTGCGCATGAAGAAATGACCACTTCCAACGTTTGGTTTATGTTTTATAAGCATTTTTAATTTTATTGCTTAAATCGCATTTTCTCGGCGAGCTGAGCACTTTTTCTGAATTGTGCCGCTCCCGTCACTCTGGTTAGGTTGGCATCGAAAAAAACGCTCTCGGGTGCTTTAGAGTGCCGAGTTTATCACTGCGCAAGAAGAAATGACCACCTCCAACGTTTGGTTTATGTTTTATAAGCATTTTTAATTTTATTGCTTAAATCGCATTTTCTCGGCGAGCTGAGCGCTTTTTCTGAATTGTGCCTGTCCCGTCACTCTGGTTAGGTTGGCATCGAAAAAAACGCTCTCGGGTGCTTTAGAGTGCCGAGTTATTCACTGCGCATGAAGAAATGACCACCTCCAACGTTTGGTTTATGTTTAATAAGCATTTTTAATTTTATTGCTTAAATCGCATTTTCTCGGCGAGCTGAGCGCTTTTTCTGAATTGTGCCGCTCCCGTCACTCTGGTTAGGTTGGCATCGAAAAAAACGCTCTCGGGTGCTTTAGAGTGCCGAGTTATTCACTGCGCATGAAGAAATGACAACCTCCAACGTTTGGTTTATGTTTAATAAGCATTTTTAATTTTATTGCTTAAATCGCATTTTCTCGGCGAGCTGAGCACTTTTTCTGAATTGTGCCGCTCCCGTCACTCTGGTTAGGTTGGCATCGAAAAAAACGCTCTCGGGTGCTTTAGAGTGCCGAGTTTATTACTGCGCATTAAGAAATGACCACCTCCAACGTTTGGTTTATGTTTTATAAGCATTTTTAATTTTATTGCTTAAATCGCATTTTCTCGGCGAGCTGAGCGCTTTTTCTGAATTGTGCCGCTCCCGTAACTCTGGTTAGGTTGGCATCGAAAAAAACGCTCTCGGGTGCTTTAGAGTGCCGAGTTTATCACTGCGCATGAAGAAATGACCACTTCCAACGTTTGGTTTATGTTTTATAAGCATTTTTAATTTTATTGCTTAAATCGCATTTTCTCGGCGAGCTGAGCGCTTTTTCTGAATTGTGCCGCTCCCGTAACTCTGGTTAGGTTGGCATCGAAAAAAACGCTCTCGGGTGCTTTAGAGTGCCGAGTTTATCACTGCGCATGAAGAAATGACCACTTCCAACGTTTGGTTTATGTTTTATAAGCATTTTTAATTTTATTGCTTAAATCGCATTTTCTCGGCGAGCTGAGCACTTTTTCTGAATTGTGCCGCTCCCGTCACTCTGGTTAGGTTGGCATCGAAAAAAACGCTCTCGGGTGCTCTAGAGTGCCGAGTTTATTACTGCGCATTAAGAAATGACCACCTCCAACGTTTGGTTTATGTTTTATAAGCATTTTTAATTTTTTTGCTTAAATCGCATTTTCTCGGCGAGCTGAGCACTTTTTCTGAATTGTGCCGCTCCCGTCACTCTGGTTAGGTTGGCATCGAAAAAAACGCTCTCGGGTGCTTTAGAGTGCCGAGTTATTCACTGCGCATGAAGAAATGACCACCTCCAACGTTTGGTTTATGTTTTATAAGCATTTTTAATTTTATTGCTTAAATCGCATTTTCTCGGCGAGCTGAGCACTTTTTCTGAATTGTGCCGCTCCCGTCACTCTGGTTAGGTTGGCATCGAAAAAAACGCTCTCGGGTGCTTTAGAGTGCCGAGTTTATTACTGCGCATTGAGAAATGACCACCTCCAACGTTTGGTTTATGTTTTATAAGCATTTTTAATTTTATTGCTTAAATCGCATTTTCTCGGCGAGCTGAGCACTTTTTCTGAATTGTGCCGCTCCCGTCACTCTGGTTAGGTTGGCATCGAAAAAAACGCTCTCGGGTGCTCTAGAGTGCCGAGTTTATTACTGCGCATTAAGAAATGACCACCTCCAACGTTTGGTTTATGTTTTATAAGCATTTTTAATTTTATTGCTTAAATCGCATTTTCTCGGCGAGCTGAGCACTTTTTCTGAATTGTGCCGCTCCCGTCACTCTGGTTAGGTTGGCATCGAAAAAAACGCTCTCGGGTGCTTTAGAGTGCCGAGTTTATTACTGCGCATTAAGAAATGACCACCTCCAACGTTTGGTTTATGTTTTATAAGCATTTTTAATTTGATTGCTTAAATCGCATTTTCTCGGCGAGCTGAGCACTTTTTCTGAATTGTGCCGCTCCCGTCACTCTGGTTAGGTTGGCATCGAAAAAAACGCTCTCGGGTGCTTTAGAGTGCCGAGTTATTCACTGCGCATGAAGAAATGACCACCTCCAACGTTTGGTTTATGTTTTATAAGCATTTTTAATTTTATTGCTTAAATCGCATTTTCTCGGCGAGCTGAGCACTTTTTCTGAATTGTGCCGCTCCCGTCACTCTGGTTAGGTTGGCATCGAAAAAAACGCTCTCGGGTGCTTTAGAGTGCCGAGTTTATCACTGCGCATGAAGAAATGACCACCTCCAACGTTCGGTTTATGTTTTATAAGCATTTTTAATTTTATTGCTTAAATCGCATTTTCTCGGCGAGCTGAGCGCTTTTTCTGAATTGTGCCGCTCCCGTCACTCTGGTTAGGTTGGCATCGAAAAAAACGCTCTCGGGTGCTTTAGAGTGCCGAGTTATTCACTGCGCATGAAGAAATGACCACCTCCAATGTTTGGTTTATGTTTAATAAGCATTTTTAATTTTATTGCTTAAATCGCATTTTCTCGGCGAGCTGAGCGCTTTTTCTGAATTGTGCCGCTCCCGTCACTCTGGTTAGGTTGGCATCGAAAAAAACGCTCTCGGGTGCTTTAGAGTGCCGAGTTATTCACTGCGCATGAAGAAATGACCACCTCCAACGTTTGGTTTATGTTTAATAAGCATTTTTAATTTTATTGCTTAAATCGCATTTTCTCGGCGAGCTGAGCACTTTTTCTGAATTGTGCCGCTCCCGTCACTCTGGTTAGGTTGGCATCGAAAAAAACGCTCTCGGGTGCTTTAGAGTGGCGAGTTTATTACTGCGCATTAGGAAATGACCACCTCCAACGTTTGGTTTATGTTTTATAAGCATTTTTAATTTTATTGCTTAAATCGCATTTTCTCGGCGAGCTGAGCGCTTTTTCTGAATTGCGCCGCTCCCGTCACTCTGGTTAGGTTGGCATCGAAAAAAACGCTCTCGGGTGCTTTAGAGTGCCGAGTTTATTACTGCGCATTAAGAAATGACCACCTCCAACGTTTGGTTTATGTTTTATAAGCATTTTTAATTTTATTGCTTAAATCGCATTTTCTCGGCGAGCTGAGCACTTTTTCTGAATTGTGCCGCTCCCGTCACTCTGGTTAGGTTGGCATCGAAAAAAAACGCTCTCGGGTGCTTTAGAGTGCCGAGTTTATTACTGCGCATTAAGAAATGACCACCTCCAACGTTTGGTTTATGTTTTATAAGCATTTTTAATCTTATTGCTTAAATCGCATTTTCTCGGCGAGCTGAGCACTTTTTCTGAATTGTGCCGCTCCCGTCACTCTGGTTAGGTTGGCATCGAAAAAAAACGCTCTCGGGTGCTTTAGAGTGCCGAGTTTATTACTGCGCATTAAGAAATGACCACCTCCAACGTTTGGTTTATGTTTTATAAGCATTTTTAATTTTATTGCTTAAATCGCATTTTCTCGGCGAGCTGAGCACTTTTTCTGAATTGTGCCGCTCCCGTCACTCTGGTTTGGTTGGCATCGAAAAAAACGCTCTCGGGTGCTTTAGAGTGCCGAGTTATTCACTGCGCATGAAGAAATGACCACCTCCAACGTTTGGTTTATGTTTAATAAGCATTTTTAATTTTATTGCTTGAATCGCATTTTCTCGGCGAGCTGAGCACTTTTTCTGAATTGTGCCGCTCCCGTCACTCTGGTTAGGTTGGCATCGAAAAAAACGCTCTCGGGTGCTTTAGAGTGCCGAGTTTATCACTGCGCATGAAGAAATGACCACCTCCAACGTTTGGTTTATGTTTTATAAGCATTTTTAATTTTATTGCTTAAATCGCATTTTCTCGGCGAGCTGAGCGCTTTTTCTGAATTGTGCCGCTCCCGTCACTCTGGTTAGGTTGGCATCGAAAAAAACGCTCTCGGGTGCTTTAGAGTGCCGAGTTTATCACTGCGCATGAAGAAATGACCACCTCCAACGTTTGGTTTATGTTTTATAAGCATTTTTAATTTTATTGCTTAAATCGCATTTTCTCGGCGAGCTGAGCACTTTTTCTGAATTGTGCCGCTCCCGTCACTCTGGTTAGGTTGGCATCGAAAAAAACGCTCTCGGGTGCTTTAGAGTGCCGAGTTTATTACTGCTCATTAAGAAATGACCACCTCCAACGTTTGGTTTATGTTTTATAAGCATTTTTAATTTTATTGCTTAAATCGCATTTTCTCGGCGAGCTGAGCGCTTTTTCTGAATTGTGCCGCTCCCGTCACTCTGGTTAGGTTGGCATCGAAAAAAACGCTCTCGGGTGCTTTAGAGTGCCGAGTTATTCACTGCGCATGAAGAAATGACAACCTCCAACGTTTGGTTTATGTTTAATAAGCATTTTTAATTTTATTGCTTAAATCGCATTTTCTCGGCGAGCTGAGCACTTTTTCTGAATTGTGCCGCTCCCGTCACTCTGGTTAGGTTGGCATCGAAAAAAACGCTCTCGGGTGCTTTAGAGTGCCGAGTTTATTACTGCGCATTAAGAAATGACCACCTCCAACGTTTGGTTTATGTTTTATAAGCATTTTTAATTTTATTGCTTAAATCGCATTTTCTCGGCGAGCTGAGCGCTTTTTCTGAATTGTGCCGCTCCCGTCACTCTGGTTAGGTTGGCATCGAAAAAAACGCTCTCGGGTGCTTTAGAGTGCCGAGTTTATTACTGCGCATTAAGAAATGACCACCTCCAACGTTTGGTTTATGTTTTATAAGCATTTTTAATTTTATTGCTTAAATCGCATTTTCTCGGCGAGCTGAGCAGTTTTTCTGAATTGTGCCGTCCCGTCACTCTGGTTAGGTTGGCATCGAAAAAAACGCTCACGGGTGCTTTAGAGTGCCGAGTTTATTACTGCGCATTAAGAAATGACCACCTCCAACGTTTGGTTTATGTTTTATAAGCATTTTTAATTTTATTGCTTAAATCGCATTTTCTCGGCGAGCTGAGCACTTTTTCTGAATTGTGCCGCTCCCGTCACTCTGGTTAGGTTGGCATCGAAAAAAACGCTCTCGGGTGCTTTAGAGTGCCGAGTTATTCACTGCGCATGGAGAAATGACCACCTCCAACGTTTGGTTTATGTTTTATAAGCATTTTTAATTTTATTGCTTAAATCGCATTTTTTTGGCGAGCTGAGCACTTTTTCTGAATTGTGCCGCTCCCGTCACTCTGGTTAGGTTGGCATCGAAAAAAACGCTCTCGGGTGCTTTAGAGTGCCGAGTTTATCACTGCGCATGAAGAAATGACCACCTCCAACGTTTGGTTTATGTTTTATAAGCATTTTTAATTTTATTGCTTAAATCGCATTTTCTCGGCGAGCTGAGCGCTTTTTCTGAATTGTGCCGCTCCCGTCACTCTGGTTAGGTTGGCATGGAAAAAAACGCTCTCGGGTGCTTTAGAGTGCCGAGTTTATCACTGCGCATGAAGAAATGACCACCTCCAACGTTTGGTTTATGTTTTATAAGCATTTTTAATTTTATTGCTTAAATCGCATTTTCTCGGCGAGCTGAGCGCTTTTTCTGAATTGTGCCGCTCCCGTAACTCTGGTTAGGTTGGCATCGAAAAAAACGCTCTCGGGTGCTTTAGAGTGCCGAGTTTATCACTGCGCATGAAGAAATGACCACTTCCAACGTTTGGTTTATGTTTTATAAGCATTTTTAATTTTATTGCTTAAATCGCATTTTCTCGGCGAGCTGAGCGCTTTTTCTGAATTGTGCCGCTCCCGTAACTCTGGTTAGGTTGGCATCGAAAAAAACGCTCTCGGGTGCTTTAGAGTGCCGAGTTTATCACTGCGCATGAAGAAATGACCACTTCCAACGTTTGGTTTATGTTTTATAAGCATTTTTAATTTTATTGCTTAAATCGCATTTTCTCGGCGAGCTGAGCACTTTTTCTGAATTGTGCCGCTCCCGTCACTCTGGTTAGGTTGGCATCGAAAAAAACGCTCTCGGGTGCTCTAGAGTGCCGAGTTTATTACTGCGCATTAAGAAATGACCACCTCCAACGTTTGGTTTATGTTTTATAAGCATTTTTAATTTTATTGCTTGAATCGCATTTTCTCGGCGAGCTGAGCACTTTTTCTGAATTGTGCCGCTCCCGTCACTCTGGTTAGGTTGGCATCGAAAAAAACGCTCTCGGGTGCTTTAGAGTGCCGAGTTATTCACTGCGCATGAAGAAATGACCACCTCCAATGTTTGGTTTACGTTTAATAAGCATTTTTAATTTTATTGCTTAAATCGCATTTTCTCGGCGAGCTGAGCGCTTTTTCTGAATTGTGCCGCTCCCGTCACTCTGGTTAGGTTGGCATCGAAAAAAACGCTCTCGGGTGCTTTAGAGTGCCGAGTTATTCACTGCGCATGAAGAAATGACCACCTCCAACGTTTGGTTTATGTTTAATAAGCATTTTTAATTTTATTGCTTAAATCGCATTTTCTCGGCGAGCTGAGCACTTTTTCTGAATTGTGCCGCTCCCGTCACTCTGGTTAGGTTGGCATCGAAAAAAACGCTCTCGGGTGCTTTAGAGTGGCGAGTTTATTACTGCGCATTAGGAAATGACCACCTCCAACGTTTGGTTTATGTTTTATAAGCATTTTTAATTTTATTGCTTAAATCGCATTTTCTCGGCGAGCTGAGCGCTTTTTCTGAATTGCGCCGCTCCCGTCACTCTGGTTAGGTTGGCATCGAAAAAAACGCTCTCGGGTGCTTTAGAGTGCCGAGTTTATTACTGCGCATTGAGAAATGACCACCTCCAACGTTTGGTTTATGTTTTATAAGCATTTTTAATTTTATTGCTTAAATCGCATTTTCTCGGCGAGCTGAGCACTTTTTCTGAATTGTGCCGCTCCCGTCACTCTGGTTAGGTTGGCATCGAAAAAAACGCTCTCGGGTGCTCTAGAGTGCCGAGTTTATTACTGCGCATTAAGAAATGACCACCTCCAACGTTTGGTTTATGTTTTATAAGCATTTTTAATTTTATTGCTTAAATCGCATTTTCTCGGCGAGCTGAGCACTTTTTCTGAATTGTGCCGCTCCCGTCACTCTGGTTAGGTTGGCATCGAAAAAAACGCTCTCGGGTGCTTTAGAGTGCCGAGTTTATTACTGCGCATTAAGAAATGACCACCTCCAACGTTTGGTTTATGTTTTATAAGCATTTTTAATTTGATTGCTTAAATCGCATTTTCTCGGCGAGCTGAGCACTTTTTCTGAATTGTGCCGCTCCCGTCACTCTGGTTAGGTTGGCATCGAAAAAAACGCTCTCGGGTGCTTTAGAGTGCCGAGTTATTCACTGCGCATGAAGAAATGACCACCTCCAACGTTTGGTTTATGTTTTATAAGCATTTTTAATTTTATTGCTTAAATCGCATTTTCTCGGCGAGCTGAGCACTTTTTCTGAATTGTGCCGCTCCCGTCACTCTGGTTAGGTTGGCATCGAAAAAAACGCTCTCGGGTGCTTTAGAGTGCCGAGTTTATCACTGCGCATGAAGAAATGACCACCTCCAACGTTTGGTTTATGTTTTATAAGCATTTTTAATTTTATTGCTTAAATCGCATTTTCTCGGCGAGCTGAGCGCTTTTTCTGAATTGTGCCGCTCCCGTCACTCTGGTTAGGTTGGCATCGAAAAAAACGCTCTCGGGTGCTTTAGAGTGCCGAGTTATTCACTGCGCATGAAGAAATGACCACCTCCAATGTTTGGTTTATGTTTAATAAGCATTTTTAATTTTATTGCTTAAATCGCATTTTCTCGGCGAGCTGAGCGCTTTTTCTGAATTGTGCCGCTCCCGTCACTCTGGTTAGGTTGGCATCGAAAAAAACGCTCTCGGGTGCTTTAGAGTGCCGAGTTATTCACTGCGCATGAAGAAATGACCACCTCCAACGTTTGGTTTATGTTTAATAAGCATTTTTAATTTTATTGCTTAAATCGCATTTTCTCGGCGAGCTGAGCACTTTTTCTGAATTGTGCCGCTCCCGTCACTCTGGTTAGGTTGGCATCGAAAAAAACGCTCTCGGGTGCTTTAGAGTGGCGAGTTTATTACTGCGCATTAGGAAATGACCACCTCCAACGTTTGGTTTATGTTTTATAAGCATTTTTAATTTTATTGCTTAAATCGCATTTTCTCGGCGAGCTGAGCGCTTTTTCTGAATTGCGCCGCTCCCGTCACTCTGGTTAGGTTGGCATCGAAAAAAACGCTCTCGGGTGCTTTAGAGTGCCGAGTTTATTACTGCGCATTAAGAAATGACCACCTCCAACGTTTGGTTTATGTTTTATAAGCATTTTTAATTTTATTGCTTAAATCGCATTTTCTCGGCGAGCTGAGCACTTTTTCTGAATTGTGCCGCTCCCGTCACTCTGGTTAGGTTGGCATCGAAAAAAAACGCTCTCGGGTGCTTTAGAGTGCCGAGTTTATTACTGCGCATTAAGAAATGACCACCTCCAACGTTTGGTTTATGTTTTATAAGCATTTTTAATCTTATTGCTTAAATCGCATTTTCTCGGCGAGCTGAGCACTTTTTCTGAATTGTGCCGCTCCCGTCACTCTGGTTAGGTTGGCATCGAAAAAAAACGCTCTCGGGTGCTTTAGAGTGCCGAGTTTATTACTGCGCATTAAGAAATGACCACCTCCAACGTTTGGTTTATGTTTTATAAGCATTTTTAATTTTATTGCTTAAATCGCATTTTCTCGGCGAGCTGAGCACTTTTTCTGAATTGTGCCGCTCCCGTCACTCTGGTTTGGTTGGCATCGAAAAAAACGCTCTCGGGTGCTTTAGAGTGCCGAGTTATTCACTGCGCATGAAGAAATGACCACCTCCAACGTTTGGTTTATGTTTAATAAGCATTTTTAATTTTATTGCTTGAATCGCATTTTCTCGGCGAGCTGAGCACTTTTTCTGAATTGTGCCGCTCCCGTCACTCTGGTTAGGTTGGCATCGAAAAAAACGCTCTCGGGTGCTTTAGAGTGCCGAGTTTATCACTGCGCATGAAGAAATGACCACCTCCAACGTTTGGTTTATGTTTTATAAGCATTTTTAATTTTATTGCTTAAATCGCATTTTCTCGGCGAGCTGAGCGCTTTTTCTGAATTGTGCCGCTCCCGTCACTCTGGTTAGGTTGGCATCGAAAAAAACGCTCTCGGGTGCTTTAGAGTGCCGAGTTTATCACTGCGCATGAAGAAATGACCACCTCCAACGTTTGGTTTATGTTTTATAAGCATTTTTAATTTTATTGCTTAAATCGCATTTTCTCGGCGAGCTGAGCACTTTTTCTGAATTGTGCCGCTCCCGTCACTCTGGTTAGGTTGGCATCGAAAAAAACGCTCTCGGGTGCTTTAGAGTGCCGAGTTTATTACTGCTCATTAAGAAATGACCACCTCCAACGTTTGGTTTATGTTTTATAAGCATTTTTAATTTTATTGCTTAAATCGCATTTTCTCGGCGAGCTGAGCGCTTTTTCTGAATTGTGCCGCTCCCGTCACTCTGGTTAGGTTGGCATCGAAAAAAACGCTCTCGGGTGCTTTAGAGTGCCGAGTTATTCACTGCGCATGAAGAAATGACAACCTCCAACGTTTGGTTTATGTTTAATAAGCATTTTTAATTTTATTGCTTAAATCGCATTTTCTCGGCGAGCTGAGCACTTTTTCTGAATTGTGCCGCTCCCGTCACTCTGGTTAGGTTGGCATCGAAAAAAACGCTCTCGGGTGCTTTAGAGTGCCGAGTTTATTACTGCGCATTAAGAAATGACCACCTCCAACGTTTGGTTTATGTTTTATAAGCATTTTTAATTTTATTGCTTAAATCGCATTTTCTCGGCGAGCTGAGCGCTTTTTCTGAATTGTGCCGCTCCCGTCACTCTGGTTAGGTTGGCATCGAAAAAAACGCTCTCGGGTGCTTTAGAGTGCCGAGTTTATTACTGCGCATTAAGAAATGACCACCTCCAACGTTTGGTTTATGTTTTATAAGCATTTTTAATTTTATTGCTTAAATCGCATTTTCTCGGCGAGCTGAGCAGTTTTTCTGAATTGTGCCGTCCCGTCACTCTGGTTAGGTTGGCATCGAAAAAAACGCTCACGGGTGCTTTAGAGTGCCGAGTTTATTACTGCGCATTAAGAAATGACCACCTCCAACGTTTGGTTTATGTTTTATAAGCATTTTTAATTTTATTGCTTAAATCGCATTTTCTCGGCGAGCTGAGCACTTTTTCTGAATTGTGCCGCTCCCGTCACTCTGGTTAGGTTGGCATCGAAAAAAACGCTCTCGGGTGCTTTAGAGTGCCGAGTTATTCACTGCGCATGGAGAAATGACCACCTCCAACGTTTGGTTTATGTTTTATAAGCATTTTTAATTTTATTGCTTAAATCGCATTTTCTCGGCGAGCTGAGCACTTTTTCTGAATTGTGCCGCTCCCGTCACTCTGGTTAGGTTGGCATCGAAAAAAACGCTCTCGGGTGCTTTAGAGTGCCGAGTTTATCACTGCGCATGAAGAAATGACCACCTCCAACGTTTGGTTTATGTTTTATAAGCATTTTTAATTTTATTGCTTAAATCGCATTTTCTCGGCGAGCTGAGCGCTTTTTCTGAATTGTGCCGCTCCCGTCACTCTGGTTAGGTTGGCATGGAAAAAAACGCTCTCGGGTGCTTTAGAGTGCCGAGTTTATCACTGCGCATGAAGAAATGACCACCTCCAACGTTTGGTTTATGTTTTATAAGCATTTTTAATTTTATTGCTTAAATCGCATTTTCTCGGCGAGCTGAGCGCTTTTTCTGAATTGTGCCGCTCCCGTAACTCTGGTTAGGTTGGCATCGAAAAAAACGCTCTCGGGTGCTTTAGAGTGCCGAGTTTATCACTGCGCATGAAGAAATGACCACTTCCAACGTTTGGTTTATGTTTTATAAGCATTTTTAATTTTATTGCTTAAATCGCATTTTCTCGGCGAGCTGAGCGCTTTTTCTGAATTGTGCCGCTCCCGTAACTCTGGTTAGGTTGGCATCGAAAAAAACGCTCTCGGGTGCTTTAGAGTGCCGAGTTTATCACTGCGCATGAAGAAATGACCACTTCCAACGTTTGGTTTATGTTTTATAAGCATTTTTAATTTTATTGCTTAAATCGCATTTTCTCGGCGAGCTGAGCACTTTTTCTGAATTGTGCCGCTCCCGTCACTCTGGTTAGGTTGGCATCGAAAAAAACGCTCTCGGGTGCTCTAGAGTGCCGAGTTTATTACTGCGCATTAAGAAATGACCACCTCCAACGTTTGGTTTATGTTTTATAAGCATTTTTAATTTTATTGCTTGAATCGCATTTTCTCGGCGAGCTGAGCACTTTTTCTGAATTGTGCCGCTCCCGTCACTCTGGTTAGGTTGGCATCGAAAAAAACGCTCTCGGGTGCTTTAGAGTGCCGAGTTATTCACTGCGCATGAAGAAATGACCACCTCCAATGTTTGGTTTATGTTTAATAAGCATTTTTAATTTTATTGCTTAAATCGCATTTTCTCGGCGAGCTGAGCGCTTTTTCTGAATTGTGCCGCTCCCGTCACTCTGGTTAGGTTGGCATCGAAAAAAACGCTCTCGGGTGCTTTAGAGTGCCGAGTTATTCACTGCGCATGAAGAAATGACCACCTCCAACGTTTGGTTTATGTTTAATAAGCATTTTTAATTTTATTGCTTAAATCGCATTTTCTCGGCGAGCTGAGCACTTTTTCTGAATTGTGCCGCTCCCGTCACTCTGGTTAGGTTGGCATCGAAAAAAACGCTCTCGGGTGCTTTAGAGTGGCGAGTTTATTACTGCGCATTAGGAAATGACCACCTCCAACGTTTGGTTTATGTTTTATAAGCATTTTTAATTTTATTGCTTAAATCGCATTTTCTCGGCGAGCTGAGCGCTTTTTCTGAATTGCGCCGCTCCCGTCACTCTGGTTAGGTTGGCATCGAAAAAAACGCTCTCGGGTGCTTTAGAGTGCCGAGTTTATTACTGCGCATTAAGAAATGACCACCTCCAACGTTTGGTTTATGTTTTATAAGCATTTTTAATTTTATTGCTTAAATCGCATTTTCTCGGCGAGCTGAGCACTTTTTCTGAATTGTGCCGCTCCCGTCACTCTGGTTAGGTTGGCATCGAAGAAAACGCTCTCGGGTGCTTTAGAGTGCCGAGTTTATTACTGCGCATTAAGAAATGACCACCTCCAACGTTTGGTTTATGTTTTATAAGCATTTTTAATCTTATTGCTTAAATCGCATTTTCTCGGCGAGCTGAGCACTTTTTCTGAATTGTGCCGCTCCCGTCACTCTGGTTAGGTTGGCATCGAAAAAAAACGCTCTCGGGTGCTTTAGAGTGCCGAGTTTATTACTGCGCATTAAGAAATGACCACCTCCAACGTTTGGTTTATGTTTTATAAGCATTTTTAATTTTATTGCTTAAATCGCATTTTCTCGGCGAGCTGAGCACTTTTTCTGAATTGTGCCGCTCCCGTCACTCTGGTTAGGTTGGCATCGAAAAAAACGCTCTCGGGTGCTTTAGAGTGCCGAGTTATTCACTGCGCATGAAGAAATGACCACCTCCAACGTTTGGTTTATGTTTAATAAGCATTTTTAATTTTATTGCTTGAATCGCATTTTCTCGGCGAGCTGAGCACTTTTTCTGAATTGTGCCGCTCCCGTCACTCTGGTTAGGTTGGCATCGAAAAAAACGCTCTCGGGTGCTTTAGAGTGCCGAGTTTATCACTGCGCATGAAGAAATGACCACCTCCAACGTTTGGTTTATGTTTTATAAGCATTTTTAATTTTATTGCTTAAATCGCATTTTCTCGGCGAGCTGAGCGCTTTTTCTGAATTGTGCCGCTCCCGTCACTCTGGTTAGGTTGGCATCGAAAAAAACGCTCTCGGGTGCTTTAGAGTGCCGAGTTTATCACTGCGCATGAAGAAATGACCACCTCCAACGTTTGGTTTATGTTTTATAAGCATTTTTAATTTTATTGCTTAAATCGCATTTTCTCGGCGAGCTGAGCACTTTTTCTGAATTGTGCCGCTCCCGTCACTCTGGTTAGGTTGGCATCGAAAAAAACGCTCTCGGGTGCTTTAGAGTGCCGAGTTTATTACTGCTCATTAAGAAATGACCACCTCCAACGTTTGGTTTATGTTTTATAAGCATTTTTAATTTTATTGCTTAAATCGCATTTTCTCGGCGAGCTGAGCGCTTTTTCTGAATTGTGCCGCTCCCGTCACTCTGGTTAGGTTGGCATCGAAAAAAACGCTCTCGGGTGCTTTAGAGTGCCGAGTTATTCACTGCGCATGAAGAAATGACAACCTCCAACGTTTGGTTTATGTTTAATAAGCATTTTTAATTTTATTGCTTAAATCGCATTTTCTCGGCGAGCTGAGCACTTTTTCTGAATTGTGCCGCTCCCGTCACTCTGGTTAGGTTGGCATCGAAAAAAACGCTCTCGGGTGCTTTAGAGTGCCGAGTTTATTACTGCGCATTAAGAAATGACCACCTCCAACGTTTGGTTTATGTTTTATAAGCATTTTTAATTTTATTGCTTAAATCGCATTTTCTCGGCGAGCTGAGCGCTTTTTCTGAATTGTGCCGCTCCCGTCACTCTGGTTAGGTTGGCATCGAAAAAAACGCTCTCGGGTGCTTTAGAGTGCCGAGTTTATTACTGCGCATTAAGAAATGACCACCTCCAACGTTTGGTTTATGTTTTATAAGCATTTTTAATTTTATTGCTTAAATCGCATTTTCTCGGCGAGCTGAGCAGTTTTTCTGAATTGTGCCGTCCCGTCACTCTGGTTAGGTTGGCATCGAAAAAAACGCTCACGGGTGCTTTAGAGTGCCGAGTTTATTACTGCGCATTAAGAAATGACCACCTCCAACGTTTGGTTTATGTTTTATAAGCATTTTTAATTTTATTGCTTAAATCGCATTTTCTCGGCGAGCTGAGCACTTTTTCTGAATTGTGCCGCTCCCGTCACTCTGGTTAGGTTGGCATCGAAAAAAACGCTCTCGGGTGCTTTAGAGTGCCGAGTTATTCACTGCGCATGGAGAAATGACCACCTCCAACGTTTGGTTTATGTTTTATAAGCATTTTTAATTTTATTGCTTAAATCGCATTTTCTCGGCGAGCTGAGCACTTTTTCTGAATTGTGCCGCTCCCGTCACTCTGGTTAGGTTGGCATCGAAAAAAACGCTCTCGGGTGCTTTAGAGTGCCGAGTTTATCACTGCGCATGAAGAAATGACCACCTCCAACGTTTGGTTCATGTTTTATAAGCATTTTTAATTTTATTGCTTAAATCGCATTTTCTCGGCGAGCTGAGCGCTTTTTCTGAATTGTGCCGCTCCCGTCACTCTGGTTAGGTTGGCATGGAAAAAAACGCTCTCGGGTGCTTTAGAGTGCCGAGTTTATCACTGCGCATGAAGAAATGACCACCTCCAACGTTTGGTTTATGTTTTATAAGCATTTTTAATTTTATTGCTTAAATCGCATTTTCTCGGCGAGCTGAGCGCTTTTTCTGAATTGTGCCGCTCCCGTAACTCTGGTTAGGTTGGCATCGAAAAAAACGCTCTCGGGTGCTTTAGAGTGCCGAGTTTATCACTGCGCATGAAGAAATGACCACTTCCAACGTTTGGTTTATGTTTTATAAGCATTTTTAATTTTATTGCTTAAATCGCATTTTCTCGGCGAGCTGAGCGCTTTTTCTGAATTGTGCCGCTCCCGTAACTCTGGTTAGGTTGGCATCGAAAAAAACGCTCTCGGGTGCTTTAGAGTGCCGAGTTTATCACTGCGCATGAAGAAATGACCACTTCCAACGTTTGGTTTATGTTTTATAAGCATTTTTAATTTTATTGCTTAAATCGCATTTTCTCGGCGAGCTGAGCACTTTTTCTGAATTGTGCCGCTCCCGTCACTCTGGTTAGGTTGGCATCGAAAAAAACGCTCTCGGGTGCTCTAGAGTGCCGAGTTTATTACTGCGCATTAAGAAATGACCACCTCCAACGTTTGGTTTATGTTTTATAAGCATTTTTAATTTTATTGCTTAAATCGTATTTTCTCGGCGAGCTGAGCACTTTTTCTGAATTGTGCCGCTCCCGTCACTCTGGTTAGGTTGGCATCGAAAAAAACGCTCTCGGGTGCTTTAGAGTGCCGAGTTATTCACTGCGCATGAAGAAATGACCACCTCCAACGTTTGGTTTATGTTTTATAAGCATTTTTAATTTTATTGCTTAAATCGCATTTTCTCGGCGAGCTGAGCACTTTTTCTGAATTGTGCCGCTCCCGTCACTCTGGTTAGGTTGGCATCGAAAAAAACGCTCTCGGGTGCTTTAGAGTGCCGAGTTTATTACTGCGCATTGAGAAATGACCACCTCCAACGTTTGGTTTATGTTTTATAAGCATTTTTAATTTTATTGCTTAAATCGCATTTTCTCGGCGAGCTGAGCACTTTTTCTGAATTGTGCCGCTCCCGTCACTCTGGTTAGGTTGGCATCGAAAAAAACGCTCTCGGGTGCTCTAGAGTGCCGAGTTTATTACTGCGCATTAAGAAATGACCACCTCCAACGTTTGGTTTATGTTTTATAAGCATTTTTAATTTTATTGCTTAAATCGCATTTTCTCGGCGAGCTGAGCACTTTTTCTGAATTGTGCCGCTCCCGTCACTCTGGTTAGGTTGGCATCGAAAAAAACGCTCTCGGGTGCTTTAGAGTGCCGAGTTTATTACTGCGCATTAAGAAATGACCACCTCCAACGTTTGGTTTATGTTTTATAAGCATTTTTAATTTGATTGCTTAAATCGCATTTTCTCGGCGAGCTGAGCACTTTTTCTGAATTGTGCCGCTCCCGTCACTCTGGTTAGGTTGGCATCGAAAAAAACGCTCTCGGGTGCTTTAGAGTGCCGAGTTATTCACTGCGCATGAAGAAATGACCACCTCCAACGTTTGGTTTATGTTTTATAAGCATTTTTAATTTTATTGCTTAAATCGCATTTTCTCGGCGAGCTGAGCACTTTTTCTGAATTGTGCCGCTCCCGTCACTCTGGTTAGGTTGGCATCGAAAAAAACGCTCTCGGGTGCTTTAGAGTGCCGAGTTTATCACTGCGCATGAAGAAATGACCACCTCCAACGTTTGGTTTATGTTTTATAAGCATTTTTAATTTTATTGCTTAAATCGCATTTTCTCGGCGAGCTGAGCGCTTTTTCTGAATTGTGCCGCTCCCGTCACTCTGGTTAGGTTGGCATCGAAAAAAACGCTCTCGGGTGCTTTAGAGTGCCGAGTTATTCACTGCGCACGAAGAAATGACCACCTCCAATGTTTGGTTTATGTTTAATAAGCATTTTTAATTTTATTGCTTAAATCGCATTTTCTCGGCGAGCTGAGCGCTTTTTCTGAATTGTGCCGCTCCCGTCACTCTGGTTAGGTTGGCATCGAAAAAAACGCTCTCGGGTGCTTTAGAGTGCCGAGTTATTCACTGCGCATGAAGAAATGACCACCTCCAACGTTTGGTTTATGTTTAATAAGCATTTTTAATTTTATTGCTTAAATCGCATTTTCTCGGCGAGCTGAGCACTTTTTCTGAATTGTGCCGCTCCCGTCACTCTGGTTAGGTTGGCATCGAAAAAAACGCTCTCGGGTGCTTTAGAGTGGCGAGTTTATTACTGCGCATTAGGAAATGACCACCTCCAACGTTTGGTTTATGTTTTATAAGCATTTTTAATTTTATTGCTTAAATCGCATTTTCTCGGCGAATTGAGCGCTTTTTCTGAATTGCGCCGCTCCCGTCACTCTGGTTAGGTTGGCATCGAAAAAAACGCTCTCGGGTGCTTTAGAGTGCCGAGTTTATTACTGCGCATTAAGAAATGACCACCTCCAACGTTTGGTTTATGTTTTATAAGCATTTTTAATTTTATTGCTTAAATCGCATTTTCTCGGCGAGCTGAGCACTTTTTCTGAATTGTGCCGCTCCCGTCACTCTGGTTAGGTTGGCATCGAAAAAAACGCTCTCGGGTGCTTTAGAGTGCCGAGTTTATTACTGCGCATTAAGAAATGACCACCTCCAACGTTTGGTTTATGTTTTATAAGCATTTTTAATCTTATTGCTTAAATCGCATTTTCTCGGCGAGCTGAGCACTTTTTCTGAATTGTGCCGCTCCCGTCACTCTGGTTAGGTTGGCATCGAAAAAAACGCTCTCGGGTGCTTTAGAGTGCCGAGTTTATTACTGCGCATTAAGAAATGACCACCTCCAACGTTTGGTTTATGTTTTATAAGCATTTTTAATTTTATTGCTTAAATCGCATTTTCTCGGCGAGCTGAGCACTTTTTCTGAATTGTGCCGCTCCCGTCACTCTGGTTAGGTTGGCATCGAAAAAAACGCTCTCGGGTGCTTTAGAGTGCCGAGTTATTCACTGCGCATGAAGAAATGACCACCTCCAACGTTTGGTTTATGTTTAATAAGCATTTTTAATTTTATTGCTTGAATCGCATTTTCTCGGCGAGCTGAGCACTTTTTCTGAATTGTGCCGCTCCCGTCACTCTGGTTAGGTTGGCATCGAAAAAAACGCTCTCGGGTGCTTTAGAGTGCCGAGTTTATCACTGCGCATGAAGAAATGACCACCTCCAACGTTTGGTTTATGTTTTATAAGCATTTTTAATTTTATTGCTTAAATCGCATTTTCTCGGCGAGCTGAGCGCTTTTTCTGAATTGTGCCGCTCCCGTCACTCTGGTTAGGTTGGCATCGAAAAAAACGCTCTCGGGTGCTTTAGAGTGCCGAGTTTATCACTGCGCATGAAGAAATGACCACCTCCAACGTTTGGTTTATGTTTTATAAGCATTTTTAATTTTATTGCTTAAATCGCATTTTCTCGGCGAGCTGAGCACTTTTTCTGAATTGTGCCGCTCCCGTCACTCTGGTTAGGTTGGCATCGAAAAAAACGCTCTCGGGTGCTTTAGAGTGCCGAGTTTATCACTGCGCAAGAAGAAATGACCACCTCCAACGTTTGGTTTATGTTTTATAAGCATTTTTAATTTTATTGCTTAAATCGCATTTTCTCGGCGAGCTGAGCGCTTTTTCTGAATTGTGCCTGTCCCGTCACTCTGGTTAGGTTGGCATCGAAAAAAACGCTCTCGGGTGCTTTAGAGTGCCGAGTTATTCACTGCGCATGAAGAAATGACCACCTCCAACGTTTGGTTTATGTTTAATAAGCATTTTTAATTTTATTGCTTAAATCGCATTTTCTCGGCGAGCTGAGCGCTTTTTCTGAATTGTGCCGCTCCCGTCACTCTGGTTAGGTTGGCATCGAAAAAAACGCTCTCGGGTGCTTTAGAGTGCCGAGTTATTCACTGCGCATGAAGAAATGACAACCTCCAACGTTTGGTTTATGTTTAATAAGCATTTTTAATTTTATTGCTTAAATCGCATTTTCTCGGCGAGCTGAGCACTTTTTCTGAATTGTGCCGCTCCCGTCACTCTGGTTAGGTTGGCATCGAAAAAAACGCTCTCGGGTGCTTTAGAGTGCCGAGTTTATTACTGCGCATTAAGAAATGACCACCTCCAACGTTTGGTTTATGTTTTATAAGCATTTTTAATTTTATTGCTTAAATCGCATTTTCTCGGCGAGCTGAGCGCTTTTTCTGAATTGTGCCGCTCCCGTAACTCTGGTTAGGTTGGCATCGAAAAAAACGCTCTCGGGTGCTTTAGAGTGCCGAGTTTATCACTGCGCATGAAGAAATGACCACTTCCAACGTTTGGTTTATGTTTTATAAGCATTTTTAATTTTATTGCTTAAATCGCATTTTCTCGGCGAGCTGAGCACTTTTTCTGAATTGTGCCGCTCCCGTCACTCTGGTTAGGTTGGCATCGAAAAAAACGCTCTCGGGTGCTTTAGAGTGCCGAGTTTATCACTGCGCAAGAAGAAATGACCACCTCCAACGTTTGGTTTATGTTTTATAAGCATTTTTAATTTTATTGCTTAAATCGCATTTTCTCGGCGAGCTGAGCGCTTTTTCTGAATTGTGCCTGTCCCGTCACTCTGGTTAGGTTGGCATCGAAAAAAACGCTCTCGGGTGCTTTAGAGTGCCGAGTTATTCACTGCGCATGAAGAAATGACCACCTCCAACGTTTGGTTTATGTTTAATAAGCATTTTTAATTTTATTGCTTAAATCGCATTTTCTCGGCGAGCTGAGCGCTTTTTCTGAATTGTGCCGCTCCCGTCACTCTGGTTAGGTTGGCATCGAAAAAAACGCTCTCGGGTGCTTTAGAGTGCCGAGTTATTCACTGCGCATGAAGAAATGACAACCTCCAACGTTTGGTTTATGTTTAATAAGCATTTTTAATTTTATTGCTTAAATCGCATTTTCTCGGCGAGCTGAGCACTTTTTCTGAATTGTGCCGCTCCCGTCACTCTGGTTAGGTTGGCATCGAAAAAAACGCTCTCGGGTGCTTTAGAGTGCCGAGTTTATTACTGCGCATTAAGAAATGACCACCTCCAACGTTTGGTTTATGTTTTATAAGCATTTTTAATTTTATTGCTTAAATCGCATTTTCTCGGCGAGCTGAGCGCTTTTTCTGAATTGTGCCGCTCCCGTAACTCTGGTTAGGTTGGCATCGAAAAAAACGCTCTCGGGTGCTTTAGAGTGCCGAGTTTATCACTGCGCATGAAGAAATGACCACTTCCAACGTTTGGTTTATGTTTTATAAGCATTTTTAATTTTATTGCTTAAATCGCATTTTCTCGGCGAGCTGAGCGCTTTTTCTGAATTGTGCCGCTCCCGTAACTCTGGTTAGGTTGGCATCGAAAAAAACGCTCTCGGGTGCTTTAGAGTGCCGAGTTTATCACTGCGCATGAAGAAATGACCACTTCCAACGTTTGGTTTATGTTTTATAAGCATTTTTAATTTTATTGCTTAAATCGCATTTTCTCGGCGAGCTGAGCACTTTTTCTGAATTGTGCCGCTCCCGTCACTCTGGTTAGGTTGGCATCGAAAAAAACGCTCTCGGGTGCTCTAGAGTGCCGAGTTTATTACTGCGCATTAAGAAATGACCACCTCCAACGTTTGGTTTATGTTTTATAAGCATTTTTAATTTTTTTGCTTAAATCGCATTTTCTCGGCGAGCTGAGCACTTTTTCTGAATTGTGCCGCTCCCGTCACTCTGGTTAGGTTGGCATCGAAAAAAACGCTCTCAGGTGCTTTAGAGTGCCGAGTTATTCACTGCGCATGAAGAAATGACCACCTCCAACGTTTGGTTTATGTTTTATAAGCATTTTTAATTTTATTGCTTAAATCGCATTTTCTCGGCGAGCTGAGCACTTTTTCTGAATTGTGCCGCTCCCGTCACTCTGGTTAGGTTGGCATCGAAAAAAACGCTCTCGGGTGCTTTAGAGTGCCGAGTTTATTACTGCGCATTGAGAAATGACCACCTCCAACGTTTGGTTTATGTTTTATAAGCATTTTTAATTTTATTGCTTAAATCGCATTTTCTCGGCGAGCTGAGCACTTTTTCTGAATTGTGCCGCTCCCGTCACTCTGGTTAGGTTGGCATCGAAAAAAACGCTCTCGGGTGCTCTAGAGTGCCGAGTTTATTACTGCGCATTAAGAAATGACCACCTCCAACGTTTGGTTTATGTTTTATAAGCATTTTTAATTTTATTGCTTAAATCGCATTTTCTCGGCGAGCTGAGCACTTTTTCTGAATTGTGCCGCTCCCGTCACTCTGGTTAGGTTGGCATCGAAAAAAACGCTCTCGGGTGCTTTAGAGTGCCGAGTTTATTACTGCGCATTAAGAAATGACCACCTCCAACGTTTGGTTTATGTTTTATAAGCATTTTTAATTTGATTGCTTAAATCGCATTTTCTCGGCGAGCTGAGCACTTTTTCTGAATTGTGCCGCTCCCGTCACTCTGGTTAGGTTGGCATCGAAAAAAACGCTCTCGGGTGCTTTAGAGTGCCGAGTTATTCACTGCGCATGAAGAAATGACCACCTCCAACGTTTGGTTTATGTTTTATAAGCATTTTTAATTTTATTGCTTAAATCGCATTTTCTCGGCGAGCTGAGCACTTTTTCTGAATTGTGCCGCTCCCGTCACTCTGGTTAGGTTGGCATCGAAAAAAACGCTCTCGGGTGCTTTAGAGTGCCGAGTTTATCACTGCGCATGAAGAAATGACCACCTCCAACGTTTGGTTTATGTTTTATAAGCATTTTTAATTTTATTGCTTAAATCGCATTTTCTCGGCGAGCTGAGCGCTTTTTCTGAATTGTGCCGCTCCCGTCACTCTGGTTAGGTTGGCATCGAAAAAAACGCTCTCGGGTGCTTTAGAGTGCCGAGTTATTCACTGCGCATGAAGAAATGACCACCTCCAATGTTTGGTTTATGTTTAATAAGCATTTTTAATTTTATTGCTTAAATCGCATTTTCTCGGCGAGCTGAGCGCTTTTTCTGAATTGTGCCGCTCCCGTCACTCTGGTTAGGTTGGCATCGAAAAAAACGCTCTCGGGTGCTTTAGAGTGCCGAGTTATTCACTGCGCATGAAGAAATGACCACCTCCAACGTTTGGTTTATGTTTAATAAGCATTTTTAATTTTATTGCTTAAATCGCATTTTCTCGGCGAGCTGAGCACTTTTTCTGAATTGTGCCGCTCCCGTCACTCTGGTTAGGTTGGCATCGAAAAAAACGCTCTCGGATGCTTTAGAGTGGCGAGTTTATTACTGCGCATTAGGAAATGACCACCTCCAACGTTTGGTTTATGTTTTATAAGCATTTTTAATTTTATTGCTTAAATCGCATTTTCTCGGCGAGCTGAGCGCTTTTTCTGAATTGCGCCGCTCCCGTCACTCTGGTTAGGTTGGCATCGAAAAAAACGCTCTCGGGTGCTTTAGAGTGCCGAGTTTATTACTGCGCATTAAGAAATGACCACCTCCAACGTTTGGTTTATGTTTTATAAGCATTTTTAATTTTATTGCTTAAATCGCATTTTCTCAGCGAGCTGAGCACTTTTTCTGAATTGTGCCGCTCCCGTCACTCTGGTTAGGTTGGCATCGAAAAAAACGCTCTCGGGTGCTTTAGAGTGCCGAGTTTATTACTGCGCATTAAGAAATGACCACCTCCAACGTTTGGTTTATGTTTTATAAGCATTTTTAATTTGATTGCTTAAATCGCATTTTCTCGGCGAGCTGAGCACTTTTTCTGAATTGTGCCGCTCCCGTCACTCTGGTTAGGTTGGCATCGAAAAAAACGCTCTCGGGTGCTTTAGAGTGCCGAGTTATTCACTGCGCATGAAGAAATGACCACCTCCAACGTTTGGTTTATGTTTTATAAGCATTTTTAATTTTATTGCTTAAATCGCATTTTCTCGGCGAGCTGAGCACTTTTTCTGAATTGTGCCGCTCCCGTCACTCTGGTTAGGTTGGCATCGAAAAAAACGCTCTCGGGTGCTTTAGAGTGCCGAGTTTATCACTGCGCATGAAGAAATGACCACCTCCAACGTTTGGTTTATGTTTTATAAGCATTTTTAATTTTATTGCTTAAATCGCATTTTCTCGGCGAGCTGAGCGCTTTTTCTGAATTGTGCCGCTCCCGTCACTCTGGTTAGGTTGGCATCGAAAAAAACGCTCTCGGGTGCTTTAGAGTGCCGAGTTATTCACTGCGCATGAAGAAATGACCACCTCCAATGTTTGGTTTATGTTTAATAAGCATTTTTAATTTTATTGCTTAAATCGCATTTTCTCGGCGAGCTGAGCGCTTTTTCTGAATTGTGCCGCTCCCGTCACTCTGGTTAGGTTGGCATCGAAAAAAACGCTCTCGGGTGCTTTAGAGTGCCGAGTTATTCACTGCGCATGAAGAAATGACCACCTCCAACGTTTGGTTTATGTTTAATAAGCATTTTTAATTTTATTGCTTAAATCGCATTTTCTCGGCGAGCTGAGCACTTTTTCTGAATTGTGCCGCTCCCGTCACTCTGGTTAGGTTGGCATCGAAAAAAACGCTCTCGGATGCTTTAGAGTGGCGAGTTTATTACTGCGCATTAGGAAATGACCACCTCCAACGTTTGGTTTATGTTTTATAAGCATTTTTAATTTTATTGCTTAAATCGCATTTTCTCGGCGAGCTGAGCGCTTTTTCTGAATTGCGCCGCTCCCGTCACTCTGGTTAGGTTGGCATCGAAAAAAACGCTCTCGGGTGCTTTAGAGTGCCGAGTTTATTACTGCGCATTAAGAAATGACCACCTCCAACGTTTGGTTTATGTTTTATAAGCATTTTTAATTTTATTGCTTAAATCGCATTTTCTCGGCGAGCTGAGCACTTTTTCTGAATTGTGCCGCTCCCGTCACTCTGGTTAGGTTGGCATCGAAAAAAACGCTCTCGGGTGCTTTAGAGTGCCGAGTTTATTACTGCGCATTAAGAAATGACCACCTCCAACGTTTGATTTATGTTTTATAAGCATTTTTAATCTTATTGCTTAAATCGCATTTTCTCGGCGAGCTGAGCACTTTTTCTGAATTGTGCCGCTCCCGTCACTCTGGTTAGGTTGGCATCGAAAAAAAACGCTCTCGGGTGCTTTAGAGTGCCGAGTTTATTACTGCGCATTAAGAAATGACCACCTCCAACGTTTGGTTTATGTTTTATAAGCATTTTTAATTTTATTGCTTAAATCGCATTTTCTCGGTGAGCTGAGCACTTTTTCTGAATTGTGCCGCTCCCGTCACTCTGGTTAGGTTGGCATCGAAAAAAACGCTCTCGGGTGCTTTAGAGTGCCGAGTTATTCACTGCGCATGAAGAAATGACCACCTCCAACGTTTGGTTTATGTTTAATAAGCATTTTTAATTTTATTGCTTGAATCGCATTTTCTCGGCGAGCTGAGCACTTTTTCTGAATTGTGCCGCTCCCGTCACTCTGGTTAGGTTGGCATCGAAAAAAACGCTCTCGGGTGCTTTAGAGTGCCGAGTTTATCACTGCGCATGAAGAAATGACCACCTCCAACGTTTGGTTTATGTTTTATAAGCATTTTTAATTTTATTGCTTAAATCGCATTTTCTCGGCGTGCTGAGCGCTTTTTCTGAATTGTGCCGCTCCCGTCACTCTGGTTAGGTTGGCATCGAAGAAAACGCTCTCGGGTGCTTTAGAGTGCCGAGTTTATCACTGCGCATGAAGAAATGACCACCTCCAACATTTGGTTTATGTTTTATAAGCATTTTTAATTTTATTGCTTAAATCGCATTTTCTCGGCGAGCTGAGCACTTTTTCTGAATTGTGCCGCTCCCGTCACTCTGGTTAGGTTGGCATCGAAAAAAACGCTCTCGGGTGCTTTAGAGTGCCGAGTTTATCACTGCGCATGAAGAAATGACCACCTCCAACGTTTGGTTTATGTTTTATAAGCATTTTTAATTTTATTGCTTAAATCGCATTTTCTCGGCGAGCTGAGCGCTTTTTCTGAATTGTGCCTGTCCCGTCACTCTGGTTAGGTTGGCATCGAAAAAAACGCTCTCGGGTGCTTTAGAGTGCCGAGTTTATCACTGCGCATGAAGAAATGACCACCTCCAACGTTTGGTTTATGTTTCATAAGCATTTTTAATTTTATTGCTTAAATCGCATTTTCTCGGCTAGCTGAGCGCTTTTTCTGAATTGTGCCGCTCCCGTCACTCTGGTTAGGTTGGCATCGAAAAAAACGCTCTCGGGTGCTTTAGAGTGCCGAGTTTATCACTGCGCATGAAGAAATGACCACCTCCAACGTTTGGTTTATGTTGTATAAGCATTTTTAATTTTATTGCTTAAATCGCATTTTCTCGGCGAGCTGAGCGCTTTTTCTGAATTGTGCCGCTCCCGTCACTCTGGTTAGGTTGGCATCGAAAAAAACGCTCTCGGGTGCTTTAGAGTGCCGAGTTTATCACTGCGCATGAAGAAATGACCACCTCCAACGTTTGGTTTATGTTTTATAAGCATTTTTAATTTTATTGCTTAAATCGCATTTTCTCGGCGAGCTGAGCACTTTTTCTGAATTGTGCCGCTCCCGTCACTCTGGTTAGGTTGGCATCGAAAAAAACGCTCTCGGGTGCTTTAGAGTGCCGAGTTTATTACTGCGCATTAAGAAATGACCACCTCCAACGTTTGGTTTATGTTTTATAAGCATTTTTAATTTTATTGCTTAAATCGCATTTTCTCGGCGAGCTGAGCGCTTTTTCTGAATTGTGCCGCTCCCGTCACTCTGGTTAAGTTGGCATCGAAAAAAACGCTCTCGGGTGCTTTAGAGTGCCGAGTTTATTACTGCGCATTAAGAAATGACCACCTCCAACGTTTGGTTTATGTTTTATAAGCATTTTTAATTTTATTGCTTAAATCGCATTTTCTCGGCGAGCTGAGCACTTTTTCTGAATTGTGCCGCTCCCGTCACTCTGGTTAGGTTGGCATCGAAAAAAACGCTCTCGGGTGCTTTAGAGTGCCGAGTTATTCACTGCGCATTAAGAAATGACCACCTCCATGGTTTATGTTTTATAAGCATTTTTAATTTTATTGCTTAAATCGCATTTTCTCGGCGAGCTGAGCACTTTTTCTGAATTGTGCCGCTCCCGTCACTCTCGTTAGGTTGGCATCGAAAAAAACGCTCTCGGGTGCTTTAGAGTGCCGAGTTTATCACTGCGCATTAAGAAATGACCACCTCCAACGTTTGGTTTATGTTTTATAAGCATTTTTAATTTTATTGCTTAAATCGCATTTTCTCGGCGAGCTGAGCGCTTTTTCTGAATTGTGCCACTCCCGTCAATCTGGTTAGGTTGGCATCGAAAAAAACGCTCTCGGGTGCTTTAGAGTGCCGAGTTTATCACTGCGCATGAAGAAATGACCACCTCCAACGTTTGGTTTATGTTTTATGAGCATTTTTAACTTTATTGCTTAAATCGCATTTTCTCGGCGAGCTGAGCACTTTTTCTGAATTGTGCCGCTCCCGTCACTCTGGTTAGGTTGGCATCGAAAAAAAGGCTCTCGGGTGCTTTAGAGTGCCGAGTTTATTACTGCGCATTAAGAAATGACCACCTCCAACGTTTGGTTTATGTTTTATAAGCATTTTTAATTTTATTGCTTAAATCGCATTTTCTCGGCGAGCTGAGCACTTTTTCTGAATTGTGCCGCTCCCGTCACTCTGGTTAGGTTGGCATCGAAAAAAACGCTCTCGGGTGCTTTAGAGTGCCGAGTTATTCACTACGCATGAAGAAATGACCACCTCCAACGTTTGGTTTATGTTTTATAAGCATTTTTAATTTTATTGCTTAAATCGCATTTTCTCGGCGAGCTGAGCACTTTTTCTGAATTGTGCCGCTCCCGTCACTCTGGTTAGGTTGGCATCGAAAAAAACGCTCTTGGGTGCTTTAGAGTGCCGAGTTATCACTGTGCATGAAGAAATGACCACCTCCAACGTTTGGTTTATGTTTTATAAGCATTTTTAATTTTATTGCTTAAATCGCATTTTCTCGGCGAGCTGAGCGCTTTTTCTGAATTGTGCCGCTCCCGTCACTCTGGTTAGGTTGGCATCGAAAAAAACGCTCTCGGGTGCTTTAGAGTGCCGAGTTTATCACTGCGCATGAAGAAATGACCACCTCCAACGTTTGGTTTATGTTTTATAAGCATTTTTAATTTTATTGCTTAAATCGCATTTTCTCGGCGAGCTGAGCGCTTTTTCTGAATTGTGCCGCTCCCGTCACTCTGGTTAGGTTGGCATCGAAAAAAACGCTCTCGGGTGCTTTAGAGTGCCGAGTTATTCACTGCGCATGAAGAAATGACCACCTCCAACGTTTGGTTTATGTTTAATAAGCATTTTTAATTTTATTGCTTAAATCGCATTTTCTCGGCGAGCTGAGCACTTTTTCTGAATTGTGCCGCTCCCGTCACTCTGGTTAGGTTGGCATCGAAAAAAACGCTCTCGGGTGCTTTAGAGTGCCGAGTTTATTACTGCGCATTAAGAAATGACCACCTCCAACGTTTGGTTTATGTTTTATAAGCATTTTTAATTTTATTGCTTAAATCGCATTTTCTCGGCGAGCTGAGCACTTTTTCTGAATTGTGCCGCTCCCGTCACTCTGGTTAGGTTGGCATCGAAAAAAACGCTCTCGGGTGCTTTAGAGTGCCGAGTTATTCACTGCGCATGAAGAAATGACCACCTCCAACGTTTGGTTTATGTTTTATAAGCATTTTTAATTTTATTGCTTAAATCGCATTTTCTCGGCGAGTTGAGCACTTTTTCTGAATTGTGCCGCTCCCGTCACTCTGGTTAGGTTGGCATCGAAAAAAACGCTCTCGGGTGCTTTAGAGTGCCGAGTTTATCACTGCGCATGAAGAAATGACCACCTCCAACGTTTGGTTTATGTTTTATAAGCATTTTTAATTTTATTGCTTAAATCGCATTTTCTCGGCGAGCTGAGCGCTTTTTCTGAATTGTGCCGCTCCCGTCAATCTGGTTAGGTTGGCATCGAAAAAAACGCTCTCGGGTGCTTTAGAGTGCCGAGTTTATTACTGCGCATTAAGAAATGACCACCTCCAACGTTTGGTTTATGTTTTATAAGCATTTTTAATTTTATTGCTTAAATCGCATTTTCTCGGCGAGCTGAGCACTTTTTCTGAATTGTGCCGCTCCCGTCACTCTGGTTAGGTTGGCATCGAAAAAAACGCTCTCGGGTGCTTTAGAGTGCCGAGTTATTCACTACGCATGAAGAAATGACCACCTCCAACGTTTGGTTTATGTTTTATAAGCATTTTTAATTTTATTGCTTAAATCGCATTTTCTCGGCGAGCTGAGCACTTTTTCTGAATTGTGCCGCTCCCGTCACTCTGGTTAGGTTGGCATCGAAAAAAACGCTCTTGGGTGCTTTAGAGTGCCGAGTTATCACTGCGCATGAAGAAATGACCACCTCCAACGTTTGGTTTATGTTTTATAAGCATTTTTAATTTTATTGCTTAAATCGCATTTTCTCGGCGAGCTGAGCGCTTTTTCTGAATTGTGCCGCTCCCGTCACTCTGGTTAGGTTGGCATCGAAAAAAACGCTCTCGGGTGCTTTAGAGTGCCGAGTTTATCACTGCGCATGAAGAAATGACCACCTCCAACGTTTGGTTTATGTTTCATAAGCATTTTTAATTTTATTGCTTAAATCGCATTTTCTCGGCTAGCTGAGCGCTTTTTCTGAATTGTGCCGCTCCCGTCACTCTGGTTAGGTTGGCATCGAAAAAAACGCTCTCGGGTGCTTTAGAGTGCCGAGTTTATCACTGCGCATGAAGAAATGACCACCTCCAACGTTTGGTTTATGTTGTATAAGCATTTTTAATTTTATTGCTTAAATCGCATTTTCTCGGCGAGCTGAGCGCTTTTTCTGAATTGTGCCGCTCCCGTCACTCTGGTTAGGTTGGCATCGAAAAAAACGCTCTCGGGTGCTTTAGAGTGCCGAGTTTATCACTGCGCATGAAGAAATGACCACCTCCAACGTTTGGTTTATGTTTTATAAGCATTTTTAATTTTATTGCTTAAATCGCATTTTCTCGGCGAGCTGAGCACTTTTTCTGAATTGTGCCGCTCCCGTCACTCTGGTTAGGTTGGCATCGAAAAAAACGCTCTCGGGTGCTTTAGAGTGCCGAGTTTATTACTGCGCATTAAGAAAAGACCACCTCCAACGTTTGGTTTATGTTTTATAAGCATTTTTAATTTTATTGCTTAAATCGCATTTTCTCGGCGAGCTGAGCGCTTTTTCTGAATTGTGCCGCTCCCGTCACTCTGGTTAGGTTGGCATCGAAAAAAACGCTCTCGGGTGCTTTAGAGTGCCGAGTTTATCACTGCGCATGAAGAAATGACCACCTCCAACATTTGGTTTATGTTTTATAAGCATTTTTAATTTTATTGCTTAAATCGCATTTTCTCGGCGAGCTGAGCGCTTTTTCTGAATTGTGCCGCTCCCGTCAATCTGGTTAGGTTGGCATCGAAAAAAACGCTCTCGGGTGCTTTAGGGTGCCGAGTTTATCACTGCGCATGAAGAAATGACCACCTCCAACGTTTGGTTTATGTTTTATAAGCATTTTTAATTTTATTGCTTAAATCGCATTTTCTCGGCGAGCTGAGCACTTTTTCTGAATTGTGCCGCTCCCGTCACTCTGGTTAGGTTGGCAACGAAAAAAACGCTCTCGGGTGCTTTAGAGTGCCGAGTTATTCACTGCGCATGAAGAAATGACCACCTCCAACGTTTGGTTTATGTTTTATAAGCATTTTTAATTTTATTGCTTAAATCGCATTTCCTCGGCGAGCTGAGCACTTTTTCTGAATTGTGCCGCTCCCGTCACTCTGGTTAGGTTGGCATCGACGAAAACGCTCTCGGGTGTTAAGAGTGCCGAGTTATTCACTGCGCATGAAGAAATGACCACCTCCAACGTTTGGTTTATGTTTTATAAGCATTTTTAATTTTATTGCTTAAATCGCATTTTCTCGGCGAGCTGAGCGCTTTTTCTGAATTGTGCCGCTCCCGTCACTCTGGTTAGGTTGGCATCGAAAAAAACGTTTTCGGGTGCTTTAGAGTGCCGAGTTATTCACTGCGCATGAAGAAATGACCACCTCCAACGTTTGGTTTATGTTTTATAAGCATTTTTAATTTTATTGCTTAAATCGTATTTTCTCGGCAAGCTGAGCGCTTTTTCTGAATTGTGCCGCTCCCGTCACTCTGGTTAGGTTGGCATCGAAAAAAACGCTCTCGGGTGCTTTAGAGTGCCGAGTTTATCACTGCGCATGAAGAAATGACCACCTCCAACGTTTTGTTTATGTTTTATAAGCATTTTTAATTTTATTGCTTAAATCGCATTTTCTCGGCGAGCTGAGCGCTTTTTCTGAATTGTGCCGCTCCCGTCACTCTGGTTAGGTTGGCATCGAAAAAAACGCTCTCGGGTGCTTTAGAGTGCCGAGTTATTCACTGCGCATGAAGAAATGACCACCTCCAACGTTTGGTTTATGTTTTATAAGCATTTTTAATTTTATTGCTTAAATCGCATTTTCTCGGCGAGCTGAGCACTTTTTCTGAATTGTGCCGCTCCCGTCACTCTGGGTTGGCATCGAAAAAAATGCTCTCGGGTGCTTTAGAGTGCCGAGTTTATCACTGCGCATGAAGAAATGACCACCTCCAACGTTTGGTTTATGTTTTATAAGCATTTTTAATTTTATTGCTTAAATCGCATTTTCTCGGCGAGCTGAGCACTTTTTCTGAATTGTGCCGCTCCCGTCACTCTGGTTAGGTTGGCATCGAAAAAAACGCTCTCGGGTGCTTTAGAGTGCCGAGTTATTCACTGCACACGAAGAAATGACCACCTCCAACGTTTGGTTTATGTTTTATAAGCATTTTTAATTTTATTGCTTAAATCGCATTTTCTCGGCGAGCTGAGCGCTTTTTCTGAATTGTGCCGCTCCCGTCACTCTGGTTAGGTTGGCATCGAAAAAAACGCTCTCGGGTGCTTTAGAGTGCCGAGTTTATCACTGCGCATGAAGAAATGACCACCTCCAACGTTTGGTTTATGTTTTATAAGCATTTTTAATTTTATTGCTTAAATCGCCTTTTCTCGGCGAGCTGAGCACTTTTTCTGAATTGTGCCGCTCCCGTCACTCTGGTTAGGTTGGCATCGAAAAAAACGCTCTCGGGTGCTTTAGAGTGCCGAGTTTATCAGTGCGCATGAAGAAATGACCACCTCCAACGTTTGGTTTATGTTTTATAAGCATTTTTAATTTTATTGCTTAAATCGCATTTTCTCGGCGAGCTGAGCACTTTTTCTGAATTGTGCCGCTCCCGTCACTCTGGTTAGGTTGGCATCGAAAAAAACGCTCTCGGGTGCTTTAGAGTGCCGAGTTTATTACTGCGCATTAAGAAATGACCACCTCCAACGTTTGGTTTATGTTTTATAAGCATTTTTAATTTTATTGCTTAAATCGCATTTTCTCGGCGAGCTGAGCACTTTTTCTGAATTGTGCCGCTCCCGTCACTCTGGGTTGGCATCGAAAAAAACGCTCTCGGGTGCTTTAGAGTGCCGAGTTTATCAGTGCGCATGAAGAAATGACCACCTCCAACGTTTGGTTTATGTTTTATAAGCATTTTTAATTTTATTGCTTAAATCGCATTTTCTCGGCGAGCTGAGCACTTTTTCTGAATTGTGCCGCTCCCGTCACTCTGGTTAGGTTGGCATCGAAAAAAACGCTCTCGGGTGCTTTAGAGTGCCGAGTTTATTACTGCGCATTAAGAAATGACCACCTCCAACGTTTGGTTTATGTTTTATAAGCATTTTTAATTTTATTGCTTAAATCGCATTTTCTCGGCGAGCTGAGCGCTTTTTCTGAATTGTGCCGCTCCCGTCACTCTGGTTAGGTTGGCATCGAAAAAAACGCTCTCGGGTGCTTTAGAGTGCCGAGTTTATCACTGCGCATGAAGAAATGACCACCTCCAACGTTTGGTTTATGTTTTATAAGCATTTTTAATTTTATTGCTTAAATCGCATTTTCTCGGCGAGCTGAGCACTTTTTCTGAATTGTGCCGCTCCCGTCACTCTGGTTAGGTTGGCATCGAAAAAAACGCTCTCGGGTGCTTTAGAGTGCCGAGTTATTCACTGCGCATGAAGAAATGACCACCTCCAACGTTTGGTTTATGTTTTATAAGCATTTTTAATTTTATTGCTTAAATCGCATTTTCTCGGCGAGCTGAGCACTTTTTCTGAATTGTGCCGCTCCCGTCACTCTGGTTAGGTTGGCATCGAAAAAAACGCTCTCGGGTGCTTTAGAGTGCCGAGTTTATCACTGCGCATGAAGAAATGACCACCTCCAACGTTTGGTTTATGTTTTATAAGCATTTTTAATTTTATTGCTTAAATCGCATTTTCTCGGCGAGCTGAGCACTTTTTCTGAATTGTGCCGCTCCCGTCACTCTGGTTAGGTTGGCATCGAAAAAAACGCTCTCGGGTGCTTTAGAGTGCCGAGTTATTCACTGCGCATGAAGAAATGACCACCTCCAACGTTTGGTTTATGTTTTATAAGCATTTTTAGTTTTATTGCTTAAATCGCATTTTCTCGGCGAGCTGAGCACTTTTACTGAATTGTGCCGCTCCCGTCACTCTGGTTAGGTTGGCATCGAAAAAAACGCTCTCGGGTGCTTTAGAGTGCCGAGTTTATCACTGCGCATGAAGAAATGACCACCTCCAACGTTTGGTTTATGTTTTATAAGCATTTTTAATTTTATTGCTTAAATCGCATTTTCTCGGCGAGCTGAGCACTTTTTCTGAATTGTGCCGCTCCCGTCACTCTGGTTAGGTTGGCATCGAAAAAAACGCTCTCGGGTGCTTTAGAGTGCCGAGTTTATCACTGCGCATGAAGAAATGACCACCTCCAACGTTTGGTTTATGTTTTATAAGCATTTTTAATTTTATTGCTTAAATCGCATTTTCTCGGCGAGCTGAGCACTTTTTCTGAATTGTGCCGCTCCCGTCACTCTGGTTAGGTTGGCATCGAAAAAAACGCTCTCGGGTGCTTTAGAGTGCCGAGTTTATTACTGCGCATTAAGAAATGACCACCTCCAACGTTTGGTTTATGTTTTATAAGCATTTTTAATTTTATTGCTTAAATCGCATTTTCTCGGCGAGCTGAGCACTTTTTCTGAATTGTGCCGCTCCCGTCACTCTGGTTAGGTTGGCATCGAAAAAAACGCTCTCGGGTGCTTTAGAGTGCCGAGTTTATCACTGCGCATGAAGAAATGACCACCTCCAACGTTTGGTTTATGTTTTATAAGCATTTTTAATTTTATTGCTTAAATCGCATTTTCTCGGCGAGCTGAGCACTTTTTCTGAATTGTGCCGCTCCCGTCACTCTGGTTAGGTTGGCATCGAAAAAAACGCTCTCGGGTGCTTTAGAGTGCCGAGTTATTCGCTGCGCATGAAGAAATGACCACCTCCAACGTTTGGTTTATGTTTTATAAGCATTTTTAGTTTTATTGCTTAAATCGCATTTTCTCGGCGAGCTGAGCACTTTTTCTGAATTGTGCCGCTCCCGTCACTCTGGTTAGGTTGGCATCGAAAAAAACGCTCTCGGGTGCTTTAGAGTGCCGAGTTTATCACTGCGCATGAAGAAATGACCACCTCCAACGTTTGGTTTATGTTTAATAAACATTTTTAATTTTATTGCTTAAATCGCATTTTCTCGGCGAGCTGAGCACTTTTTCTGAATTGTGCCGCTCCCGTCACTCTGGTTAGGTTGGCATCGAGAAAAACGCTCTCGGGTGCTTTAGAGTGCCGAGTTTATCACTGCGCATGAAGAAATGACCACCTCCAACGTTTGGTTTATGTTTTATAAGCATTTTTAATTTTATTGCTTAAATCGCATTTTCTCGGCGAGCTGAGCGCTTTTTCTGAATTGTGCCGCTCCCGTCACTCTGGTTAGGTTGGCATCGAAAAAAACGCTCTCGGGTGCTTTAGAGTGCCGAGTTTATCACTGCGCATGAAGAAATGACCACCTCCAACGTTTGGTTTATGTTTTATAAGCATTTTTAATTTTATTGCTTAAATCGCATTTTCTCGGCGAGCTGAGCACTTTTTCTGAATTGTGCCGCTCCCGTCTCTCTGGTTAGGTTGGCATCGAAAAAAACGCTCTCGGGTGCTTTAGAGTGCCGAGTTATTCACTGCGCATGAAGAAATGACCACCTCCAACGTTTGGTTTATGTTTTATAAGCATTTTTAATTTTATTGCTTAAATCGCATTTTCTCGGCGAGCTGAGCACTTTTTCTGAATTGTGCCGCTCCCGTCACTCTGGTTAGGTTGGCATCGAAAAAAACGCTCTCGGGTGCTTTAGAGTGCCGAGTTTATTACTGCGCATTAAGAAATGACCACCTCCAACGTTTGGTTTATGTTTTATAAGCATTTTTAATTTTATTGCTTAAATCGCATTTTCTCGGCGAGCTGAGCACTTTTTCTGAATTGTGCCGCTCCCGTCACTCTGGTTAGGTTGGCATCGAAACAAAACGCTCTCGGGTGCTTTAGAGTGCCGAGTTTATCACTGCGCATGAAGAAATGACCACCTCCAACGTTTGGTTTATGTTTTATAAGCATTTTTAATTTTATTGCTTAAATCGCATTTTCTCGGCGAGCTGAGCACTTTTTCTGAATTGTGCCGCTCCCGTCACTCTGGTTAGGTTGGCATAAAAAAAAACGCTCTCGGGTGCTTTAGAGTGCCGAGTTTATCACTGTGCATGAAGAAATGACCACCTCCAACGTTTGGTTTATGTTTTATAAGCATTTTTAATTTTATTGCTTAAATCGCATTTTCTCGGCGAGCTGAGCACTTTTTCTGAATTGTGCCGCTCCCGTCACTCTGGTTAGGTTGGCATCGAAAAAAACGCTCACGGGTGCTTTAGAGTGCCGAGTTTATTACTGCGCATTAAGAAATGACCACCTCCAACGTTTGGTTTATGTTTTATAAGCATTTTTAATTTTATTGCTTAAATCGCATTTTCTCGGCGAGCTGAGCACTTTTTCTGAATTGTGCCGCTCCCGTCACTCTGGTTAGGTTGGCATCGAAAAAAACGCTCTCGGGTGCTTTAGAGTGCCGAGTTTATTACTGCGCATTAAGAAATGACCACCTCCAACGTTTGGTTTATGTTTTATCAGCATTTTTAATTTTATTGCTTAAATCGCATTTTCTCGGCGAGCTGAGCGCTTTTTCTGAATTGTGCCGCTCCCGTCACTCTGGTTAGGTTGGCATCGAAAAAAACGCTCTCGGGTGCTTTAGAGTGCAGAGTTTATCACTGCGCATGAAGAAATGACCACCTCCAACGTTTGGTTTATGTTTTATAAGCATTTTTAATTTTATTGCTTAAATCGCATTTTCTCGGCGAGCTGAGCGCTTTTTCTGAATTGTGCCGCTCCCGTCAATCTGGTTAGGTTGGCATCGAAAAAAACGCTCTCGGGTGCTTTAGAGTGCCGAGTTTATCACTGCGCATGAAGAAATGACCACCTCCAACGTTTGGTTTATGTTTTATAAGCATTTTTAATTTTATTGCTTAAATCGCATTTTCTTTGCGAGCTGAGCACTTTTTCTGAATTGTGCCGCTCCCGTCACTCTGGTTAGGTTGGCATCGAAAAAAACGCTCTCGGGTGCTTTAGAGTGCCGAGTTATTCACTGCGCATGAAGAAATGACCACCTCCAACGTTTGGTTTATGTTTTATAAGCATTTTTAATTTTATTGCTTAAATCGCATTTTCTCGGCGAGCTGAGCACTTTTTCTGAATTGTGCCGCTCCCGTCACTCTGGTTAGGTTGGCATAGAAAAAAACGCTCTCGAGTGCTTTAGAGTGCCAAGTTTATCACTGCGCATGAAGAAATGACCACCTCCAACGTTTGGTTTATGTTTTATAAGCATTTTTAATTTTATTGCTTAAATCGCATTTTCTCGGCGAGCTGAGCGCTTTTTCTGAATTGTGCCACTCCCGTCAATCTGGTTAGGTTGGCATCGAAAAAAACGCTCTCGGGTGCTTTAGAGTGCCGAGTTTATCACTGCGCATGAAGAAATGACCACCTCCAACGTTTGGTTTATGTTTTATAAGCATTTTTAATTTTATTGCTTAAATCGCATTTTCTCGGCGAGCTGAGCACTTTTTCTGAATTGTGCCGCTCCCGTCACTCTGGTTAGGTTGGCATCGAAAAAAACGCTCTCGGGTGCTTTAGAGTGCCGAGTTTATTACTGCGCATTAAGAAATGACCACCTCCAACGTTTGGTTTATGTTTTATAAGCATTTTTAATTTTATTGCTTAAATCGCATTTTCTCGGCGAGCTGAGCACTTTTTCTGAATTGTGCCGCTCCCGTCACTCTGGTTAGGTTGGCATCGAAAAAAACGCTCTCGGGTGCTTCAGAGTGCCGAGTTATTCACTACGCATGAAGAAATGACCACCTCCAACGTTTGGTTTATGTTTTATAAGCATTTTTAATTTTATTGCTTAAATCGCATTTTCTCGGCGAGCTGAGCACTTTTTCTGAATTGTGCCGCTCCCGTCACTCTGGTTAGGTTGGCATCGAAAAAAACGCTCTTGGGTGCTTTAGAGTGTCGAGTTATCACTGCGCATGAAGAAATGACCACCTCCAACGTTTGGTTTATGTTTTATAATTGCTTAAATCGCATTTTCTCGGCGAGCTGAGCGCTTTTTCTGAATTGTGCCGCTCCCGTCACTCTGGTTAGGTTGGCATCGAAAAAAACGCTCTCGGGTGCTTTAGAGTGCCGAGTTTATCACTGCGCATGAAGAAATGACCACCTCCAACGTTTGGTTTATGTTTTATAAGCATTTTTAATTTTATTGCTTAAATCGCATTTTCTCGGCGAGCTGAGCGCTTTTTCTGAATTGTGCCGCTCCCGTCACTCTGGTTAGGTTGGCATCGAAAAAAACGCTCTCGGGTGCTTTAGAGTGCCGAGTTTATCACTGCGCATGAAGAAATGACCACCTCCAACGTTTGGTTTATGTTTTATAAGCATTTTTAATTTTATTGCTTAAATCGCATTTTCTCGGCGAGCTGAGCGCTTTTTCTGAATTGTGCCGCTCCCGTCAATCTGGTTAGGTTGGCATCGAAAAAAACGCTCTCGGGTGCTTTAGAGTGCCGAGTTTATCACTGCGCATGAAGAAATGACCACCTCCAACGTTTGGTTTATGTTTTATAAGCATTTTTAATTTTATTGCTTAAATCGCATTTTCTCGGCGAGCTGAGCACTTTTTCTGAATTGTGCCGCTCCCGTCACTCTGGTTAGGTTGGCATCGAAAAAAACGCTCTCGGGTGCTTTAGAGTGCCGAGTTATTCACTGCGCATGAAGAAATGACCACCTCCAACGTTTGGTTTATGTTTTATAAGCATTTTTAATTTTATTGCTTAAATCGCATTTTCTCGGCAAGCTGAGCACTTTTTCTGAATTGTGCCGCTCCCGTCACTCTGGTTAGGTTGGCATCGACAAAAACGCTCTCGGGTGCTTTAGAGTGCCGAGTTATTCACTGCGCATGAAGAAATGACCACCTCCAACGTTTGGTTTATGTTTTATAAGCATTTTTAATTTTATTGCTTAAATCGCATTTTCTCGGGAGCTGAGCGCTTTTTCTGAATTGTGCCGCTCCCGTCACTCTGGTTAGGTTGGCATCGAAAAAAACGCTCTCGGGTGCTTTAGAGTGCCGAGTTTATCACTGCGCATGAAGAAATGACCACCTCCAACGTTTGGTTTATGTTTTATAAGCATTTTTAATTTAATTGCTTAAATCGCATTTTCTCGGCGAGCTGAGCGCTTTTTCTGAATTGTGCCGCTCCCGTCACTCTGGTTAGGTTGGCATCGAAAAAAACGCTCTCGGGTGCTTTAGAGTGCCGAGTTTATCACTGCGCATGAAGAAATGACCACCTCCAACGTTTGGTTTATGTTTTATAAGCATTTTTAATTTTATTGCTTAAATCGCATTTTCTCGGCGAGCTGAGCGCTTTTTCTGAATTGTGCCGCTCCCGTCACTCTGGTTAGGTTGGCATCGAAAAAAACGCTCTCGGGTGCTTTAGAGTGCCGAGTTTATCACTGCGCATGAAGAAATGACCACCTCCAACGTTTGGTTTATGTTTTATAAGCATTTTTAATTTTATTGCTTAAATCGCATTTTCTCGGCGAGCTGAGCGCTTTTTCTGAATTGTGCCGCTCCCGTCAATCTGGTTAGGTTGGCATCGAAAAAAACGCTCTCGGGTGCTTTAGAGTGCCGAGTTTATCACTGCGCATGAAGAAATGACCACCTCCAACGTTTGGTTTATGTTTTATAAGCATTTTTAATTTTATTGCTTAAATCGCATTTTCTCGGCGAGCTGAGCACTTTTTCTGAATTGTGCCGCTCCCGTCACTCTGGTTAGGTTGGCATCGAAAAAAACGCTCTCGGGTGCTTTAGAGTGCCGAGTTATTCACTGCGCATGAAGAAATGACCACCTCCAACGTTTGGTTTATGTTTTATAAGCATTTTTAATTTTATTGCTTAAATCGCATTTTCTCGGCAAGCTGAGCACTTTTTCTGAATTGTGCCGCTCCCGTCACTCTGGTTAGGTTGGCATCGACAAAAACGCTCTCGGGTGCTTTAGAGTGCCGAGTTATTCACTGCGCATGAAGAAATGACCACCTCCAACGTTTGGTTTATGTTTTATAAGCATTTTTAATTTTATTGCTGAAATCGCATTTTCTCGGCGAGCTGAGCACTTTTTCTGAATTGTGCCGCTCCCGTCACTCTGGTTAGGTTGGCATCGAAAAAAACGCTCTCGGGGGCTTTAGAGTGCCGAGTTTATCAGTGCGCATGAAGAAATGACCACCTCCAACGTTTGGTTTATGTTTTATAAGCATTTTTAATTTTATTGCTTAAATCGCATTTTCTCGGCGAGCTGAGCACTTTTTCTGAATTGTACCGCTCCCGTCACTCTGGTTAGGTTGGCATCGAAAAAAACGCTCTCGGGTGCTTTAGAGTGCCGAGTTTATTACTGCGCATTAAGAAATGACCACCTCCAACGTTTGGTTTATGTTTTATAAGCATTTTTAGTTTTATTGCTTAAATCGCATTTTCTCGGCGAGCTGAGCACTTTTTCTGAATTGTGCCGCTCCCGTCACTCTGGTTAGGTTGGCATTGAAAAAAACGCTCTCGGGTGCTTTAGAGTGCCGAGTTATTCACTGCGCATGAAGAAATTACCAACTCCAACGTTTGGTTTATGTTTTATAAGCATTTTTAATTTTTTTGCTTAAATCGCATTTTCTCGGCGAGCTGAGCACTTTTTCTGAATTGTGCCGCTCCCGTCACTCTGGTTAGGTTGGCATCGAAAAAAAACGCTCTCGGGGGCTTTAGAGTGCCGAGTTTATCAGTGCGCATGAAGAAATGACCACCTCCAACGTTTGGTTTATGTTTTATAAGCATTTTTAATTTTATTGCTTAAATCGCATTTTCTCGGCGAGCTGAGCACTTTTTCTGAATTGTACCGCTCCCGTCACTCTGGTTAGGTTGGCATCGAAAAAAACGCACTCGGGTGCTTTAGAGTGCCGAGTTTATTACTGCGCATTAAGAAATGACCACCTCCAACGTTTGGTTTATGTTTTATAAGCATTTTTAGTTTTATTGCTTAAATCGCATTTTCTCGGCGAGCTGAGCGCTTTTTCTGAATTGTGCCGCTCCCGTGACTCTGGTTAGGTTGGCATCGAAAAAAACGCTCTCGGGTGCAATAGAGTGCCGAGTTTATCACTGCGCATGAAGAAATGACCACCTCCAACGTTTGGTTTATGTTTAATAAGCATTTTTAATTTTATTGCTTAAATCGCATTTTCTCGGCAAGCTGAGCACTTTTTCTGAATTGTGCCGCTCCCGTCACTCTGGTTAGGTTGGCATCGAAAAAAACGCTCTCGGGTGCTTTAGAGTGCCGAGTTTATCACTGCGCATGAAGAAATGACCACCTCCAACGTTTGGTTTATGTTTTATAAGCATTTTTAATTTTATTGCTTAAATCGCATTTTCTCGGCGAGCTGAGCACTTTTTCTGAATTGTGCCGCTCCCGTCACTCTGGTTAGGTTGGCATCGAAAAAAACGCTCACGGGTGCTTTAGAGTGCCGAGTTTATTACTGCGCATTAAGAAATGACCACCTCCAACGTTTGGTTTATGTTTTATAAGCATTTTTAATTTTATTGCTTAAATCGCATTTTCTCGGCGAGCTGAGCACTTTTTCTGAATTGTGCCGCTCCCGTCACTCTGGTTAGGTTGGCATCGAAAAAAACGCTCTCGGGTGCTTTAGAGTGCCGAGTTATTCACTGCGCATGAAGAAATGACCACCTCCAACGTTTGGTTTATGTTTTATAAGCATTTTTAATTTTATTGCTTAAATCGCATTTTCTCGGCGAGCTGAGCACTTTTTCTGAATTGTGCCGCTCCCGTCACTCTGGTTAGGTTGGCATCGAAAAAAACGCTCTCGGGTGCTTTAGAGTGCCGAGTTTATCACTGCGCATGAAGAAATGACCACCTCCAACGTTTGGTTTATGTTTTATAAGCATTTTTAATTTTATTGCTTAAATCGCATTTTCTCGGCGAGCTGAGCGCTTTTTCTGAATTGTGCCGCTCCCGTCACTCTGGTTAGGTTGGCATCGAAAAAAACGCTCTCGGGTGCTTTAGAGTGCCGAGTTTATCACTGCGCATGAAGAAATGACCACCTCCAACGTTTGGTTTATGTTTTATAAGCATTTTTAATTTTATTGCTTAAATCGCATTTTCTCGGCGAGCTGAGCGCTTTTTCGGAATTGTGCCGCTCCCGTCACTCTGGTTAGGTTGGCATCGAAAAAAACGCTCTCGGGTGCTTTAGAGTGCCGAGTTTATCACTGCGCATGAAGAAATGACCACCTCCAACGTTTGGTTTATGTTTTATAAGCATTTTTAATTTTATTGCTTAAATCGCATTTTCTCGGCGAGCTGAGCACTTTTTCTGAATTGTGCCGCTCCCGTCACTCTGGTTAGGTTGGCATCGAAAAAAACGCTCTCGGGTGCTTTAGAGTGCCGAGTTATTCACTGCGCACGAAGAAATGACCACCTCCAACGTTTGGTTTATGTTTTATAAGCATTTTTAAATTTTATTGCTTAAATCGCATTTTCTCGGCGAGCTGAGCGCTTTTTCTGAATTGTGCCGCTCCCGTCACTCTGGTTAGGTTGGCATCGAAAAAAACGCTCTCGGGTGCTTTAGAGTGCCGAGTTATTCACTGCGCATGAAGAAATGACCACCTCCAACGTTTGGTTTATGTTTTATAAGCATTTTTAGTTTTATTGCTTAAATCGCATTTTCTCGGCGAGCTGAGCACTTTTTCTGAATTGTGCCGCTCCCGTCACTCTGGTTAGGTTGGCATCGAAAAAAACGCTCACGGGTGCTTTAGAGTGCCGAGTTTATTACTCCGCATTAAGAAATGACCACCTCCAACGTTTGGTTTATGTTTTATAAGCATTTTTAATTTTATTGCTTAAATCGCATTTTCTCGGCGAGCTGAGCACTTTTTCTGAATTGTGCCGCTCCCGTCACTCTGGTTAGGTTGGCGTCGAAAAAAACGCTCTCGGGTGCTTTAGAGTGCCGAGTTATTCACTGCGCATGAAGAAATGACCACCTCCAACGTTTGGTTTATGTTTTATAAGCATTTTTAATTTTATTGCTTAAATCGCATTTTCTCGGCGAGCTGAGCGCTTTTTCTGAATTGTGCCGCTCCCGTCACTCTGGTTAGGTTGGCATCGAAAAAAACGCTCTCGGGTGCTTTAGAGTGCCGAGTTTATCACTGCGCATGAAGAAATGACCACCTCCAACGTTTGGTTTATGTTTTATAAGCATTTTTAATTTTATTGCTTAAATCGCGTTTTCTCGGCGAGCTGAGCGCTTTTTCTGAATTGTGCCGCTCCCGTCACTCTGGTTAGGTTGGCATCGAAAAAAACGCTCTCGGGTGCTTTAGAGTGCCGAGTTTATCACTGCGCATGAAGAAATGACCACCTCCAACGTTTGGTTTATGTTTTATAAGCATTTTTAATTTTATTGCTTAAATCGCATTTTCTCGGCGAGCTGAGCGCTTTTTCTGAATTGTGCCGCTCCCGTAACTCTGGTTAGGTTGGCATCGAAAAAAACGCTCTCGGGTGCTTTAGAGTGCCGAGTTTATCACTGCGCATGAAGAAATGACCACTTCCAACGTTTGGTTTATGTTTTATAAGCATTTTTAATTTTATTGCTTGAATCGCATTTTCTCGGCGAGCTGAGCACTTTTTCTGAATTGTGCCGCTCCCGTCACTCTGGTTAGGTTGGCATCGAAAAAAACGCTCTCGGGTGCTTTAGAGTGCCGAGTTTATTACTGCGCATTAAGAAATGACCACCTCCAACGTTTGGTTTATGTTTTATAAGCATTTTTAATTTTATTACTTAAATCGCATTTTCTCGGCGAGCTGAGCACTTTTTCTGAATTGTGCCGCTCCCGTCACTCTGGTTAGGTTGGCATCGAAAAAAACGCTCTCGGGTGCTTTAGAGTGCCGAGTTATTCACTGCGCATGAAGAAATGACCACCTCCAACGTTTGGTTTATGTTTTATAAGCATTTTTAATTTTATTGCTTAAATCGCATTTTCTCGGCGAGCTGAGCACTTTTTCTGAATTGTGCCGCTCCCGTCACTCTGGTTAGGTTGGCATCGAAAAAAACGCTCTCGGGTGCTTTAGAGTGCCGAGTTTATCACTGCGCATGAAGAAATGACCACCTCCAGCGTTTGGTTTATGTTTTATAAGCATTTTTAATTTTATTGCTTAAATCGCATTTTCTCGGCGAGCTGAGCGCTATTTCTGAATTGTGCCGCTCCCGTCACTCTGGTTAGGTTGGCATCGAAAAAAACGCTCTCGGGTGCTTTAGAGTGCCGAGTTTATCACTGCGCATGAAGAAATGACCACCTCCAACGTTTGGTTTATGTTTTATAAGCATTTTTAATTTTATTGCTTAAATCGCATTTTCTCGGCGAGCTGAGCGCTTTTTCTGAATTGTGCCGCTCCCGTCACTCTGGTTAGGTTGGCATCGAAAAAAACGCTCTCGGGTGCTTTAGAGTGCCGAGTTATTCACTGCGCATGAAGAAATGACCACCTCCAACGTTTGGTTTATGTTTAATAAGCATTTTTAATTTTATTGCTTAAATCGCATTTTCTCGGCGAGCTGAGCGCTTTTTCTGAATTGTGCCGCTCCCGTCACTCTGGGTTGGCATCGAAAAAAACGCTCTCGGGTGCTTTAGAGTGCCGAGTTTATCACTGCGCATGAAGAAATGACCACCTCCAACGTTTGGTTTATGTTTTATAAGCATTTTTAAATTTATTGCTTAAATCGCATTTTCTCGGCGAGCTGAGCACTTTTTCTGATTTGTGCCGCTCCCGTCACTCTGGTTAGGTTGGCATCGAAAAAAACGCTCACGGGTGCTTTAGAGTGCCGAGTTTATTACTGCGCATTAAGAAATGACCACCTCCAACGTTTGGTTTATGTTTTATAAGCATTTTTAATTGTATTGCTTAAATCGCATTTTCTCGGCGAGCTGCACTTTTTCTGAATTGTGCCGCTCCCGTCACTCTGGTTAGGTTGGCATCGAAAAAAACGCTCTCGGGTGCTTTAGAGTGCCGAGTTATTCACTGCGCATGAAGAAATGACCACCTCCAACGTTTGGTTTATGTTTTATAAGCATTTTTAATTTTATTGCTTAAATCGCATTTTCTCGGCGAGCTGAGCACTTTTTCTGAATTGTGCCGCTCCCGTCACTCTGGTTAGGTTGGCATTGAAAAAAAACGCTCTCGGGTGCTTTAGAGTGCCGAGTTTATCACTGCGCATGAAGAAATGACCACCTCCAACGTTTGGTTTATGTTTTATAAGCATTTTTAATTTTATTGCTTAAATCGCATTTTCTCGGCGAGCTGAGCGCGTTTTCTGAATTGTGCCGCTCCCGTCACTCTGGTTAGGTTGGCATCGAAAAAAACGCTCTCGGGTGCTTTAGAGTGCCGAGTTTATCACTGCGCATGAAGAAATGACCACCTCCAACGTTTGGTTTATGTTTTATAAGCATTTTTAATTTTATTGCTTAAATCGCATTTTCTCGGCGAGCTGAGCGCTTTTTCTGAATTGTGCCGCTCCCGTCACTCTGGTTAGGTTGGCATCGAAAAAAACGCTCTCGGGTGCTTTAGAGTGCCGAGTTTATCACTGCGCATGAAGAAATGACCACCTCCAACGTTTGGTTTATGTTTTATAAGCATTTTTAATTTTATTGCTTAAATCGCATTTTCTCGGCGAGCTGAGCGCTTTTTCTGAATTGTGCCGCTCCCGTAACTCTGGTTAGGTTGGCATCGAAAAAAACGCTCTCGGGTGCTTTAGAGTGCCAAGTTTATCACTGCGCATGAAGAAATGACCACTTCCAACGTTTGGTTTATATTTTATAAGCATTTTTAATTTTATTGCTTAAATCGCATTTTCTCGGCGAGCTGAGCACTTTTTCTGAATTGTGCCGCTCCCGTCACTCTGGTTAGGTTGGCATCGAAAAAAACGCTCTCGGGTGCTTTAGAGTGCCGAGTTTATTACTGCGCATTAAGAAATGACCACCTCCAACGTTTGGTTTATGTTTTATAAGCATTTTTAATTTTATTGCTTAAATCGCATTTTCTCGGCGAGCTGAGCACTTTTTCTGAATTGTGCCGCTCCCGTCACTCTGGTTAGGTTGGCATCGAAAAAAACGCTCTCGGGTGCTTTAGAGTGCCGAGTTTATCACTGCGCATGAAGAAATGACCACCTCCAACGTTTGGTTTATGTTTAATAAGCATTTTTAATTTTATTGCTTAAATCGCATTTTCTCGGCGAGCTGAGCACTTTTTCTGAATTGTGCCGCTCCCGTCACTCTGGTTAGGTTGGCATCGAAAAAAACGCTCTCGGGTGCTTTAGAGTGCCGAGTTTATCACTGCGCATGAAGAAATGACCACCTCCAACGTTTGGTTTATGTTTTATAAGCATTTTTAATTTTATTGCTTAAATTGCATTTTCTCGGCGAGCTGAGCACTTTTTCTGAATTGTGCCGCTCCCGTCACTCTGGTTAGGTTGGCATCGAAAAAAACGCTCTCGGGTGCTTTAGAGTGCCGAGTTATTCACTGCGCATGAAGAAATCACCACCTCCAAATTTTGGTTTATGTTTAATAAGCATTTTTAATTTTATTGCTTAAATCGCATTTTCTCGGCGAGCTGACACTTTTTCTGAATTGTGCCGCTCCCGTCACTCTGGTTAGGTTGGCATCGAAAAAAACGCTCTCGGGTGCTTTAGAGTGCCGAGTTTATTACTGCGCATTAAGAAATGACCACCTCCAACGTTTGGTTTATGTTTTATAAGCATTTTTAATTTTATTGCTTAAATCGCATTTTCTCGGCGAGCTGAGCACTTTTTCTGAATTGTGCCGCTCCCGTCACTCTGGTTAGGTTGGCATCGAAAAAAACGCTCTCGGGTGCTTTAGAGTGCCGAGTTATTCACTGCGCACGAAGAAATGACCACCTCCAACATTTGGTTTATGTTTTATAAGCATTTTTAATTTTATTGCTTAAATCGCATTTTCTCGGCGAGCTGAGCGCTTTTTCTGAATTGTGCCGCTCCCGTCACTCTGGTTAGGTTGGCATCGAAAAAAACGCTCACGGGTGCTTTAGAGTGCCGAGTTTATTACTGCGCATTAAGAAATGACCACCTCCAACGTTTGGTTTATGTTTTATAAGCATTTTTAATTGTATTGCTTAAATCGCATTTTCTCGGCGAGCTGCACTTTTTCTGAATTGTGCCGCTCCCGTCACTCTGGTTAGGTTGGCATCGAAAAAAACGCTCTCGGGTGCTTTAGAGTGCCGAGTTATTCACTGCGCATGAAGAAATGACCACCTCCAACGTTTGGTTTATGTTTTATAAGCATTTTTAATTTTATTGCTTAAATCGCATTTTCTCGGCGAGCTGAGCACTTTTTCTGAATTGTGCCGCTCCCGTCACTCTGGTTAGGTTGGCATTGAAAAAAAACGCTCTCGGGTGCTTTAGAGTGCCGAGTTTATCACTGCGCATGAAGAAATGACCACCTCCAACGTTTGGTTTATGTTTTATAAGCATTTTTAATTTTATTGCTTAAATCGCATTTTCTCGGCGAGCTGAGCGCGTTTTCTGAATTGTGCCGCTCCCGTCACTCTGGTTAGGTTGGCATCGAAAAAAACGCTCTCGGGTGCTTTAGAGTGCCGAGTTTATCACTGCGCATGAAGAAATGACCACCTCCAACGTTTGGTTTATGTTTTATAAGCATTTTTAATTTTATTGCTTAAATCGCATTTTCTCGGCGAGCTGAGCGCTTTTTCTGAATTGTGCCGCTCCCGTCACTCTGGTTAGGTTGGCATCGAAAAAAACGCTCTCGGGTGCTTTAGAGTGCCGAGTTTATCACTGCGCATGAAGAAATGACCACCTCCAACGTTTGGTTTATGTTTTATAAGCATTTTTAATTTTATTGCTTAAATCGCATTTTCTCGGCGAGCTGAGCGCTTTTTCTGAATTGTGCCGCTCCCGTAACTCTGGTTAGGTTGGCATCGAAAAAAACGCTCTCGGGTGCTTTAGAGTGCCGAGTTTATCTCTGCGCATGAAGAAATGACCACTTCCAACGTTTGGTTTATATTTTATAAGCATTTTTAATTTTATTGCTTAAATCGCATTTTCTCGGCGAGCTGAGCACTTTTTCTGAATTGTGCCGCTCCCGTCACTCTGGTTAGGTTGGCATCGAAAAAAACGCTCTCGGGTGCTTTAGAGTGCCGAGTTTATTACTGCGCATTAAGAAATGACCACCTCCAACGTTTGGTTTATGTTTTATAAGCATTTTTAATTTTATTGCTTAAATCGCATTTTCTCGGCGAGCTGAGCACTTTTTCTGAATTGTGCCGCTCCCGTCACTCTGGTTAGGTTGGCATCGAAAAAAACGCTCTCGGGTGCTTTAGAGTGCCGAGTTTATCACTGCGCATGAAGAAATGACCACCTCCAACGTTTGGTTTATGTTTAATAAGCATTTTTAATTTTATTGCTTAAATCGCATTTTCTCGGCGAGCTGAGCACTTTTTCTGAATTGTGCCGCTCCCGTCACTCTGGTTAGGTTGGCATCGAAAAAAACGCTCTCGGGTGCTTTAGAGTGCCGAGTTTATCACTGCGCATGAAGAAATGACCACCTCCAACGTTTGGTTTATGTTTTATTGTGGTGTGCAAGGACTGGAGTCGGAGGCGGAGTGATAAATGACGGTGCCAACGGCAGTTGTTTTAATGACATTTATAACTTGCTTCTCTCAACCACGGGCCGACTCTTTTCCCTTCGAGATCCTAACACACACTACTCAAAACGGAAACTCCCACACGTGTAAAACATCCCACCGGAACTCGGCAACGTGAACTTAGGTTCCGGGTGAATTATGTCAACTCACTACACATGCCCCCCCAGAATTCACCCATAGTCAAAATCCCCGCGCCGGAAAGGAACGACAGCCCGACCACAGCGGGTGTAGGTGGCAGGGGCTGGCAGGGGGTCAAGGGTAGGGGGCGCCACCGGAAAGACCGCTGGGCTGGACGGTCGCGTTGTCGGTCGGGCAGGCGGGAGCCCGGTCAGGTCGGAGGGGCGAGGCGCTGGGGGGCGTCCGCGGCGTGGGGCCTGCGCCAATTCCAATGTCCGGGAAACATCCACGTGGGCAGGCTTAATCCTATCGACCGAGATAGTCTCAGGCCTACCGCCGATGTCCACGACCATGCTCTTACTCCCGTGCTGCAAGACCTTAAAAGGCCCGTCGTAAGGCGGACGCAACGGCCCGCGGTGGGCGTCGTGGCGGATGAACACAAAACCCGCCGAGCGTAGGTCGGTGGGCACCCGGGAAACAGGGGTGCAGTGCCGTGACGTGGGGACAGGTGCGAACGTCCCGGCAACTTCCAGCAGGGAGGACCGCTGCCCGGCCGCCGACCAAGGCGTTGTGGCGTCTGGAATGAAGTCCCCAGGAACTCGTAGTACCTGGCCGTAGACGAGCTCAGCAGACGAGGACTGCAAGTCCTCCTTAGGGGCCGTCCTGAGGCCCAGCATGACCCAGGGAAGTCTGTCCACCCAGTTGCCATCCACCAGACTGGCGCGTAGAGCAGCCTTCATGGAGCGGTGGAACCGCTCGCACAGCCCGTTAGCCTGGGGGTGATAAGCGGTGGTGCGGTGCAGCTTGACGCCCAAGCCTCCAGCAACCACATTCCAGATCTCGGAAGTAAACTGTGCACCCCGGTCCGAGGAGAGGTCTGAAGGTGTTCCAAAGCGCGCGACCCATGTGCCAATAAACGCCCGGGCCACGTCAGCAGCCGAGGTTGAGGAGAGGGGGACGGCTTCAGGCCAACGGGTCGTCCTGTCCACCATGGTGAGGAGGTAGGTGAAACCATGGGAAGGGGGGAGCGGGCCCACAAGGTCGATGTTGACGTGGTCGAACCTCCTTTCGGGGACAGTGAACGGCTCCAACGGGGCCTTGGTATGGCGGTGCACCTTCGCACGCTGACAAGCCACACACGAGTCGACCCAGGCCCGAACGTCCCTCTTCAGCCCTTTCCAGACGAACTTCTGAGCCACCAGCCTCACGGACGCTTTTCTGCCAGGATGGGACAGGCCGTGTATCGCCTCAAAGACAGCCCGCTGCCAGCCGGCAGGGACAAGTGGTCTAGGTTGGCCGGTGGAGAGGTCGCACCACAGCCTGACACCTGAGTCGCCAACCGCGACCTCCTCCAGACGCAGTCCAGTGTCCGAGTCTCTGAGCGACTGGATCCCAGGATCTGAGGCTTGGTCAGCACTCATACTTGAGTAGTCGAGCCCCAGCTGAACCGTGTGGATGACCGCTCTAGAGAGGCAATCGGCGACCACGTTGGACTTGCCGGCGATGTGTCGGATATCTGTGGTGTACTCGGAGATAAAAGACAGCTGACGCTGCTGGCGGGCGGACCACGGCTCAGCCACCTTGGACATAGAGAACGTGAGGGGTTTGTGGTCGACGAAAACCGTAAACTCACGGCCTTCCAGGATGGAGCGGAAATGGCGGATCGCCAACCAGACGCCGAGTAGCTCCCTGTCGAATGTGCTGTATTTGCGCTCCCTAGGGACCAGCTGGCGGCTGAAAAAGGCGAGCGGTTGCCAGGCGCCACCAACCCACTGCTCAAATACAGCACCAACTGCGTAGTCAGATGCGTCGGTCGTGAGGGCGACCGGGGCTCCAGGCGACGGGTGGACCAACATGGTGGCCTGGCACAGCGCAGCCTTAGTATCCTCGAAAGCCTTGATCCCCTCGGGGGTCCAGTCGATGTCCTGGTTGGGGGTTTTACCCTTAAGGGCCTCATACAGTGGGTGCATAATGTGGGCCGCCCGGCGTATGAATCGGTGGTAGAATGTAACCATCCCAAGGAACTCCCGGAGCCCCCGGTCCGAACGTGGGCGGGGAAAAGCGGAGACCGCTTCCACCTTTGTCGGGAGGGGGGTGGCCCCATTACTGCCGATGAGATGCCCAAGAAACTGGATCGACGGCACTCCGAAGACGCACTTCGCCGGGTTAATGATCAGGCCATGCTGGTCGAGCCTTGTGAAAAGGGCCCGCAGGTGTGCCGCATGCTCCTCCTCCGAGGAGCTGGCGACGAGGACATCGTCCAAGTAGACGAAGATGAAAGGCATGTCCCTAAGCGCAGAGTCCATCAACCGCTGGAAGGACTGGGCCGCATTTTTCAGGCCGAAGGGCATCCTAAGAAACTCGAAAAGCCCGAAAGGAGTCACCACTGCCGTTTTAGGGATGTCAGCAGGGTGCACTGGGACTTGGTGATAACCCCGCACCAGGTCCACCTTGGAGAACAGGTGCTTCCCTGCTAGATGTACCGAAAAGTCCTGAACATGGGGGACCGGGTAGCGGTCGGGCGTGGTGGCATCATTGAGGCGGCGGTAGTCGCCACACGGGCGCCAACCACCGTCAGGCTTAGGCACCATGTGGAGCGGGGAGGCCCACGGGCTGTCAGAGCGGCGAATAATGCCAAGGCGTTCCATGTTGGCGAACTCGGCCCGAGCAATCGTCAGTCTCTCCGGGTTGAGCCGTCGGGCCCTAGCGTAGATGGGGGGGCCTTTGGTCTCGATGTGGTGCTCGACCCCATGTTTAGCTGTGGTGGCGGCAAAAGTGGGCTGTGTAAGGCTGGGGAACTCTCCGAGGAGTTTCTGGTACACGTCGCCCTCGGAGAGCGAACTAGAGAGACTCACATAATTCCCCTCATCGCGGACACATGCGAAAGAGGAGAAGGTTAACGCGTCCACCAGGCGGCCGTTCTTAACATCCACGAGCAGTCCGTGGGCGCACAAAAAATCTGCGCCGAGCAGGGGGAAGGAGATGTCGGCAGTGACAAAGTCCCATGTGAAACGCTGACCCCCGAAACATACGTCCACAGTCTTTGTGCCATACGTCCTGATGGGGGTGTCGTTGGCGGATGTTAAGGGCGGGCCGTGCAACCCTCCAGCGGCGTCGTCCACCGTAGCCGGCAGGACGCTCCTCTGGGCACCGGTGTCACAGAGGAATCTGCGACCAGAGAGGGAGTCCTCAATGAACAGCAGCCGGTTCTTTTTGCCTGCGGTCACGGCCACTACTGAGCGCAGGCTTTGGCGTTTCCCGTCGTGATGAAGTTGCAAGGGGAGCGGCACCTTTTAGCCTTGGCGCCAAAACGTGCATGGAAGTAGCACAAACCTGTGCTGGCGCGGCCGTCAGTTGCAGCGTGTCCTCTGCCAGGGGAAACGCCAGCGCTTGGGGACGTGTAGCTGCGTGTTGGGGCCAGCACACCAGGGGCGAAACGCTGGGTGGCCAAGTAGAAACGGTCCGCTTCCTCCGCCAGAGCACGCGGCTCCGTAATAGTCGTATTTGCGAGGGCCGTTTGGACGTGCGGCGGCATATGTCGCAGAAACAGTTCAATGAAAAGAAAATTCGGCTCTTCCCCACCCAGCAGGTTTAACATCATCTCCATGTGTTCAGAGGGTTTGCTGTCCCCCATGCCCTGAATAGCAAGCAGGCGCCGGGCTCGTTCGGATCGCGACAGTTCAAAAATCCTGAGGAGATAAGCCTTGAGCCCTGCATATTTATCCTGGGCCGGAGGGGAAGTGATGAAACTTACGGCTCTGGCAGCGGTGGAGCTTCCGAGTGCCGAGACAACGTGGTAGTAGCATGTGGCGTCATCCGTAATTCCCCGGAGGGCGAACTGAGCCTCCGCCTGTGCGAACCACGTTGCTGCAGAAGTCTCCCAAAACTCAGGCAGCCTAAGGACGGCGGAATGCGCCATGCCGTCTCGCTCGGTATTCTGTTCAGTCCCGGAATCCTCAGCGGGACTGACGTCGGGGTCACCAGTGTGGTGTGCAAGGACTGGAGTCGGAGGCGGAGTGATAAATGACGGTGCCAACGGCAGTTGTTTTAATGACATTTATAACGTGCTTCTCTCAACCACGGGCCGACTCTTTTCCCTTCGAGATCCTAACACACACTACTCAAAACGGAAACTCCCACACGTGTAAAACATCCCACCGGAACTCGGCAACGTGAACTTAGGTTCCGGGTGAATTATGTCAACTCACTACACTATAAGCATTTTTAATTTTATTGCTTAAATCGCATTTTCTCGGCGAGCTGAGCGCTTTTTCTGAATTGTGCCGCTCCCGTCACTCTGGTTAGGTTGGCATAGAAAAAAACGCTCTCGGGTGCTTTAGAGTGCCGAGTTTATCACTGCGCATGAAGAAATGACCACCTCCAACGTTTGGTTTATGTTTTATAAGCATTTTTAATTTTATTGCTTAAATCGCATTTTCTCGGCGAGCTGAGCGCTTTTTCTGAATTGTGCCGCTCCCGTAACTCTGGTTAGGTTGGCATCGAAAAAAACGCTCTCGGGTGCTTTAGAGTGCCGAGTTTATCACTGCGCATGAAGAAATGACCACCTCCAACGTTTGGTTTATGTTTTATAAGCATTTTTAATTTTATTGCTTAAATCGCATTTTCTCGGCGAGCTGAGCACTTTTTCTGAATTGTGCCGCTCCCGTCTCTCTGGTTAGGTTGGCATCGAAAAAAACGCTCTCGGGTGCTTTAGAGTGCCGAGTTATTCACTGCGCATGAAGAAATGACCTCCTCCAACGTTTGGTTTATGTTTTATAAGCATTTTTAATTTTATTGCTTAAATCGCATTTTCTCGGCGAGCTGAGCACTTTTTCTGAATTGTGCCGCTCCCGTCACTCTGGTTAGGTTGGCATCGAAAAAAACGCTCTCGGGTGCTTTAGAGTGCCGAGTTTATTACTGCGCATTAAGAAATGACCACCTCCAACGTTTGGTTTATGTTTTATAAGCATTTTTAATTTTATTGCTTAAATCGCATTTTCTCGGCGAGCTGAGCACTTTTTCTGAATTGTGCCGCTCCCGTCACTCTGGTTAGGTTGGCATCGAAAAAAACGCTCTCGGGTGCTTTAGAGTGCCGAGTTATTCACTGCGCATAAAGAAATGACCACCTCCAACGTTTGGTTTATGTTTTATAAGCATTTTTAATTTTATTGCTTAAATCGCATTTTCTCGGCGAGCTGAGCACTTTTTCTGAATTGTGCCGCTCCCGTCACTCTGGTTAGGTTGGCATCGAAAAAAACGCTCTCGGGTGCTTTAGAGTGCCGAGTTTATTACTGCGCATTAAGAAATGACCACCTCCAACGTTTGGTTTATGTTTTATAAGCATTTTTAATTTTATTGCTTAAATCGCATTTTCTCGGCGAGCTGAGCACTTTTTCTGAATTGTGCCGCTCCCGTCACTCTGGTTAGGTTGGCATCGAAAAAAACGCTCTCGGGTGCTTTAGAGTGCCGAGTTATTCACTGCGCATGAAGAAATGACCACCTCCAACGTTTGGTTTAAGTTTTATAAGCATTTTTAATTTTATTGCTTAAATCGCATTTTCTCGGCGACCTGAGCACTTTTTCTGAATTGTGCCGCTCCCGTCACTCTGGTTAGGTTGGCATCGAAAAAAACGCTCTCGGGTGCTTTAGAGTGCCGAGTTATTCACTGCGCATGAAGAAATGACCACCTCCAACGTTTGGTTTATGTTTTATAAGCATTTTTAATTTTATTGCTTAAATCGCATTTTCTCGGCGAGCTGAGCACTTTTTCTGAATTGTGCCGCTCCCGTCACTCTGGTTAGGTTGGCATCGAAAAAAACGCTCACGGGTGCTTTAGAGTGCCGAGTTTATTACTGCGCATTAAGAAATGACCACCTCCAACGTTTGGTTTATGTTTTAGAAGCATTTTTAATTTTATTGCTTAAATCGCATTTTCTCGGCGAGCTGAGCGCTTTTTCTGAATTGTGCCGCTCCCGTCACTCTGGTTAGGTTGGCATCGAAAAAAACGCTCTCGGGTGCTTTAGAGTGCCGGGTTTATCACTGCGCATGAAGAAATGACCACCTCCAACGTTTGGTTTATGTTTTATAAGCATTTTTAATTTTATTGCTTAAATCGCATTTTCTCGGCGAGCTGAGCGCTTTTTCTGAATTGTGCCGCTCCCGTCACTCTGGTTAGGTTGGCATCGAAAAAAACGCTCTCGGGTGCTTTAGAGTGCCGAGTTTATCACTGCGCATGAAGAAATGACCACCTCCAACGTTTGGTTTATGTTTTATAAGCATTTTTAATTTTATTGCTTAAATCGTATTTTCTCGGCGAGCTGAGCGCTTTTTCTGAATTGTGCCGCTCCCGTCACTCTGGTTAGGTTGGCATCGAAAAAAACGCTCTCGGGTGCTTTAGAGTGCCGAGTTATTCACTGCGCATGAAGAAATGACCACCTCCAACGTTTGGTTTATGTTTTATAAGCATTTTTAGTTTTATTGCTTAAATCGCATTTTCTCGGCGAGCTGAGTACTTTTTCTGAATTGTGCCGCTCCCGTCACTCTGGTTAGGTTGGCATCGAAAAAAACGCTCTCGGGTGCTTTAGAGTGCCGAGTTTATCACTGCGCATGAAGAAATGACCACCTCCAACGTTTGGTTTATGTTTAATAAGCATTTTTAATTTTATTGCTTAAATCGCATTTTCTCGGCGAGCTGAGCACTTTTTCTGAATTGTGCCGCTCCCGTCACTCTGGTTAGGTTGGCATCGAAAAAAACGCTCTCGGGTGCTTTAGAGTGCCGAGTTTATCACTGCGCATGAAGAAATGACCACCTCCAACGTTTGGTTTATGTTTTATAAGCATTTATAATTTTATTGCTTAAATCGCATTTTCTCGGCGAGCTGAGCGCTTTTTCTGAATTGTGCCGCTCACGTCACTCTGGTTAGGTTGGCATCGAAAAAAAACGCTCTCGGGTGCTTTAGAGTGCCGAGTTTATCACTGCGCATGAAGAAATGACCACCTCCAACGTTTGGTTTATGTTTTATAAGCATTTTTAATTTTATTGCTTAAATCGCATTTTCTCGGCGAGCTGAGCACTTTTTCTGAATTGTGCCGCTCCCGTCACTCTGGTTAGGTTGGCATCGAAAAAAACGCTCTCGGGTGCTTTAGAGTGCCGAGTTATTCACTGCGCATGAAGAAATGACCACCTCCAACGTTTGGTTTATGTTTTATAAGCATTTTTAATTTTATTGCTTAAATCGCATTTTCTCGGCGAGCTGAGCACTTTTTCTGAATTGTGCCGCTCCCGTCACTCTGGTTAGGTTGGCATCGAAAAAAAACGCTCTCGGGTGCTTTAGAGTGCCGAGGTTATCACTGCGCATGAAGAAATGACCACCTCCAACGTTTGGTTTATGTTTTATAAGCATTTTTAATTTTATTGCTTAAATCGCATTTTCTCGGCGAGCTGAGCACTTTTTCTGAATTGTGCCGCTCCCGTCACTCTGGTTAGGTTGGCATCGAAAAAAACGCTCTCGGGTGCTTTAGAGTGCCGAGTTATTCACTGCGCATGAAGAAATGGCCACCTCCAACGTTTGGTTTATGTTTAATAAGCATTTTTAATTTTATTGCTTAAATCGCATTTTCTCGGCGAGCTGAGCACTTTTTCTGAATTGTGCCGCTCCCGTCACTCTGGTTAGGTTGGCATCGAAAAAAACGCTCTCGGGTGCTTTAGAGTGCCGAGTTTATTACTGCGCATTAAGAAATGACCACCTCCAACGTTTGGTTTATGTTTTATAAGCATTTTTAATTTTATTGCTTAAATCGCATTTTCTCGGCGAGCTGAGCACTTTTTCTGAATTGTGCCGCTCCCGTCACTCTGGTTAGGTTGGCGTCGAAAAAAACGCTCTCGGGTGCTTTAGAGTGCCGAGTTTATTACTGCGCATTAAGAAATGACCACCTCCAACGTTTGGTTTATGTTTTATAAGCATTTTTAGTTTTATTGCTTAAATCGCATTTTCTCGGCGACCTGAGCACTTTTTCTGAATTGTGCCGCTCCCGTCACTCTGGTTAGGTTGGCATCGAAAAAAACGCTCTCGGGTGCTTTAGAGTGCCGAGTTATTCACTGCGCATGAAGAAATGACCACCTCCAACGTTTGGTTTATGTTTTATAAGCATTTTTAATTTTATTGCTTAAATCGCATTTTCTCGGCGAGCTGAGCACTTTTTCTGAATTGTGCCGCTCCCGTCACTCTGGTTAGGTTGGCATCGAAAAAAACGCTCACGGGTGCTTTAGAGTGCCGAGTTTATTACTGCGCATTAAGAAATGACCACCTCCAACGTTTGGTTTATGTTTTAGAAGCATTTTTAATTTTATTGCTTAAATCGCATTTTCTCGGCGAGCTGAGCGCTTTTTCTGAATTGTGCCGCTCCCGTCACTCTGGTTAGGTTGGCATCGAAAAAAACGCTCTCGGGTGCTTTAGAGTTTATCACTGCGCATGAAGAAATGACCACCTCCAACGTTTGGTTTATGTTTTATAAGCATTTTTAATTTTATTGCTTAAATCGCATTTTCTCGGCGAGCTGAGCGCTTTTTCTGAATTGTGCCGCTCCCGTCACTCTGGTTAGGTTGGCATCGAAAAAAACGCTCTCGGGTGCTTTAGAGTGCCGAGTTTATCACTGCGCATGAAGAAATGACCACCTCCAACGTTTGGTTTATGTTTAATAAGCATTTTTAATTTTATTGCTTGAATCGCATTTTCTCGGCGAGCTGAGCACTTTTTCTGATTTGTGCCGCTCCCGTCACTCTGGTTAGGTTGGCATCGAAAAAAACGCTCACGGGTGCTTTAGAGTGCCGAGTTTATTACTGCGCATTAAGAAATGACCACCTCCAACGTTTGGTTTATGTTTTATAAGCATTTTTAATTGTATTGCTTAAATCGCATTTTCTCGGCGAGCTGCACTTTTTCTGAATTGTGCCGCTCCCGTCACTCTGGTTAGGTTGGCATCGAAAAAAACGCTCTCGGGTGCTTTAGAGTGCCGAGTTATTCACTGCGCATGAAGAAATGACCACCTCCAACGTTTGGTTTATGTTTTATAAGCATTTTTAATTTTATTGCTTAAATCGCATTTTCTCGGCGAGCTGAGCACTTTTTCTGAATTGTGCCGCTCCCGTCACTCTGGTTAGGTTGGCATCGAAAAAAACGCTCCCGGGTGCTTTAGAGTGCCGAGTTTATCACTGTGCATGAAGAAATGACCACCTCCAACGTTTGGTTTATGTTTTATAAGCATTTTTAATTTTATTGCTTAAATCGCATTTTCTCGGCGAGCTGAGCACTTTTTCGGAATTGTGCCGCTCCCGTCACTCTGGTTAGGTTGGCATCGAAAAAAACGCTCTCGGGTGCTTTAGAGTGCCGAGTTTATCACTGCGCATGAAGAAATGACCACCTCCAACGTTTGGTTTATGTTTTATAAGCATTTTTAATTTTATTGCTTAAATCGCATTTTCTCGGCGAGCTGAGCGCTTTTTCTGAATTGTGCCGCTCCCGTCACTCTGGTTAGGTTGGCATCGAAAAAAACGCTCTCGGGTGCTTTAGAGTGCCGAGTTATTCACTGCGCATGAAGAAATGACCACCTCCAACGTTTGGTTTATGTTTTATAAGCATTTTTAGTTTTATTGCTTAAATCGCATTTTCTCGGCGAGCTGAGCACTTTTTCTGAATTGTGCCGCTCCCGTCACTCTGGTTAGGTTGGCATCGAAAAAACGCTCTCGGGTGCTTTAGAGTGCCGAGTTTATCACTGCGCATGAAGAAATGACCACCTCCAACGTTTGGTTTATGTTTTATAAGCATTTTTAATTTTATTGCTTAAATCGCATTTTCTCGGCGAGCTGAGCACTTTTTCTGAATTGTGCCGCTCCCGTCACTCTGGTTAGGTTGGCATCGAAAAAAACGCTCTCGGGTGCTTTAGAGTGCCGAGTTTATCACTGCGCATGAAGAAATGACCACCTCCAACGTTTGGTTTATGTTTTATAAGCATTTTTAATTTTATTGCTTAAATCGCATTTTCTCGGCGAGCTGAGCACTTTTTCTGAATTGTGCCGCTCCCGTCACTCTGGTTAGGTTGGCATCGAAAAAAACGCTCTCGGGTGCTTTAGAGTGCCGAGTTATTCACTGCGCATGAAGAAATGACCACCTCCAACGTTTGGTTTATGTTTTATAAGCATTTTTAATTTTATTGCTTAAATCGCATTTTCTCGGCGAGCTGAGCACTTTTTCTGAATTGTGCCGCTCCCGTCACTCTGGTTAGGTTGGCATCGAAAAAAACGCTCTCGGGTGCTTTAGAGTGCCGAGTTTATCACTGCGCATGAAGAAATGACCACTTCCAACGTTTGGTTTATGTTTTATAAGCATTTTTAGTTTTATTGCTTAAATCGCATTTTCTCGGCGAGCTGAGCACTTTTTCTGAATTGTGCCGCTCCCGTCACTCTGGTTAGGTTGGCATCGAAAAAAACGCTCTCGGGTGCTTTAGAGTGCCGAGTTTATCACTGCGCATGAAGAAATGACCACCTCCAACGTTTGGTTTATGTTTTATAAGCATTTTTAATTTTATTGCTTAAATCGCATTTTCTCGGCGAGCTGAGCACTTTTTCTGAATTGTGCCGCTCCCGTCACTCTGGTTAGGTTGGCATCGAAAAAAACGCTCTCGGGTGCTTTAGAGTGCCGAGTTATTCACTGCGCATGAAGAAATGACCACCTCCAACGTTTGGTTTATGTTTTATAAGCATTTTTAATTTTATTGCTTAAATCGCATTTTCGCGGCGAGCTGAGCACTTTTTCTGAATTGTGCCGCTCCCGTCACTCTGGTTAGGTTGGCATCGAAAAAAACGCTCTCGGGTGCTTTAGAGTGCCGAGTTTATCACTGCGCATGAAGAAATGACCACCTCCAACGTTTGGTTTATGTTTTATAAGCATTTTTAATTTTATTGCTTAAATCGCATTTTCTCGGCGAGCTGAGCGCTTTTTCTGAATTGTGCCGCTCCCGTCACTCTGGTTAGGTTGGCATCGAAAAAAACGCTCTCGGGTGCTTTAGAGTGCCGAGTTTATCACTGCGCATGAAGAAATGACCACCTCCAACGTTTGGTTTATGTTTTATAAGCATTTTTAATTTTATTGCTTAAATCGCATTTTCTCGGCGAGCTGAGCGCTTTTTCTGAATTGTGCCGCTCCCGTAACTCTGGTTAGGTTGGCATCGAAAAAAACGCTCTCGGGTGCTTTAGAGTGCCGAGTTTATCACTGCGCATGAAGAAATGACCACCTCCAACGTTTGGTTTATGTTTTATAAGCATTTTTAATTTTATTGCTTAAATCGCATTTTCTCGGCGAGCTGAGCACTTTTTCTGAATTGTGCCGCTCCCGTCTCTCTGGTTAGGTTGGCATCGAAAAAAACGCTCTCGGGTGCTTTAGAGTGCCGAGTTATTCACTGCGCATGAAGAAATGACCTCCTCCAACGTTTGGTTTATGTTTTATAAGCATTTTTAATTTTATTGCTTAAATCGCATTTTCTCGGCGAGCTGAGCACTTTTTCTGAATTGTGCCGCTCCCGTCACTCTGGTTAGGTTGGCATCGAAAAAAACGCTCTCGGGTGCTTTAGAGTGCCGAGTTTATTACTGCGCATTAAGAAATGACCACCTCCAACGTTTGGTTTATGTTTTATAAGCATTTTTAATTTTATTGCTTAAATCGCATTTTCTCGGCGAGCTGAGCACTTTTTCTGAATTGTGCCGCTCCCGTCACTCTGGTTAGGTTGGCATCGAAAAAAACGCTCTCGGGTGCTTTAGAGTGCCGAGTTATTCACTGCGCATGAAGAAATGACCACCTCCAACGTTTGGTTTATGTTTTATAAGCATTTTTAATTTTATTGCTTAAATCGCATTTTCTCGGCGAGCTGAGCACTTTTTCTGAATTGTGCCGCTCCCGTCACTCTGGTTAGGTTGGCATCGAAAAAAACGCTCTCGGGTGCTTTAGAGTGCCGAGTTTATTACTGCGCATTAAGAAATGACCACCTCCAACGTTTGGTTTATGTTTTATAAGCATTTTTAATTTTATTGCTTAAATCGCATTTTCTCGGCGAGCTGAGCACTTTTTCTGAATTGTGCCGCTCCCGTCACTCTGGTTAGGTTGGCATCGAAAAAAACGCTCTCGGGTGCTTTAGAGTGCCGAGTTATTCACTGCGCATGAAGAAATTACCACCTCCAACGTTTGGTTTAAGTTTTATAAGCATTTTTAATTTTATTGCTTAAATCGCATTTTCTCGGCGACCTGAGCACTTTTTCTGAATTGTGCCGCTCCCGTCACTCTGGTTAGGTTGGCATCGAAAAAAACGCTCTCGGGTGCTTTAGAGTGCCGAGTTATTCACTGCGCATGAAGAAATGACCACCTCCAACGTTTGGTTTATGTTTTATAAGCATTTTTAATTTTATTGCTTAAATCGCATTTTCTCGGCGAGCTGAGCACTTTTTCTGAATTGTGCCGCTCCCGTCACTCTGGTTAGGTTGGCATCGAAAAAAACGCTCACGGGTGCTTTAGAGTGCCGAGTTTATTACTGCGCATTAAGAAATGACCACCTCCAACGTTTGGTTTATGTTTTAGAAGCATTTTTAATTTTATTGCTTAAATCGCATTTTCTCGGCGAGCTGAGCGCTTTTTCTGAATTGTGCCGCTCCCGTCACTCTGGTTAGGTTGGCATCGAAAAAAACGCTCTCGGGTGCTTTAGAGTGCCGAGTTTATCACTGCGCATGAAGAAATGACCACCTCCAACGTTTGGTTTATGTTTTATAAGCATTTTTAATTTTATTGCTTAAATCGCATTTTCTCGGCGAGCTGAGCGCTTTTTCTGAATTGTGCCGCTCCCGTCACTCTGGTTAGGTTGGCATCGAAAAAAACGCTCTCGGGTGCTTTAGAGTGCCGAGTTTATCACTGCGCATGAAGAAATGACCACCTCCAACGTTTGCTTTATGTTTTATAAGCATTTTTAATTTTATTGCTTAAATCGCATTTTCTCGGCGAGCTGAGCGCTTTTTCTGAATTGTGCCGCTCCCGTCACTCTGGTTAGGTTGGCATCGAAAAAAACGCTCTCGGGTGCTTTAGAGTGCCGAGTTATTCACTGCGCATGAAGAAATGACCACCTCCAACGTTTGGTTTATGTTTTATAAGCATTTTTAGTTTTATTGCTTAAATCGCATTTTCTCGGCGAGCTGAGTACTTTTTCTGAATTGTGCCGCTCCCGTCACTCTGGTTAGGTTGGCATCGAAAAAAACGCTCTCGGGTGCTTTAGAGTGCCGAGTTTATCACTGCGCATGAAGAAATGACCACCTCCAACGTTTGGTTTATGTTTAATAAGCATTTTTAATTTTATTGCTTAAATCGCATTTTCTCGGCGAGCTGAGCACTTTTTCTGAATTGTGCCGCTCCCGTCACTCTGGTTAGGTTGGCATCGAAAAAAACGCTCTCGGGTGCTTTAGAGTGCCGAGTTTATCACTGCGCATGAAGAAATGACCACCTCCAACGTTTGGTTTATGTTTTATAAGCATTTATAATTTTATTGCTTAAATCGCATTTTCTCGGCGAGCTGAGCGCTTTTTCTGAATTGTGCCGCTCCCGTCACTCTGGTTAGGTTGGCATCGAAAAAAAACGCTCTCGGGTGCTTTAGAGTGCCGAGTTTATCACTGCGCATGAAGAAATGACCACCTCCAACGTTTGGTTTATGTTTTATAAGCATTTTTAATTTTATTGCTTAAATCGCATTTTCTCGGCGAGCTGAGCACTTTTTCTGAATTGTGCCGCTCCCGTCACTCTGGTTAGGTTGGCATCGAAAAAAACGCTCTCGGGTGCTTTAGAGTGCCGAGTTATTCACTGCGCATGAAGAAATGACCACCTCCAACGTTTGGTTTATGTTTTATAAGCATTTTTAATTTTATTGCTTAAATCGCATTTTCTCGGCGAGCTGAGCACTTTTTCTGAATTGTGCCGCTCCCGTCACTCTGGTTAGGTTGGCATCGAAAAAAACGCTCTCGGGTGCTTTAGAGTGCCGAGGTTATCACTGCGCATGAAGAAATGACCACCTCCAACGTTTGGTTTATGTTTTATAAGCATTTTTAATTTTATTGCTTAAATCGCATTTTCTCGGCGAGCTGAGCACTTTTTCTGAATTGTGCCGCTCCCGTCACTCTGGTTAGGTTGGCATCGAAAAAAACGCTCTCGGGTGCTTTAGAGTGCCGAGTTATTCACTGCGCATGAAGAAATGGCCACCTCCAACGTTTGGTTTATGTTTAATAAGCATTTTTAATTTTATTGCTTAAATCGCATTTTCTCGGCGAGCTGAGCACTTTTTCTGAATTGTGCCGCTCCCGTCACTCTGGTTAGGTTGGCATCGAAAAAAACGCTCTCGGGTGCTTTAGAGTGCCGAGTTTATTACTGCGCATTAAGAAATGACCACCTCCAACGTTTGGTTTATGTTTTATAAGCATTTTTAATTTTATTGCTTAAATCGCATTTTCTCGGCGAGCTGAGCACTTTTTCTGAATTGTGCCGCTCCCGTCACTCTGGTTAGGTTGGCGTCGAAAAAAACGCTCTCGGGTGCTTTAGAGTGCCGAGTTTATTACTGCGCATTAAGAAATGACCACCTCCAACGTTTGGTTTATGTTTTATAAGCATTTTTAGTTTTATTGCTTAAATCGCATTTTCTCGGCGACCTGAGCACTTTTTCTGAATTGTGCCGCTCCCGTCACTCTGGTTAGGTTGGCATCGAAAAAAACGCTCTCGGGTGCTTTAGAGTGCCGAGTTATTCACTGCGCATGAAGAAATGACCACCTCCAACGTTTGGTTTATGTTTTATAAGCATTTTTAATTTTATTGCTTAAATCGCATTTTCTCGGCGAGCTGAGCACTTTTTCTGAATTGTGCCGCTCCCGTCACTCTGGTTAGGTTGGCATCGAAAAAAACGCTCACGGGTGCTTTAGAGTGCCGAGTTTATTACTGCGCATTAAGAAATGACCACCTCCAACGTTTGGTTTATGTTTTAGAAGCATTTTTAATTTTATTGCTTAAATCGCATTTTCTCGGCGAGCTGAGCGCTTTTTCTGAATTGTGCCGCTCCCGTCACTCTGGTTAGGTTGGCATCGAAAAAAACGCTCTCGGGTGCTTTAGAGTGCCGAGTTTATCACTGCGCATGAAGAAATGACCACCTCCAACGTTTGGTTTATGTTTTATAAGCATTTTTAATTTTATTGCTTAAATCGCTTTTTCTCGGCGAGCTGAGCGCTTTTTCTGAATTGTGCCGCTCCCGTGACTCTGGTTAGGTTGGCATCGAAAAAAACGCTCTCGGGTGCAATAGAGTGCCGAGTTTATCACTGCGCATGAAGAAATGACCAGCTCCAACGTTTGGTTTATGTTTAATAAGCATTTTTAATTTTATTGCTTAAATCGCATTTTCTCGGCAAGCTGAGCACTTTTTCTGAATTGTGCCGCTCCCGTCACTCTGGTTAGGTTGGCATCGAAAAAAACGCTCTCGGGTGCTTTAGAGTGCCGAGTTATTCACTGCGCATGAAGAAATGACCACCTCCAACGTTTGGTTTATGTTTTATAAGCATTTTTAATTTTATTGCTTAAATCGCATTTTCTCGGCGAGCTGAGCGCTTTTTCTGAATTGTGCCGCTCCCGTCACTCTGGTTAGGTTGGCATCGAAAAAAACGCTCTCGGGTGCTTTAGAGTGCCGAGTTTATCACTGCGCATGAAGAAACGACCACCTCCAACGTTTGGGTTATGTTTTATAAGCATTTTTAATTTTATTGCTTAAATCGCATTTTCTCGGCGAGCTGAGCACTTTTTCTGAATTGTGCCGCTCCCGTCACTCTGGTTAGGTTGGCATCGAAAAAAACGCTCTCGGGTGCTTTAGAGTGCCGAGTTATTCACTGCGCACGAAGAAATGACCACCTCCAACGTTTGGTTTATGTTTTATAAGCATTTTTAATTTTATTGCTTAAATCGCATTTTCTCGGCGAGCTGAGCGCTTTTTCTGAATTGTGCCGCTCCCGTCACTCTGGTTAGGTTGGCATCGAAAAAAACGCTATCGGGTGCTTTAGAGTGCCGAGTTATTCACTGCGCATGAAGAAATGACCACCTCCAACGTTTGGTTTATGTTTAATAAGCATTTTTAATGTATTGCTTAAATCGCATTTTCTCGGCGAGCTGAGCACTTTTTCTGAATTGTGCCGCTCCCGTCACTCTGGTTAGGTTGGCATCGAAAAAAACGCTCTCGGGTGCTTTAGAGTGCCGAGTTTATTACTGCGCATTAAGAAATGACCACCTCCAACGTTTGGTTTATGTTTTATAAGCATTTTTAATTTTATTGCTTAAATCGCATTTTCTCGGCGAGCTGAGCACTTTTTCTGAATTGTGCCGCTCCCGTCACTCTGGTTAGGTTGGCGTCGAAAAAAACGCTCTCGGGTGCTTTAGAGTGCCGAGTTTATTACTGCGCATTAAGAAATGACCACCTCCAACGTTTGGTTTATGTTTTATAAGCATTTTTAATTTTATTGCTTAAATCGCATTTTCTCGGCGAGCTGAGCACTTTTTCTGAATTGTGCCGCTCCCGTCACTCTGGTTAGGTTGGCATCGAAAAAAACGCTCTCGGGTGCTTTAGAGTGCCGAGTTATTCACTGCGCATAAAGAAATGACCACCTCCAACGTTTGGTTTATGTTTAATAAGCATTTTTAATTTTATTGCTTGAATCGCATTTTCTCGGCGAGCTGAGCACTTTTTCTGAATTGTGCCGCTCCCGTCACTCTGGTTAGGTTGGCATCGAAAAAAACGCTCTCGGGTGCTTTAGAGTGCCGAGTTTATCACTGCGCATGAAGAAATGACCACCTCCAACGTTTGGTTTATGTTTTATAAGCATTTTTAATTTTATTGCTTAAATCGCATTTTCTAGGCGAGCTGAGCGCTTTTTCTGAATTGTGACGCTCCCGTCACTCTGGTTAGGTTGGCATCGAAAAAAACGCTCTCAGGTGCTTTAGAGTGCCGAGTTTATCACTGCGCATGAAGAAATGACCACCTCCAACGTTTGGTTTATGTTTTATAAGCATTTTTAATTTTATTGCTTAAATCGCATTTTCTCGGCGAGCAGAGCACTTTTTCTGAATTGTGCCGCTCCCGTCACTCTGGTTAGGTTGGCATCGAAAAAAACGCTCTCGGGTGCTTTAGAGTGTCGAGTTTATCACTGCGCATGAAGAAATGACCACCTCCAACGTTTGGTTTATGTTTTATAAGCATTTTTAAATTTATTGCTTAAATCGCATTTTCTCGGCGAGCTGAGCACTTTTTCTGAATTGTGCCGCTCCCGTCACTCTGGTTAGGTTGGCATCGAAAAAAACGCTCTCGGGTGCTTTAGAGTGCCGAGTTATTCACTGCGCATGAAGAAATGACCACCTCCAACGTTTGGTTTATGTTTTATAAGCATTTTTAGTTTTATTGCTTAAATCGCATTTTCTCGGCGAGCTGAGCACTTTTTCTGAATTGTGCCGCTCCCGTCACTCTGGTTAGGTTGGCATCGAAAAAAACGCTCTCGGGTGCTTTAGAGTGCCGAGTTTATCACTGCGCATGAAGAAATGACCACCTCCAACGTTTGGTTTATGTTTAATAAGCATTTTTAATTTTATTGCTTAAATCGCATTTTCTCGGCGAGCTGAGCACTTTTTCTGAATTGTGCCGCTCCCGTCACTCTGGTTAGGTTGGCATCGAAAAAAACGCTCTCGGGTGCTTTAGAGTGCCGACTTTATCACTGCGCATGAAGAAATGACCACCTCCAACGTTTGGTTTATGTTTTATAAGCATTTTTAATTTTATTGCTTAAATCGCATTTTCTCGGCGAGCTGAGCACTTTTTCTGAATTGTGCCGCTCCCGTCACTCTGGTTAGGTTGGCATCGAAAAAAACGCTCACGGGTGCTTTAGAGTGCCGAGTTTATTACTCCGCATTAAGAAATGACCACCTCCAACGTTTGGTTTATGTTTTATAAGCATTTTTAATTTTATTGCTTAAATCGCATTTTCTCGGCGAGCTGAGCACTTTTTCTGAATTGTGCCGCTCCCGTCACTCTGGTTAGGTTGGCATCGAAAAAAACGCTCTCGGGTGCTTTAGAGTGCCGAGTTATTCACTGCGCATGAAGAAATGACCACCTCCAACGTTTGGTTTATGTTTTATAAGCATTTTTAATTTTATTGCTTAAATCGCATTTTCTCGGCGAGCTGAGCACTTTTTCTGAATTGTGCCGCTCCCGTCACTCTGGTTAGGTTGGCATCGAAAAAAACGCTCTCGGGTGCTTTAGAGTGCCGAGTTTATCACTGCGCATGAAGAAATGACCACCTCCAACGTTTGGTTTATGTTTTATAAGCATTTTTAATTTTATTGCTTAAATCGCGTTTTCTCGGCGAGCTGAGCGCTTTTTCTGAATTGTGCCGCTCCCGTCACTCTGGTTAGGTTGGCATCGAAAAAAACGCTCTCGGGTGCTTTAGAGTGCCGAGTTTATCACTGCGCATGAAGAAATGACCACCTCCAACGTTTGGTTTATGTTTTATAAGCATTTTTAATTTTATTGCTTAAATCGCATTTTCTCGGCGAGCTGAGCACTTTTTCTGAATTGTGCCGCTCCCGTCACTCTGGTTAGGTTGGCATCGAAAAAAACGCTCTCGGGTGCTTTAGAGTGCCGAGTTATTCACTGCGCATGAAGAAATGACCACCTCCAACGTTTGGTTTATGTTTAATAAGCATTTTTAATTTTATTGCTTGAATCGCATTTTCTCGGCGAGCTGAGCACTTTTTCTGAATTGTGCCGCTCCCGTCACTCTGGTTAGGTTGGCATCGGAAAAAACGCTCTCGGGTGCTTTAGAGTGCCGAGTTTATCACTGCGCATGAAGAAATGACCACCTCCAACGTTTGGTTCATGTTTTATAAGCATTTTTAATTTTATTGCTTAAATCGCATTTTCTCGGCGAGCTGAGCACTTTTTCTGAATTGTGCCGCTCCCGTCACTCTGGTTAGGTTGGCATCGAAAAAAACGCTCTCGGGTGCTTTAGAGTGCCGAGTTTATTACTGCGCATTAAGAAATGACCACCTCCAACGTTTGGTTTATGTTTTATAAGCATTTTTAATTTTATTGCTTAAATCGCATTTTCTCGGCGAGCTGAGCACTTTTTCTGAATTGTGCCGCTCCCGTCACTCTGGTTAGGTTGGCATCGAAAAAAACGCTCTCGGGTGCTTTAGAGTGCCGAGTTTTTCACTGCGCATGAAGAAATGACCACCTCCAACGTTTGGTTTATGTTTTATAAGCATTTTTAGTTTTATTGCTTAAATCGCATTTTCTCGGCGAGCTGAGCACTTTTTCTGAATTGTGCCGCTCCCGTCACTCTGGTTAGGTTGGCATCGAAAAAAACGCTCTCGGGTGCTTTAGAGTGCCGAGTTATTCACTGCGCATGAAGAAATGACCACCTCCAACGTTTGGTTTATGTTTAATAAGCATTTTTAATTTTATTGCTTAAATCGCATTTTCTCGGCGAGCTGAGCGCTTTTTCTGAATTGTGCCGCTCCCGTCACTCTGGTTAGGTTGGCATCGAAAAAAACGCTCTCGGGTGCTTTAGAGTGCCGAGTTATTCACTGCGCATGAAGAAATGACCACTTCCAACGTTTGGTTTATGTTTTATAAGCATTTTTAATTTTATTGCTTAAATCGCATTTTCTCGGCGAGCTGAGCACTTTTTCTGAATTGTGCCGCTCCCGTCACTCTGGTTAGGTTGGCTTCGAAAAAAACGCTCTCGGGTGCTTTAGAGTGCCGAGTTTATTACTGCGCATTAAGAAATGACCACCTCCAACGTTTGGTTTATGTTTTATAAGCATTTTTAATTTTATTGCTTAAATCGCATTTTCTCGGCGAGCTGAGCACTTTTTCTGAATTGTGCCGCTCCCGTCACTCTGGTTAGGTTGGCATCGAAAAAAACGCTCTCGGGTGCTTTAGAGTGCCGAGTTATTCACTGCGCACGAAGAAATGACCACCTCCAACGTTTGGTTTATGTTTTATAAGCATTTTTAATTTTATTGCTTAAATCGCATTTTCTCGGCGAGCTGAGCGCTTTTTCTGAATTGTGCCGCTCCCGTCACTCTGGTTAGGTTGGCATCGAAAAAAACGCTCTCGGGTGCTTTAGAGTGCCGAGTTTATTACTGCGCATTAAGAAATGACCACCTCCAACGTTTGGTTTATGTTTTATAAGCATTTTTAATTTTATTGCTTAAATCGCATTTTCTCGGCGAGCTGAGCACTTTTTCTGAATTGTGCCGCTCCCGTCACTCTGGTTAGGTTGGCATCGAAAAAAACGCTCTCGGGTGCTTTAGAGTGCCGAGTTTATTACTGCGCATTAAGAAATGACCACCTCCAACGTTTGGTTTATGTTTTATAAGCATTTTTAATTTTATTGCTTAAATCGCATTTTCTCGGCGAGCTGAGCACTTTTTCTGAATTGTGCCGCTCCCGTCACTCTGGTTAGGTTGGCATCGAAAAAAACGCTCTCGGGTGCTTTAGAGTGCCGAGTTTATCACTGCGCATGAAGAAATGACCACCTCCAACGTTTGGTTTATGTTTTATAAGCATTTTTAATTTTATTGCTTAAATCGCATTTTCTCGGCGAGCTGAGCACTTTTTCTGAATTGTGCCGCTCCCGTCACTCTGGTTAGGTTGGCATCGAAAAAAACGCTCTCGGGTGCTTTAGAGTGCCGAGTTTATCACTGCGCATGAAGAAATGACCACCTCCAACGTTTGGTTTATGTTTTATAAGCATTTTTAAATTTATTGCTTAAATCGCATTTTCTCGGCGAGCTGAGCGCTTTTTCTGAATTGTGCCGCTCCCGTCACTCTGGTTAGGTTGGCATCGAAAAAAACGCTCTCGGGTGCTTTAGAGTGCCGAGTTATTCACTGCGCATGAAGAAATGACCACCTCCAACGTTTGGTTTATGTTTTATAAGCATTTTTAGTTTTATTGCTTAAATCGCATTTTCTCGGCGAGCTGAGCACTTTTTCTGAATTGTGCCGCTCCCGTCACTCTGGTTAGGTTGGCATCGAAAAAACGCTCTCGGGTGCTTTAGAGTGCCGAGTTTATCACTGCGCATGAAGAAATGACCACCTCCAACGTTTGGTTTATGTTTTATAAGCATTTTTAATTTTATTGCTTAAATCGCATTTTCTCGGCGAGCTGAGCACTTTTTCTGAATTGTGCCGCTCCCGTCACTCTGGTTAGGTTGGCATCGAAAAAAACGCTCTCGGGTGCTTTAGAGTGCCGAGTTTATCACTGCGCATGAAGAAATGACCACCTCCAACGTTTGGTTTATGTTTTATAAGCATTTTTAATTTTATTGCTTAAATCGCATTTTCTCGGCGAGCTGAGCACTTTTTCTGAATTGTGCCGCTCCCGTCACTCTGGTTAGGTTGGCATCGAAAAAAACGCTCTCGGGTGCTTTAGAGTGCCGAGTTATTCACTGCGCATGAAGAAATGACCACCTCCAACGTTTGGTTTATGTTTTATAAGCATTTTTAATTTTATTGCTTAAATCGCATTTTCTCGGCGAGCTGAGCACTTTTTCTGAATTGTGCCGCTCCCGTCACTCTGGTTAGGTTGGCATCGAAAAAAACGCTCTCGGGTGCTTTAGAGTGCCGAGTTTATCACTGCGCATGAAGAAATGACCACTTCCAACGTTTGGTTTATGTTTTATAAGCATTTTTAGTTTTATTGCTTAAATCGCATTTTCTCGGCGAGCTGAGCACTTTTTCTGAATTGTGCCGCTCCCGTCACTCTGGTTAGGTTGGCATCGAAAAAAACGCTCTCGGGTGCTTTAGAGTGCCGAGTTTATCACTGCGCATGAAGAAATGACCACCTCCAACGTTTGGTTTATGTTTTATAAGCATTTTTAATTTTATTGCTTAAATCGCATTTTCTCGGCGAGCTGAGCACTTTTTCTGAATTGTGCCGCTCCCGTCACTCTGGTTAGGTTGGCATCGAAAAAAACGCTCTCGGGTGCTTTAGAGTGCCGAGTTATTCACTGCGCATGAAGAAATGACCACCTCCAACGTTTGGTTTATGTTTTATAAGCATTTTTAATTTTATTGCTTAAATCGCATTTTCTCGGCGAGCTGAGCACTTTTTCTGAATTGTGCCGCTCCCGACACTCTGGTTAGGTTGGCATCGAAAAAAACGCTCTCGGGTGCTTTAGAGTGCCGAGTTTATCACTGCGCATGAAGAAATGACCACCTCCAACGTTTGGTTTATGTTTAATAAGCATTTTTAATTTTATTGCTTAAATCGCATTTTCTCGGCGAGCTGAGCACTTTTTCTGAATTGTGCCGCTCCCGTCACTCTGGTTAGGTTGGCATCGAAAAAAACGCTCTCGGGTGCTTTAGAGTGCCGAGTTTATCACTGCGCATGAAGAAATGACCACCTCCAACGTTTTGTTTATGTTTTATAAGCATTTTTAATTTTATTGCTTAAATCGCATTTTCTCGGCGAGCTGAGCGCTTTTTCTGAATTGTGCCGCTCCCGTCACTCTGGTTAGGTTGGCATCGAAAAAAACGCTCTCGGGTGCTTTAGAGTGTCGAGTTTATCACTGCGCATGAAGAAATGACCACCTCCAACGTTTGGTTTATGTTTTATAAGCATTTTTAAATTTATTGCTTAAATCGCATTTTCTCGGCGAGCTGAGCGCTTTTTCTGAATTGTGCCGCTCCCGTCACTCTGGTTAGGTTGGCATCGAAAAAAACGCTCTCGGGTGCTTTAGAGTGCCGAGTTATTCACTGCGCATGAAGAAATGACCACCTCCAACGTTTGGTTTATGTTTTATAAGCATTTTTAGTTTTATTGCTTAAATCACATTTTCTCGGCGAGCTGAGCACTTTTTCTGAATTGTGCCGCTCCCGTCACTCTGGTTAGGTTGGCATCGAAAAAAACGCTCTCGGGTGCTTTAGAGTGCCGAGTTTATCACTGCGCATGAAGAAATGACCACCTCCAACGTTTGGTTTATGTTTAATAAGCATTTTTAATTTTATTGCTTAAATCGCATTTTCTCGGCGAGCTGAGCACTTTTTCTGAATTGTGCCGCTCCCGTCACTCTGGTTAGGTTGGCATCGAAAAAAACGCTCTCGGGTGCTTTAGAGTGCCGACTTTATCACTGCGCATGAAGAAATGACCACCTCCAACGTTTGGTTTATGTTTTATAAGCATTTTTAATTTTATTGCTTAAATCGCATTTTCTCGGCGAGCTGAGCACTTTTTCTGAATTGTGCCGCTCCCGTCACTCTGGTTAGGTTGGCATCGAAAAAAACGCTCACGGGTGCTTTAGAGTGCCGAGTTTATTACTCCGCATTAAGAAATGACCACCTCCAACGTTTGGTTTATGTTTTATAAGCATTTTTAATTTTATTGCTTAAATCGCATTTTCTCGGCGAGCTGAGCACTTTTTCTGAATTGTGCCGCTCCCGTCACTCTGGTTAGGTTGGCATCGAAAAAAACGCTCTCGGGTGCTTTAGAGTGCCGAGTTATTCACTGCGCATGAAGAAATGACCACCTCCAACGTTTGGTTTATGTTTTATAAGCATTTTTAATTTTATTGCTTAAATCGCATTTTCTCGGCGAGCTGAGCACTTTTTCTGAATTGTGCCGCTCCCGTCACTCTGGTTAGGTTGGCATCGAAAAAAACGCTCTCGGGTGCTTTAGAGTGCCGAGTTTATCACTGCGCATGAAGAAATGACCACCTCCAACGTTTGGTTTATGTTTTATAAGCATTTTTAATTTTATTGCTTAAATCGCGTTTTCTCGGCGAGCTGAGCGCTTTTTCTGAATTGTGCCGCTCCCGTCACTCTGGTTAGGTTGGCATCGAAAAAAACGCTCTCGGGTGCTTTAGAGTGCCGAGTTTATCACTGCGCATGAAGAAATGACCACCTCCAACGTTTGGTTTATGTTTTATAAGCATTTTTAATTTTATTGCTTAAATCGCATTTTCTCGGCGAGCTGAGCACTTTTTCTGAATTGTGCCGCTCCCGTCACTCTGGTTAGGTTGGCATCGAAAAAAACGCTCTCGGGTGCTTTAGAGTGCCGAGTTATTCACTGCGCATGAAGAAATGACCACCTCCAACGTTTGGTTTATGTTTAATAAGCATTTTTAATTTTATTGCTTGAATCGCATTTTCTCGGCGAGCTGAGCACTTTTTCTGAATTGTGCCGCTCCCGTCACTCTGGTTAGGTTGGCATCGGAAAAAACGCTCTCGGGTGCTTTAGAGTGCCGAGTTTATCACTGCGCATGAAGAAATGACCACCTCCAACGTTTGGTTCATGTTTTATAAGCATTTTTAATTTTATTGCTTAAATCGCATTTTCTCGGCGAGCTGAGCACTTTTTCTGAATTGTGCCGCTCCCGTCACTCTGGTTAGGTTGGCATCGAAAAAAACGCTCTCGGGTGCTTTAGAGTGCCGAGTTATTCACTGCGCATGAAGAAATGACCACCTCCAACGTTTGGTTTATGTTTAATAAGCATTTTTAATTTTATTGCTTGAATCGCATTTTCTCGGCGAGCTGAGCACTTTTTCTGATTTGTGCCGCTCCCGTCACTCTGGTTAGGTTGGCATCGAAAAAAACGCTCACGGGTGCTTTAGAGTGCCGAGTTTATTACTGCGCATTAAGAAATGACCACCTCCAACGTTTGGTTTATGTTTTATAAGCATTTTTAATTGTATTGCTTAAATCGCATTTTCTCGGCGAGCTGCACTTTTTCTGAATTGTGCCGCTCCCGTCACTCTGGTTAGGTTGGCATCGAAAAAAACGCTCTCGGGTGCTTTAGAGTGCCGAGTTATTCACTGCGCATGAAGAAATGACCACCTCCAACGTTTGGTTTATGTTTTATAAGCATTTTTAATTTTATTGCTTAAATCGCATTTTCTCGGCGAGCTGAGCACTTTTTCTGAATTGTGCCGCTCCCGTCACTCTGGTTAGGTTGGCATCGAAAAAAACGCTCTCGGGTGCTTTAGAGTGCCGAGTTTATCACTGCGCATGAAGAAATGACCACCTCCAACGTTTGGTTTATGTTTTATAAGCATTTTTAATTTTATTGCTTAAATCGCATTTTCTCGGCGAGCTGAGCGCTTTTTCTGAATTGTGCCGCTCCCGTCACTCTGGTTAGGTTGGCATCGAAAAAAACGCTCTCGGGTGCTTTAGAGTGCCGAGTTTATCACTGCGCATGAAGAAATGACCACCTCCAACGTTTGGTTTATGTTTTATAAGCATTTTTAATTTTATTGCTTAAATCGCATTTTCTCGGCGAGCTGAGCGCTTTTTCTGAATTGTGCCGCTCCCGTAACTCTGGTTAGGTTGGCATCGAAAAAAACGCTCTCGGGTGCTTTAGAGTGCCGAGTTTATCACTGCGCATGAAGAAATGACCACTTCCAACGTTTGGTTTATATTTTATAAGCATTTTTAATTTTATTGCTTAAATCGCATTTTCTCGGCGAGCTGAGCACTTTTTCTGAATTGTGCCGCTCCCGTCACTCTGGTTAGGTTGGCATCGAAAAAAACGCTCTCGGGTGCTTTAGAGTGCCGAGTTTATTACTGCGCATTAAGAAATGACCACCTCCAACGTTTGGTTTATGTTTTATAAGCATTTTTAATTTTATTGCTTAAATCGCATTTTCTCGGCGAGCTGAGCACTTTTTCTGAATTGTGCCGCTCCCGTCACTCTGGTTAGGTTGGCATCGAAAAAAACGCTCTCGGGTGCTTTAGAGTGCCGAGTTTTTCACTGCGCATGAAGAAATGACCACCTCCAACGTTTGGTTTATGTTTTATAAGCATTTTTAGTTTTATTGCTTAAATCGCATTTTCTCGGCGAGCTGAGCACTTTTTCTGAATTGTGCCGCTCCCGTCACTCTGGTTAGGTTGGCATCGAAAAAAACACTCTCGGGTGCTTTAGAGTGCCGAGTTTATCACTGCGCATGAAGAAATGACCACCTCCAACGTTTGGTTTATGTTTTATAAGCATTTTTAATTTTATTGCTTAAATCGCATTTTCTCGGCGAGCTGAGCACTTTTTCTGAATTGTGCCGCTCCCGTCACTCTGGTTAGGTTGGCATCGAAAAAAACGCTCTCGGGTGCTTTAGAGTGCCGAGTTTATTACTGCGCATTAAGAAATGACCACCTCCAACGTTTGGTTTATGTTTTATAAGCATTTTTAATTTTATTGCTTAAATCGCATTTTCTCGGCGAGCTGAGCACTTTTTCTGAATTGTGCCGCTCCCGTCACTCTGGTTAGGTTGGCATCGAAAAAAACGCTCTCGGGTGCTTTAGAGTGCCGAGTTTATCACTGCGCATGAAGAAATGACCACCTCCAACGTTTGGTTTCTGTTTTATAAGCATTTTTAATTTTATTGCTTAAATCGCATTTTCTCGGCGAGCTGAGCACTTTTTCTGAATTGTGCCGCTCCCGTCACTCTGGTTAGGTTGGCATCGAAAAAAACGCTCTCGGGTGCTTTAGAGTGCCGAGTTTATCACTGCGCATGAAGAAATGACCACCTCCAACGTTTGGTTTATGTTTTATAAGCATTTTTAAATTTATTGCTTAAATCGCATTTTCTCGGCGAGCTGAGCGCTTTTTCTGAATTGTGCCGCTCCCGTCACTCTGGTTAGGTTGGCATCGAAAAAAACGCTCTCGGGTGCTTTAGAGTGCCGAGTTATTCACTGCGCATGAAGAAATGACCACCTCCAACGTTTGGTTTATGTTTTATAAGCATTTTTAGTTTTATTGCTTAAATCGCATTTTCTCGGCGAGCTGAGCACTTTTTCTGAATTGTGCCGCTCCCGTCACTCTGGTTAGGTTGGCATCGAAAAAACGCTCTCGGGTGCTTTAGAGTGCCGAGTTTATCACTGCGCATGAAGAAATGACCACCTCCAACGTTTGGTTTATGTTTTATAAGCATTTTTAATTTTATTGCTTAAATCGCATTTTCTCGGCGAGCTGAGCACTTTTTCTGAATTGTGCCGCTCCCGTCACTCTGGTTAGGTTGGCATCGAAAAAAACGCTCTCGGGTGCTTTAGAGTGCCGAGTTTATCACTGCGCATGAAGAAATGACCACCTCCAACGTTTGGTTTATGTTTTATAAGCATTTTTAATTGTATTGCTTAAATCGCATTTTCTCGGCGAGCTGAGCACTTTTTCTGAATTGTGCCGCTCCCGTCACTCTGGTTAGGTTGGCATCGAAAAAAACGCTCTCGGGTGCTTTAGAGTGCCGAGTTATTCACTGCGCATGAAGAAATGACCACCTCCAACGTTTGGTTTATGTTTTATAAGCATTTTTAATTTTATTGCTTAAATCGCATTTTCTCGGCGAGCTGAGCACTTTTTCTGAATTGTGCCGCTCCCGTCACTCTGGTTAGGTTGGCATCGAAAAAAACGCTCTCGGGTGCTTTAGAGTGCCGAGTTTATCACTGCGCATGAAGAAATGACCACTTCCAACGTTTGGTTTATGTTTTATAAGCATTTTTAGTTTTATTGCTTAAATCGCATTTTCTCGGCGAGCTGAGCACTTTTTCTGAATTGTGCCGCTCCCGTCACTCTGGTTAGGTTGGCATCGAAAAAAACGCTCTCGGGTGCTTTAGAGTGCCGAGTTTATCACTGCGCATGAAGAAATGACCACCTCCAACGTTTGGTTTATGTTTTATAAGCATTTTTAATTTTATTGCTTAAATCGCATTTTCTCGGCGAGCTGAGCACTTTTTCTGAATTGTGCCGCTCCCGTCACTCTGGTTAGGTTGGCATCGAAAAAAACGCTCTCGGGTGCTTTAGAGTGCCGAGTTATTCACTGCGCATGAAGAAATGACCACCTCCAACGTTTGGTTTATGTTTTATAAGCATTTTTAATTTTATTGCTTAAATCGCATTTTCTCGGCGAGCTGAGCACTTTTTCTGAATTGTGCCGCTCCCGTCACTCTGGTTAGGTTGGCATCGAAAAAAACGCTCTCGGGTGCTTTAGAGTGCCGAGTTTATCACTGCGCATGAAGAAATGACCACCTCCAACGTTTGGTTTATGTTTTATAAGCATTTTTAATTTTATTGCTTAAATCGCATTTTCTCGGCGAGCTGAGCGCTTTTTCTGAATTGTGCCGCTCCCGTCACTCTGGTTAGGTTGGCATCGAAAAAAACGCTCTCGGGTGCTTTAGAGTGCCGAGTTTATCACTGCGCATGAAGAAATGACCACCTCCAACGTTTGGTTTATGTTTTATAAGCATTTTTAATTTTATTGCTTAAATCGCATTTTCTCGGCGAGCTGAGCGCTTTTTCTGAATTGTGCCGCTCACGTCACTCTGGTTAGGTTGGCATCGAAAAAAACGCTCTCGGGTGCTTTAGAGTGCCGAGTTTATCACTGCGCATGAAGAAATGACCACCTCCAACTTTGGTTTATGTTTTATAAGCATTTTTAATTTTATTGCTTAAATCGCATTTTCTCGGCGAGCTGAGCGCTTTTTCTGAATTGTGCCGCTCCCGTAACTCTGGTTAGGTTGGCATAGAAAAAAACGCTCTCGGGTGCTTTAGAGTGCCGAGTTTATCACTGCGCATGAAGAAATGACCACTTCCAACGTTTGGTTTATGTTTTATAAGCATTTTTAATTTTATTGCTTAAATCGCATTTTCTCGGCGAGCTGAGCACTTTTTCTGAATTGTGCCGCTCCCGTCACTCTGGTTAGGTTGGCATCGAAAAAAACGCTCTCGGGTGCTTTAGAGTGCCGAGTTTATTACTGCGCATTAAGAAATGACCACCTCCAACGTTTGGTTTATGTTTTATAAGCATTTTTAATTTTATTGCTTAAATCGCATTTTCTCGGCGAGCTGAGCACTTTTTCTGAATTGTGCCGATCCCGTCACTCTGGTTAGGTTGGCATCGAAAAAAACGCTCTCGGGTGCTTTAGAGTGCCGAGTTATTCACTGCGCATGAAGAAATGACCACCTCCAACGTTTGGTTTATGTTTTATAAGCATTTTTAATTTTATTGCTTAAATCGCATTTTCTCGGCGAGCTGAGCACTTATTCTGAATTGTGCCGCTCCCGTCACTCTGGTTAGGTTGGCATCGAAAAAAACGCTCTCGGGTGCTTTAGAGTGCCGAGTTTATCACTGCGCATGAAGAAATGACCACCTCCAACGTTTGGTTTATGTTTTATAAGCATTTTTAATTTTATTGCTTAAATCGCATTTTCTCGGCGAGCTGAGCGCTTTTTCTGAATTGTGCCGCTCCCGTCACTCTGGTTAGGTTGGCATCGAAAAAAACGCTCTCGGGTGCTTTAGAGTGCCGAGTTATTCACTGCGCATGAAGAAATGACCACCTCCAACGTTTGGTTTATGTTTAATAAGCATTTTTAATTTTATTGCTTAAATCGCATTTACTTGGCGAGCTGAGCGCTTTTTCTGAATTGTGCCGCTCCCGTCACTCTGGTTAGGTTGGCATCGAAAAAAACGCTCTCGGGTGCTTTAGAGTGCCGAGTTATTCACTGCGCATGAAGAAATGACCACCTCCAACGTTTGGTTTATGTTTAATAAGCATTTTTAATTTTATTGCTTAAATCGCATTTTCTCGGCGAGCTGAGCACTTTTTCTGAATTGTGCCGCTCCCGTCACTCTGGTTAGGTTGGCATCGAAAAAAAACGCTCTCGGGTGCTTTAGAGTGCCGAGTTTATTACTGCGCATTAAGAAATGACCACCTCCAACGTTTGGTTTATGTTTTATAAGCATTTTTAATTTTATTGCTTAAATCGCATTTTCTCGGCGAGCTGAGCACTTTTTCTGAATTGTGCCGCTCCCGTCACTCTGGTTAGGTTGGCATCGAAAAAAACGCTCTCGGGTGCTTTAGAGTGCCGAGTTATTCACTGCGCACGAAGAAATGACCACCTCCAACGTTTGGTTTATGTTTTATAAGCATTTTTAATTTTATTGCTTAAATCGCATTTTCTCGGCGAGCTGAGCGCTTTTTCTGAATTGTGCCGCTCCCGTCACTCTGGTTAGGTTGGCATCGAAAAAAACGCTATCGGGTGCTTTAGAGTGCCGAGTTATTCACTGCGCATGAAGAAATGACCACCTCCAACGTTTGGTTTATGTTTAATAAGCATTTTTAATTTTATTGCTTAAATCGCATTTTCTCGGCGAGCTGAACACTTTTTCTGAATTGTGCCGCTCCCGTCACTCTGGTTAGGTTGGCATCGAAAAAAACGCTCTCGGGTGCTTTAGAGTGCCGAGTTTATTACTGCGCATTAAGAAATGACCACCTCCAACGTTTGGTTTATGTTTTATAAGCATTTTTAATTTTATTGCTTAAATCGCATTTTCTCGGCGAGCTGAGCACTTTTTCTGAATTGTGCCGCTCCCGTCACTCTGGTTAGGTTGGCATCGAAAAAAACGCTCTCGGGTGCTTTAGAGTGCCGAGTTATTCACTGCGCATGAAGAAATGACCACCTCCAACGTTTGGTTTATGTTTAATAAGCATTTTTAATTTTATTGCTTGAATCGCATTTTCTCGGCGAGCTGAGCACTTTTTCTGAATTGTGCCGCTCCCGTCACTCTGGTTAGGTTGGCATCGAAAAAAACGCTCTCGGGTGCTTTAGAGTGCCGAGTTTATCACTGCGCATGAAGAAATGACCACCTCCAACGTTTGGTTTATGTTTTATAAGCATTTTTAATTTTATTGCTTAAATCGCATTTTCTCAGCGTGCTGAGCGCTTTTTCTGAATTGTGCCGCTCCCGTCACTCTGGTTAGGTTGGCATCGAAAAAAACGCTCTCGGGTGCTTTAGAGTGCCGAGTTTATCACTGCGCATGAAGAAATGACCACCTCCAACGTTTGGTTTATGTTTTATAAGCATTTTTAATTTTATTGCTTAAATCGCATTTTCTCGGCGAGCTGAGCACTTTTTCTGAATTGTGCCGCTCCCGTCACTCTGGTTAGGTTGGCATCGAAAAAAACGCTCTCGGGTGCTTTAGAGTGCCGAGTTTATCACTGCGCATGAAGAAATGACCACCTCCAACGTTTGGTTTATGTTTTATAAGCATTTTTTAATGTATTGCTTAAATCGCATTTTCTCGGCGAGCTGAGCGCTTTTTCTGAATTGTGCCGCTCCCGTCACTCTGGTTAGGTTGGCATCGAAAAAAACGCTCTCGGGTGCTTTAGAGTGCCGAGTTATTCACTGCGCATGAAGAAATGACCACCTCCAACGTTTGGTTTATGTTTTATAAGCATTTTTAGTTTTATTGCTTAAATCGCATTTTCTCGGCGAGCTGAGCACTTTTTCTGAATTGTGCCGCTCCCGTCACTCTGGTTAGGTTGGCATCGAAAAAAACGCTCTCGGGTGCTTTAGAGTGCCGAGTTGATCCCTGCGCATGAAGAAATGACCACCTCCAACGTTTGGTTTATGTTTAATAAGCATTTTTAATTTTATTGCTTAAATCGCATTTTCTCGGCGAGCTGAGCACTTTTTCTGAATTGTGCCGCTCCCGTCACTCTGGTTAGGTTGGCATCGAAAAAAACGCTCTCGGGTGCTTTAGAGTGCCGACTTTATCACTGCGCATGAAGAAATGACCACCTCCAACGTTTGGTTTATGTTTTATAAGCATTTTTAATTTTATTGCTTAAATCGCATTTTCTCGGCGAGCTGAGCACTTTTTCTGAATTGTGCCGCTCCCGTCACTCTGGTTAGGTTGGCATCGAAAAAAACGCTCACGGGTGCTTTAGAGTGCCGAGTTTATTACTCCGCATTAAGAAATGACCACCTCCAACGTTTGGTTTATGTTTTATAAGCATTTTTAATTTTATTGCTTAAATCGCATTTTCTCGGCGAGCTGAGCACTTTTTCTGAATTGTGCCGCTCCCGTCACTCTGGTTAGGTTGGCATCGAAAAAAACGCTCTCGGGTGCTTTAGAGTGCCGAGTTATTCACTGCGCATGAAGAAATAACCACCTCCAACGTTTGGTTTATGTTTTATAAGCATTTTTAATTTTATTGCTTAAATCGCATTTTCTCGGCGAGCTGAGCACTTTTTCTGAATTGTGCCGCTCCCGTCACTCTGGTTAGGTTGGCATCGAAAAAAACGCTCTCGGGTGCTTTGGAGTGCCGAGTTTATCACTGCGCATGAAGAAATGACCACCTCCAACGTTTGGTTTATGTTTTATAAGCATTTTTAATTTTATTGCTTAAATCGCGTTTTCTCGGCGAGCTGAGCGCTTTTTCTGAATTGTGCCGCTCCCGTCACTCTGGTTAGGTTGGCATCGAAAAAAACGCTCTCGGGTGCTTTAGAGTGCCTAGTTTATCACTGCGCATGAAGAAATGACCACCTCCAACGTTTGGTTTATGTTTTATAAGCATTTTTAATTTTATTGCTTAAATCGCATTTTCTCGGCGAGCTGAGCGCTTTTTCTGAATTGTGCCGCTCCCGTAACTCTGGTTAGGTTGGCATCGAAAAAAACGCTCTCGGGTGCTTTAGAGTGCCGAGTTTATCACTGCGCATGAAGAAATGACCACTTCCAACGTTTGGTTTATGTTTTATAAGCATTTTTAATTTTATTGCTTAAATCGCATTTTCTCGGCGAGCTGAGCACTTTTTCTGAATTGTGCCGCTCCCGTCACTCTGGTTAGGTTGGCATCGAAAAAAACGCTATCGGGTGCTTTAGAGTGCCGAGTTATTCACTGCGCATGAAGAAATGACCACCTCCAACGTTTGGTTTATGTTTTATAAGCATTTTTAATTTTATTGCTTAATTCGCATTTTCTCGCCGAGCTGAGCGCTTTTTCTGAATTGTGCCGCTCCCGTCACTCTGGTTAGGTTGGCATCGAAAAAAACGCTCTCGGGTGCTTTAGAGTGCCGAGTTATTCACTGCGCATAAAGAAATGACCACCTCCAACGTTTGGTTTATGTTTAATAAGCATTTTTAATTTTATTGCTTAAATCGCATTTTCTCGGCGAGCTGAGCGCTTTTTCTGAATTGTGCCGCTCCCGTCACTCTGGTTAGGTTGGCATCGAAAAAAACGCTCTCGGGTGCTTTAGAGTGCCGAGTTATTCACTGCGCATGAAGAAATGACCACCTCCAACGTTTGGTTTATGTTTAATAAGCATTTTTAATTTTATTGCTTAAATCGCATTTTCTCGGCGAGCTGAGCACTTTTTCTGAATTGTGCCGCTCCCGTCACTCTGGTTAGGTTGGCATCGAAAAAAACGCTCTCGGGTGCTTTAGAGTGCCGAGTTTATTACTGCGCATTAAGAAATGACCACCTCCAACGTTTGGTTTATGTTTTATAAGCATTTTTAATTTTATTGCTTAAATCGCATTTTCTCGGCGAGCTGAGCACTTTTTCTGAATTGTGCCGCTCCCGTCACTCTGGTTAGGTTGGCATCGAAAAAAACGCTCTCGGGTGCTTTAGAGTGCCGAGTTTATTACTGCGCATGAAGAAATGACCACCTCCAACGTTTGGTTTATGTTTTATAAGCATTTTTAATTTTATTGCTTAAATCGCATTTTCTCGGCGAGCTGAGCACTTTTTCTGAATTGTGCCGCTCCCGTCACTCTGGTTAGGTTGGCATCGAAAAAAACGCTCTCGGGTGCTTTAGAGTGCCGAGTTTATCACTGCGCATGAAGAAATGACCACCTCCAACGTTTGGTTTATGTTTAATAAGCATTTTTAATTTTATTGCTTAAATCGCATTTTCTCGGCGAGCTGAGCGCTTTTTCTGAATTGTGCCGCTCCCGTCACTCTGGTTAGGTTGGCATCGAAAAAAACGCTCTCGGGTTTTAGAGTGCCGAGTTATTCACTGCGCATGAAGAAATGACCACTTCCAACGTTTGGTTTATGTTTTATAAGCATTTTTAATTTTATTGCTTAAATCGCATTTTCTCGGCGAGCTGAGCACTTTTTCTGAATTGTGCCGCTCCCGTCACTCTGGTTAGGTTGGCATCGAAAAAAACGCTCTCGGGTGCTTTAGAGTGCCGAGTTTATTACTGCGCATTAAGAAATGACCACCTCCAACGTTTGGTTTATGTTTTATAAGCATTATTAATTTTATTGCTTAAATCGCATTTTCTCGGCGAGCTGAGCACTTTTTCTGAATTGTGCCGCTCCCGTCACTCTGGTTAGGTTGGCATCGAAAAAAACGCTATAGAGTGCTTTAGAGTGCCGAGTTATTCACTGCCCATGAAGAAATGACCACCTCCAACGTTTGGTTTATGTTTTATAAGCATTTTTAATTTTATTGCTTAAATCGCATTTTCTCGGCGAGCTGAGCGCTTTTTCTGAATTGTGCCGCTCCCGTCACTCTGGTTAGGTTGGCATCGAAAAAAAACGCTCTCGGGTGCTTTAGAGTGCCGAGTTATTCACTGCGCATAAAGAAATGACCACCTCCAACGTTTGGTTTATGTTTAATAAGCATTTTTAATTTTATTGCTTAAATCGCATTTTCTCGGCGAGCTGAGCGCTTTTTCTGAATTGTGCCGCTCCCGTCACTCTGGTTAGGTTGGCATCGAAAAAAACGCTCTCGGGTGCTTTAGAGTGCCGAGTTATTCACTGCGCATGAAGAAATGACCACCTCCAACGTTTGGTTTATGTTTAATAAGCATTTTTAATTTTATTGCTTAAATCGCATTTTCTCGGCGAGCTGAGCACTTTTTCTGAATTGTGCCGCTCCCGTCACTCTGGTTAGGTTGGCATCGAAAAAAACGCTCTCGGGTGCTTTAGAGTGCCGAGTTATTCACTGCGCATGAAGAAATGACCACCTCCAACGTTTGGTTTATGTTTAATAAGCATTTTTAATTTTATTGCTTAAATCGCATTTTCTTGGCGAGCTGAGCACTTTTTCTGAATTGTGCCAATCCCGTCACTCTGGTTAGGTTGGCATCGAAAAAAACGCTCTCGGGTGCTTTAGAGTGCCGAGTTTATTACTGCGCATTAAGAAATGACCACCTCCAACGTTTGGTTTATGTTTTATAAGCATTTTTAATTTTATTGCTTAAATCGCATTTTCTCGGCGAGCTGAGCACTTTTTCTGAATTGTGCCGCTCCCGTCACTCTGGTTAGGTTGGCATCGAAAAAAACGCTCTCGGGTGCTTTAGAGTGCCGAGTTATTCACTGCGCACGAAGAAATGACCACCTCCAACGTTTGGTTTATGTTTTATAAGCATTTTTAATTTTATTGCTTAAATCGCATTTTCTCGGCGAGCTGAGCGCTTTTTCTGAATTGTGCCGCTCCCGTCACTCTGGTTAGGTTGGCATCGAAAAAAACGCTCTCGGGTGCTTTAGAGTGCCGAGTTATTCACTGCGCATGAAGAAATGACCACCTCCAACGTTTGGTTTATGTTTTATAAGCATTTTTAATTTTATTGCTTAAATCGCATTTTCTCGGCGAGCTGAGCACTTTTTCTGAATTGTGCCGCTCCCGTCACTCTGGTTAGGTTGGCATCGAAAAAAACGCTCTCGGGTGCTTTAGAGTGCCGAGTTATTCACTGCGCACGAAGAAATGACCACCTCCAACGTTTGGTTTATGTTTTATAAGCATTTTTAATTTTATTGCTTAAATCGCATTTTCTCGGCGAGCTGAGCGCTTTTTCTGAATTGTGCCGCTCCCGTCACTCTGGTTAGGTTGGCATCGAAAAAAACGCTCTCGGGTGCTTTAGAGTGCCGAGTTATTCACTGCGCATGAAGAAATGACCACCTCCAACGTTTGGTTTATGTTTTATAAGCATTTTTAATTTTATTGCTTAAATCGCATTTTCTCGGCGAGCTGAGCACTTTTTCTGAATTGTGCCGCTCCCGTCACTCTGGTTAGGTTGGCATCGAAAAAAACGCTCTCGGGTGCTTTAGAGTGCCGAGTTTATCACTGCGCATGAAGAAATGACCACCTCCAACGTTTGGTTTATGTTTTATAAGCATTTTTAATTTTATTGCTTAAATCGCATTTTCTCGGCGAGCTGAGCGCTTTTTCTGAATTGTGCCGCTCCCGTTGCTCTGGTTAGGTTGGCATCGAAAAAAACGCTCTCGGGTGCTTTAGAGTGCCGAGTTTATCACTGCGCATGAAGAAATGACCACCTCCAACGTTTGGTTTATGTTTTATAAGCATTTTTAATTTTATTGCTTAAATCGCATTTTCTCGGCGAGCTGAGCGCTTTTTCTGAATTGTGCCGCTCCCCTAACTCTGGTTAGGTTGGCATCGAAAAAAACGCTCTCGGGTGCTTTAGAGTGCCGAGTTTATCACTGCGCATGAAGAAATGACCACTTCCAACGTTTGGTTTATGTTTTATAAGCATTTTTAATTTTATTGCTTAAATCGCATTTTCTCGGCGAGCTGAGCACTTTTTCTGAATTGTGCCGCTCCCGTCACTCTGGTTAGGTTGGCATCGAAAAAAACGCTCTCGGGTGCTTTAGAGTGCCGAGTTTATTACTGCGCATTAAGAAATGACAACCTCCAACGTTTGGTTTATGTTTTATAAGCATTTTTAATTTTATTGCTTAAATCGCATTTCCTCGGCGAGCTGAGCGCTTTTTCTGAATTGTGCCGCTCCCGTAACTCTGGTTAGGTTGGCATCGAAAAAAACGCTCTCGGGTGCTTTAGAGTGCCGAGTTTATCACTGCGCATGAAGAAATGACCACTTCCAACGTTTGGTTTAGGTTTTATAAGCATTTTTAATTTTATTGCTTAAATCGCATTTTCTCGGCGAGCTGAGCACTTTTTCTGAATTGTGCCGCTCCCGTCACTCTGGTTAGGTTGGCATCGAAAAAAACGCTCTCGGGTGCTTTAGAGTGCCGAGTTTATTACTACGCATTAAGAAATGACCACCTCCAACGTTTGGTTTATGTTTTATAAGCATTTTTAATTTTATTGGTTAAATCGCATTTTCTCGGCGAGCTGAGCACTTTTTCTGAATTGTGCCGCTCCCGTCACTCTGGTTAGGTTGGCATCGAAAAAAACGCTCTCGGGTGCTTTAGAGTGCCGAGTTATTCACTGCGCATGAAGAAATGACCACCTCCAACGTTTGGTTTATGTTTTATAAGCATTTTTAATTTTATTGCTTAAATCGCATTTTCTCGGCGAGCTGAGCACTTTTTCTGAATTGTGCCGCTCCCGTCACTCTGGTTAGGTTGGCATCGAAAAAAACGCTCTCGGGTGCTTTAGAGTGCCGAGTTTATCACTGCGCATGAAGAAATGACCACCTCCAACGTTTGGTTTATGTTTTATAAGCATTTTTAATTTTATTGCTTAAATCGCATTTTCTCGGCGAGCTGAGCGCTTTTTCTGAATTGTGCCGCTCCCGTCACTCTGGTTAGGTTGGCATCGAGAAAAACGCTATCGGGTGCTTTAGAGTGCCGAGTTATTCACTGCGCATGAAGAAATGACCACCTCCAACGTTTGGTTTATGTTTAATAAGCATTTTTAATTTTATTGCTTAAATCGCATTTTCTCGGCGAGCTGAGCACTTTTTCTGAATTGTGCCGCTCCCGTCACTCTGGTTAGGTTGGCATCGAAAAAAACGCTCTCGGGTGCTTTAGAGTGCCGAGTTTATTACTGCGCATTAAGAAATTACCACCTCCAACGTTTGGTTTATGTTTTATAAGCATTTTTAATTTTATTGCTTAAATCGCATTTTCTCGGCGAGCTGAGCACTTTTTCTGAAATGTGCCGCTCCCGTCACTCTGGTTAGGTTGGCATCGAAAAAAACGCTCTCGGGTGCTTTAGAGTGCCGAGTTTATTACTGCGCATTAAGAAATGACCACCTCCAACGTTTGGTGTATGTTTTATAAGCATTTTTAATTTTATTGCTTAAATCGCATTTTCTCGGCGAGCTGAGCACTTTTTCTGAATTGTGCCGCTCCCGTCACTCTGGTTAGGTTGGCATCGAAAAAAACGCTCTCGGGTGCTTTAGAGTGCCGAGTTTATTACTGCGTATTAAGAAATGACCACCTCCAACGTTTGGTTTATGTTCTATAAGCATTTTAAATTTTATTGCTTAAATCGCATTTTCTCGGCGAGCTGAGCACTTTTTCTGAATTGTGCCGCTCCCGTCACTCTGGTTAGGTTGGCATCGAGAAAAACGCTATCGGGTGCTTTAGAGTGCCGAGTTATTCACTGCACATGAAGAAATGACCACCTCCAACGTTTGGTTTATGTTTAATAAGCATTTTTAATTTTATTGCTTAAATCGCATTTTCTCGGCGAGCTGAGCACTTTTTCTGAATTGTGCCGCTCCCGTCACTCTGGTTAGGTTGGCATCGAAAAAAACGCTCTCGGGTGCTTTAGAGTGCCGAGTTTATCACTGCGCATGAAGAAATGACCACCTCCAACGTTTGGTTTATGTTTTATAAGCATTTTTAAATTTATTGCTTAAATCGCATTTTCTCGGCGAGCTGAGCGCTTTTTCTGAATTGTGCCGCTCCCGTCACTCTGGTTAGGTTGGCATCGAAAAAAACGCTCTCGGGTGCTTTAGAGTGCCGAGTTATTCACTGCGCATGAAGAAATGACCACCTCCAACGTTTGGTTTATGTTTTATAAGCATTTTTAGTTTTATTGCTTAAATCGCATTTTCTCGGCGAGCTGAGCACTTTTTCTGAATTGTGCCGCTCCCGTCACTCTGGTTAGGTTGGCATCGAAAAAACGCTCTCGGGTGCTTTAGAGTGCCGAGTTTATCACTGCGCATGAAGAAATGACCACCTCCAACGTTTGGTTTATGTTTTATAAGCATTTTTAATTTTATTGCTTAAATCGCATTTTCTCGGCGAGCTGAGCACTTTTTCTGAATTGTGCCGCTCCCGTCACTCTGGTTAGGTTGGCATCGAAAAAAACGCTCTCGGGTGCTTTAGAGTGCCGAGTTTATCACTGCGCATGAAGAAATGACCACCTCCAACGTTTGGTTTATGTTTTATAAGCATTTTTAATTGTATTGCTTAAATCGCATTTTCTCGGCGAGCTGAGCACTTTTTCTGAATTGTGCCGCTCCCGTCACTCTGGTTAGGTTGGCATCGAAAAAAACGCTCTCGGGTGCTTTAGAGTGCCGAGTTATTCACTGCGCATGAAGAAATGACCACCTCCAACGTTTGGTTTATGTTTTATAAGCATTTTTAATTTTATTGCTTAAATCGCATTTTCTCGGCGAGCTGAGCACTTTTTCTGAATTGTGCCGCTCCCGTCACTCTGGTTAGGTTGGCATCGAAAAAAACGCTCTCGGGTGCTTTAGAGTGCCGAGTTTATCACTGCGCATGAAGAAATGACCACTTCCAACGTTTGGTTTATGTTTTATAAGCATTTTTAGTTTTATTGCTTAAATCGCATTTTCTCGGCGAGCTGAGCACTTTTTCTGAATTGTGCCGCTCCCGTCACTCTGGTTAGGTTGGCATCGAAAAAAACGCTCTCGGGTGCTTTAGAGTGCCGAGTTTATCACTGCGCATGAAGAAATGACCACCTCCAACGTTTGGTTTATGTTTTATAAGCATTTTTAATTTTATTGCTTAAATCGCATTTTCTCGGCGAGCTGAGCACTTTTTCTGAATTGTGCCGCTCCCGTCACTCTGGTTAGGTTGGCATCGAAAAAAACGCTCTCGGGTGCTTTAGAGTGCCGAGTTATTCACTGCGCATGAAGAAATGACCACCTCCAACGTTTGGTTTATGTTTTATAAGCATTTTTAATTTTATTGCTTAAATCGCATTTTCTCGGCGAGCTGAGCACTTTTTCTGAATTGTGCCGCTCCCGTCACTCTGGTTAGGTTGGCATCGAAAAAAACGCTCTCGGGTGCTTTAGAGTGCCGAGTTTATCACTGCGCATGAAGAAATGACCACCTCCAACGTTTGGTTTATGTTTTATAAGCATTTTTAATTTTATTGCTTAAATCGCATTTTCTCGGCGAGCTGAGCGCTTTTTCTGAATTGTGCCGCTCCCGTCACTCTGGTTAGGTTGGCATCGAAAAAAACGCTCTCGGGTGCTTTAGAGTGCCGAGTTTATCACTGCGCATGAAGAAATGACCACCTCCAACGTTTGGTTTATGTTTTATAAGCATTTTTAATTTTATTGCTTAAATCGCATTTTCTCGGCGAGCTGAGCGCTTTTTCTGAATTGTGCCGCTCACGTCACTCTGGTTAGGTTGGCATCGAAAAAAACGCTCTCGGGTGCTTTAGAGTGCCGAGTTTATCACTGCGCATGAAGAAATGACCACCTCCAACTTTGGTTTATGTTTTATAAGCATTTTTAATTTTATTGCTTAAATCGCATTTTCTCGGCGAGCTGAGCGCTTTTTCTGAATTGTGCCGCTCCCGTAACTCTGGTTAGGTTGGCATAGAAAAAAACGCTCTCGGGTGCTTTAGAGTGCCGAGTTTATCACTGCGCATGAAGAAATGACCACTTCCAACGTTTGGTTTATGTTTTATAAGCATTTTTAATTTTATTGCTTAAATCGCATTTTCTCGGCGAGCTGAGCACTTTTTCTGAATTGTGCCGCTCCCGTCACTCTGGTTAGGTTGGCATCGAAAAAAACGCTCTCGGGTGCTTTAGAGTGCCGAGTTTATTACTGCGCATTAAGAAATGACCACCTCCAACGTTTGGTTTATGTTTTATAAGCATTTTTAATTTTATTGCTTAAATCGCATTTTCTCGGCGAGCTGAGCACTTTTTCTGAATTGTGCCGATCCCGTCACTCTGGTTAGGTTGGCATCGAAAAAAACGCTCTCGGGTGCTTTAGAGTGCCGAGTTATTCACTGCGCATGAAGAAATGACCACCTCCAACGTTTGGTTTATGTTTTATAAGCATTTTTAATTTTATTGCTTAAATCGCATTTTCTCGGCGAGCTGAGCACTTATTCTGAATTGTGCCGCTCCCGTCACTCTGGTTAGGTTGGCATCGAAAAAAACGCTCTCGGGTGCTTTAGAGTGCCGAGTTTATCACTGCGCATGAAGAAATGACCACCTCCAACGTTTGGTTTATGTTTTATAAGCATTTTTAATTTTATTGCTTAAATCGCATTTTCTCGGCGAGCTGAGCGCTTTTTCTGAATTGTGCCGCTCCCGTCACTCTGGTTAGGTTGGCATCGAAAAAAACGCTCTCGGGTGCTTTAGAGTGCCGAGTTATTCACTGCGCATGAAGAAATGACCACCTCCAACGTTTGGTTTATGTTTAATAAGCATTTTTAATTTTATTGCTTAAATCGCATTTACTTGGCGAGCTGAGCGCTTTTTCTGAATTGTGCCGCTCCCGTCACTCTGGTTAGGTTGGCATCGAAAAAAACGCTCTCGGGTGCTTTAGAGTGCCGAGTTATTCACTGCGCATGAAGAAATGACCACCTCCAACGTTTGGTTTATGTTTAATAAGCATTTTTAATTTTATTGCTTAAATCGCATTTTCTCGGCGAGCTGAGCACTTTTTCTGAATTGTGCCGCTCCCGTCACTCTGGTTAGGTTGGCATCGAAAAAAAACGCTCTCGGGTGCTTTAGAGTGCCGAGTTTATTACTGCGCATTAAGAAATGACCACCTCCAACGTTTGGTTTATGTTTTATAAGCATTTTTAATTTTATTGCTTAAATCGCATTTTCTCGGCGAGCTGAGCACTTTTTCTGAATTGTGCCGCTCCCGTCACTCTGGTTAGGTTGGCATCGAAAAAAACGCTCTCGGGTGCTTTAGAGTGCCGAGTTATTCACTGCGCACGAAGAAATGACCACCTCCAACGTTTGGTTTATGTTTTATAAGCATTTTTAATTTTATTGCTTAAATCGCATTTTCTCGGCGAGCTGAGCGCTTTTTCTGAATTGTGCCGCTCCCGTCACTCTGGTTAGGTTGGCATCGAAAAAAACGCTATCGGGTGCTTTAGAGTGCCGAGTTATTCACTGCGCATGAAGAAATGACCACCTCCAACGTTTGGTTTATGTTTAATAAGCATTTTTAATTTTATTGCTTAAATCGCATTTTCTCGGCGAGCTGAACACTTTTTCTGAATTGTGCCGCTCCCGTCACTCTGGTTAGGTTGGCATCAAAAAAAACGCTCTCGGGTGCTTTAGAGTGCCGAGTTTATTACTGCGCATTAAGAAATGACCACCTCCAACGTTTGGTTTATGTTTTATAAGCATTTTTAATTTTATTGCTTAAATCGCATTTTCTCGGCGAGCTGAGCACTTTTTCTGAATTGTGCCGCTCCCGTCACTCTGGTTAGGTTGGCATCGAAAAAAACGCTCTCGGGTGCTTTAGAGTGCCGAGTTATTCACTGCGCATGAAGAAATGACCACCTCCAACGTTTGGTTTATGTTTAATAAGCATTTTTAATTTTATTGCTTGAATCGCATTTTCTCGGCGAGCTGAGCACTTTTTCTGAATTGTGCCGCTCCCGTCACTCTGGTTAGGTTGGCATCGAAAAAAACGCTCTCGGGTGCTTTAGAGTGCCGAGTTTATCACTGCGCATGAAGAAATGACCACCTCCAACGTTTGGTTTATGTTTTATAAGCATTTTTAATTTTATTGCTTAAATCGCATTTTCTCAGCGAGCTGAGCGCTTTTTCTGAATTGTGCCGCTCCCGTCACTCTGGTTAGGTTGGCATCGAAAAAAACGCTCTCGGGTGCTTTAGAGTGCCGAGTTTATCACTGCGCATGAAGAAATCACCACCTCCAACGTTTGGTTTATGTTTTATAAGCATTTTTAATTTTATTGCTTAAATCGCATTTTCTCGGCGAGCTGAGCACTTTTTCTGAATTGTGCCGCTCCCGTCACTCTGGTTAGGTTGGCATCGAAAAAAACGCTCTCGGGTGCTTTAGAGTGCCGAGTTTATCACTGCGCATGAAGAAATGACCACCTCCAACGTTTGGTTTATGTTTTATAAGCATTTTTTAATGTATTGCTTAAATCGCATTTTCTCGGCGAGCTGAGCGCTTTTTCTGAATTGTGCCGCTCCCGTCACTCTGGTTAGGTTGGCATCGAAAAAAACGCTCTCGGGTGCTTTAGAGTGCCGAGTTATTCACTGCGCATGAAGAAATGACCACCTCCAACGTTTGGTTTATGTTTTATAAGCATTTTTAGTTTTATTGCTTAAATCGCATTTTCTCGGCGAGCTGAGCACTTTTTCTGAATTGTGCCGCTCCCGTCACTCTGGTTAGGTTGGCATCGAAAAAAACGCTCTCGGGTGCTTTAGAGTGCCGAGTTGATCCCTGCGCATGAAGAAATGACCACCTCCAACGTTTGGTTTATGTTTAATAAGCATTTTTAATTTTATTGCTTAAATCGCATTTTCTCGGCGAGCTGAGCACTTTTTCTGAATTGTGCCGCTCCCGTCACTCTGGTTAGGTTGGCATCGAAAAAAACGCTCTCGGGTGCTTTAGAGTGCCGACTTTATCACTGCGCATGAAGAAATGACCACCTCCAACGTTTGGTTTATGTTTTATAAGCATTTTTAATTTTATTGCTTAAATCGCATTTTCTCGGCGAGCTGAGCACTTTTTCTGAATTGTGCCGCTCCCGTCACTCTGGTTAGGTTGGCATCGAAAAAAACGCTCACGGGTGCTTTAGAGTGCCGAGTTTATTACTCCGCATTAAGAAATGACCACCTCCAACGTTTGGTTTATGTTTTATAAGCATTTTTAATTTTATTGCTTAAATCGCATTTTCTCGGCGAGCTGAGCACTTTTTCTGAATTGTGCCGCTCCCGTCACTCTGGTTAGGTTGGCATCGAAAAAAACGCTCTCGGGTGCTTTAGAGTGCCGAGTTATTCACTGCGCATGAAGAAATAACCACCTCCAACGTTTGGTTTATGTTTTATAAGCATTTTTAATTTTATTGCTTAAATCGCATTTTCTCGGCGAGCTGAGCACTTTTTCTGAATTGTGCCGCTCCCGTCACTCTGGTTAGGTTGGCATCGAAAAAAACGCTCTCGGGTGCTTTGGAGTGCCGAGTTTATCACTGCGCATGAAGAAATGACCACCTCCAACGTTTGGTTTATGTTTTATAAGCATTTTTAATTTTATTGCTTAAATCGCGTTTTCTCGGCGAGCTGAGCGCTTTTTCTGAATTGTGCCGCTCCCGTCACTCTGGTTAGGTTGGCATCGAAAAAAACGCTCTCGGGTGCTTTAGAGTGCCTAGTTTATCACTGCGCATGAAGAAATGACCACCTCCAACGTTTGGTTTATGTTTTATAAGCATTTTTAATTTTATTGCTTAAATCGCATTTTCTCGGCGAGCTGAGCGCTTTTTCTGAATTGTGCCGCTCCCGTAACTCTGGTTAGGTTGGCATCGAAAAAAACGCTCTCGGGTGCTTTAGAGTGCCGAGTTTATCACTGCGCATGAAGAAATGACCACTTCCAACGTTTGGTTTATGTTTTATAAGCATTTTTAATTTTATTGCTTAAATCGCATTTTCTCGGCGAGCTGAGCACTTTTTCTGAATTGTGCCGCTCCCGTCACTCTGGTTAGGTTGGCATCGAAAAAAACGCTATCGGGTGCTTTAGAGTGCCGAGTTATTCACTGCGCATGAAGAAATGACCACCTCCAACGTTTGGTTTATGTTTTATAAGCATTTTTAATTTTATTGCTTAATTCGCATTTTCTCGCCGAGCTGAGCGCTTTTTCTGAATTGTGCCGCTCCCGTCACTCTGGTTAGGTTGGCATCGAAAAAAACGCTCTCGGGTGCTTTAGAGTGCCGAGTTATTCACTGCGCATAAAGAAATGACCACCTCCAACGTTTGGTTTATGTTTAATAAGCATTTTTAATTTTATTGCTTAAATCGCATTTTCTCGGCGAGCTGAGCGCTTTTTCTGAATTGTGCCGCTCCCGTCACTCTGGTTAGGTTGGCATCGAAAAAAACGCTCTCGGGTGCTTTAGAGTGCCGAGTTATTCACTGCGCATGAAGAAATGACCACCTCCAACGTTTGGTTTATGTTTAATAAGCATTTTTAATTTTATTGCTTAAATCGCATTTTCTCGGCGAGCTGAGCACTTTTTCTGAATTGTGCCGCTCCCGTCACTCTGGTTAGGTTGGCATCGAAAAAAACGCTCTCGGGTGCTTTAGAGTGCCGAGTTTATTACTGCGCATTAAGAAATGACCACCTCCAACGTTTGGTTTATGTTTTATAAGCATTTTTAATTTTATTGCTTAAATCGCATTTTCTCGGCGAGCTGAGCACTTTTTCTGAATTGTGCCGCTCCCGTCACTCTGGTTAGGTTGGCATCGAAAAAAACGCTCTCGGGTGCTTTAGAGTGCCGAGTTTATTACTGCGCATGAAGAAATGACCACCTCCAACGTTTGGTTTATGTTTTATAAGCATTTTTAATTTTATTGCTTAAATCGCATTTTCTCGGCGAGCTGAGCGCTTTTTCTGAATTGTGCCGCTCCCGTCACTCTGGTTAGGTTGGCATCGAAAAAAACGCTCTCGGGTGCTTTAGAGTGCCGAGTTATTCACTGCGCATGAAGAAATGACCACCTCCAACGTTTGGTTTATGTTTTATAAGCATTTTTAATTTTATTGCTTAAATCGCATTTTCTCGGCGAGCTGAGCACTTTTTCTGAATTGTGCCGCTCCCGTCACTCTGGTTAGGTTGGCATCGAAAAAAACGCTCTCGGGTGCTTTAGAGTGCCGAGTTTATCACTGCGCATGAAGAAATGACCACCTCCAACGTTTGGTTTATGTTTTATAAGCATTTTTAATTTTATTGCTTAAATCGCATTTTCTCGGCGAGCTGAGCGCTTTTTCTGAATTGTGCCGCTCCCGTTGCTCTGGTTAGGTTGGCATCGAAAAAAACGCTCTCGGGTGCTTTAGAGTGCCGAGTTTATCACTGCGCATGAAGAAATGACCACCTCCAACGTTTGGTTTATGTTTTATAAGCATTTTTAATTTTATTGCTTAAATCGCATTTTCTCGGCGAGCTGAGCGCTTTTTCTGAATTGTGCCGCTCCCCTAACTCTGGTTAGGTTGGCATCGAAAAAAACGCTCTCGGGTGCTTTAGAGTGCCGAGTTTATCACTGCGCATGAAGAAATGACCACTTCCAACGTTTGGTTTATGTTTTATAAGCATTTTTAATTTTATTGCTTAAATCGCATTTTCTCGGCGAGCTGAGCACTTTTTCTGAATTGTGCCGCTCCCGTCACTCTGGTTAGGTTGGCATCGAAAAAAACGCTCTCGGGTGCTTTAGAGTGCCGAGTTTATTACTACGCATTAAGAAATGACCACCTCCAACGTTTGGTTTATGTTTTATAAGCATTTTTAATTTTATTGGTTAAATCGCATTTTCTCGGCGAGCTGAGCACTTTTTCTGAATTGTGCCGCTCCCGTCACTCTGGTTAGGTTGGCATCGAAAAAAACGCTCTCGGGTGCTTTAGAGTGCCGAGTTATTCACTGCGCATGAAGAAATGACCACCTCCAACGTTTGGTTTATGTTTTATAAGCATTTTTAATTTTATTGCTTAAATCGCATTTTCTCGGCGAGCTGAGCACTTTTTCTGAATTGTGCCGCTCCCGTCACTCTGGTTAGGTTGGCATCGAAAAAAACGCTCTCGGGTGCTTTAGAGTGCCGAGTTTATCACTGCGCATGAAGAAATGACCACCTCCAACGTTTGGTTTATGTTTTATAAGCATTTTTAATTTTATTGCTTAAATCGCATTTTCTCGGCGAGCTGAGCGCTTTTTCTGAATTGTGCCGCTCCCGTCACTCTGGTTAGGTTGGCATCGAGAAAAACGCTATCGGGTGCTTTAGAGTGCCGAGTTATTCACTGCGCATGAAGAAATGACCACCTCCAACGTTTGGTTTATGTTTAATAAGCATTTTTAATTTTATTGCTTAAATCGCATTTTCTCGGCGAGCTGAGCACTTTTTCTGAATTGTGCCGCTCCCGTCACTCTGGTTAGGTTGGCATCGAAAAAAACGCTCTCGGGTGCTTTAGAGTGCCGAGTTTATTACTGCGCATTAAGAAATTACCACCTCCAACGTTTGGTTTATGTTTTATAAGCATTTTTAATTTTATTGCTTAAATCGCATTTTCTCGGCGAGCTGAGCACTTTTTCTGAAATGTGCCGCTCCCGTCACTCTGGTTAGGTTGGCATCGAAAAAAACGCTCTCGGGTGCTTTAGAGTGCCGAGTTTATTACTGCGCATTAAGAAATGACCACCTCCAACGTTTGGTGTATGTTTTATAAGCATTTTTAATTTTATTGCTTAAATCGCATTTTCTCGGCGAGCTGAGCACTTTTTCTGAATTGTGCCGCTCCCGTCACTCTGGTTAGGTTGGCATCGAAAAAAACGCTCTCGGGTGCTTTAGAGTGCCGAGTTTATTACTGCGCATTAAGAAATGACCACCTCCAACGTTTGGTTTATGTTCTATAAGCATTTTAAATTTTATTGCTTAAATCGCATTTTCTCGGCGAGCTGAGCACTTTTTCTGAATTGTGCCGCTCCCGTCACTCTGGTTAGGTTGGCATCGAGAAAAACGCTATCGGGTGCTTTAGAGTGCCGAGTTATTCACTGCGCATGAAGAAATGACCACCTCCAACGTTTGGTTTATGTTTTGTAAAGTGAAAAAGGGGGGTGTTCCTTTTTCTTCACCAAATAAATGGTGTGCAGCGGTGACTTTTCCGCTGTCTGCGTGGTGGAGAAAAGTAGGACGATGCGTGGTTCCTTTTTCAGTTGAAAACACAGCTTATTTATTTTACAAACACACTGGCGCTAAACGCAACAACTTCTCCGTCAGTCAATTCCACACAACAATCCGCATGTCCGTTGTCACAGGACTTTCTTTCCCGGTAGCATCAATGTAGTGACGTCATTACCGTATATAACAAACATAAAGGTAAACAGAATTGGTACCTTAATACACACAGTGAGTCTAAGGGCGGACATAAACATTAATACTTAACACACCCACTCGCACTTAACTCACTGTGTTATCTAGAAAAACAAAACAATAACACAGTTTGCCTCTTTGGGCCAAATAAAACAATAACACAAATACACTATGCACATTTAAGTACCAAACATGTCCTGAGCAAACCTTCTTAGTTTAAGTTTAGTAGCTGGTTTAGTTAACACGTCAGCAACCATTTGCTCAGTAGGACAGTACTCTAAGATTATCTTCCCACTTTTTACATGTTCTCTGATGAAGTGGTACTTTATATCTATATGTTTGCATCTTTGCCTGCTTACTGGGTTTCTGGCTAGTGCAATAGTACCTTGATTGTCTTCGTACACTTTAGTTTGTGCATACTCGTATTTGTCTATGCCCCTCAGCAGCTGTTCTAAGTAGATACATTCCTGTATAGCTGATGCTAAGGACATGTACTCTGCTTCGCATGTAGACAAAGCCACAGTTGATTGTTTTCTTGTTTTCCAAGAGATGAGAGCGCTCCTCTCACTCATGTTTACACAAAATCCTGTTGTACTATGCCTGTCTGTTACATCTGATGCCCAATCCGCATCACAGTACACTCTTAGACCTAGTGTCTCACTTCTTTTAAAAAGTAACTCCTGTTCTGTGGTGTTTTTGAGATATCTGAACACATGTTTAACTGTGCTCCAGTGTTCCTCTGTTGGATCAGCAAAGTGCTGGGATAGTTTACTGACCACATAACTTAGATCTGGTCGAGTGCATGTGGACAGGTAAATTAAACTTCCCACAGCTTCCCTATATTTCCTTGAGTCTTTCATTTTCTGAGCATGCTCTGAATACTCAAGCTTTGGCTCACAAGGAGTCTCTCTGGGCCTGCAATTATGCATTTCGAATCTGTCCAGTATCTTGTTTACATATCTCTTCTGTGACATTTTTACCTGGCCCTCTGTCTGGTTAAAGTCTATCCCTAAAAAATGGTTTAACTTACCAAGGTCTTTCATTTTAAACCTGTCTGCAAGCATCCCTTTTACACTGTTCAGTACATTCTCGCTACTAGCTGCTATTATGAGATCATCCACCCATACTAGCAAAATAACCTTCTCATTATCTTTTTCTCTCGTGTACACACAGTGGTCTGCTGGGTTCTGTTCAAAACCATTTTCACTCAGATATGTATGTAACATCACATTCCAGTTCCTGCCTGATTGTTTCAAACCATAAAGAGACTTGTGCAATTTACATACCATTTTTCCACCATTTTCAGACTCTTTTTCATAACCTTGTGGCTGCTCCAGATATATCTCACAGTCAATTGGTGCATGCAAATAAGCTGTCTTAACGTCCATCTGGTGTAGAATAAGATCTTCTTGCGCCGCTTTTTGCATCATTATTCGCACACTTGTCATGTCGGCTGTAGGTGAGAATGTTTCCTCATAGTCAGTCCCTTGTCTCTGACTGTAGCCTTTTGCCACAAATCTTGCCTTGTACTTGTCTGATCCATCAATGTCACTCTTGAGTGCATAGACCCACCTACCACCCACTGCCTGTTTACCCGGTGGCAACTGGGTGAGGGTGAAGGTCTTGTTTTCCTCCAGCGATCTCATCTCCTCGTCCATTGCATTTTTCCACTGCTTTGACTTGGATGACACTATGGCGTCCTGGTAGGTTTGAGGAATGTCGCATACGGCTTTGTAACAAAAGTCCACGCATGTTATCAGTTTGTCAACAGTGTCCTCGGTCTCAAACTCCTGTAGGTGGCTTGGAAGTCTCCTGTTTCTCGGTGGGTTCCTTCTAATCTCAGTCTCAGCAGCTCTACCCCGTGGTGTACGTTCAGTCATGTCAGGTAGAGCTCTGGAAACATCACTTTGGGTACAATCATCTGGCACATACACACATTCATCATCAACATTTTCATCCTTGTTGACCCTGGGATGTACCTCTATGTCATTACATCCTGTATGTGACTCAGGTGTTTGTGTTTCCTTCTCTTTGGCTGCTTGGGTGAATTTCACCAATCTATGCTTCTGAACCTTCTCTGTATCTGGATAATACACCAGGTAAGCTGGGCTGTTTTTGTCATAACCTACGAACACACCCTGCTCGCACCTGGACTCTAGTTTGCCTTTCTCTTGTTTGTAAGCAAAACATACGGATCCAAATTTTTGTAGTTTGGATACATTTGGTTCCCTGCCGTTTAACAGTTCGTATGGCGTTTTCTTTGTACGTCTATTGTAACATCTGTTTCTCACGTAAGCTGCTGTTTGGATAGCGTAGTTCCACAGCGTATCTGGTAGCTTACTCTCTATGAGAAAACACCTGCCCATATCATACAGTGTTCTCCACCCTCTTTCTGCTGTACCGTTTTGGTGGGGAGAATATGGTGCAGACGTCTCGTGTTTAATCCTATTTATCCTCAACAATGTCTGGAAGTCTCGACTTGTGAACTCAGTCCCGTTATCTGAACGGATGCATTTTACTTCCCCATAAGGTGCTATGTCTGCTAAGAACCGCTCTGTAGCCTGTACTGTATCTGCTTTAGACATAAGAAAATACACCAATATGGTCCCTGAGTAGTCATCGGTGAAAGACTGTGCATATCTGTGCCCTTCTATGCTTGGTGTCCGCATGGGACCCGCTAGGTCAGTGTGCACTAGTTCTAAAGGCTTTTTAGCTTTACTATCTGGCTCTCTGTTCCTTGTCTGGGTGAATTTTCCCTGTGTGCATACCTCACAGAATGCGGGTTTTACTGCACTGCCTTTTATCTCCATACCTTTCACTACACCTTGTAATCTTTGTACATCATCGTAGTTACAGTGTCCAAAAATCTCGTGCCAAGTTTGCACATCATGACTCACACATTGTTTACATTTATCAATAACATTCTTTTCAATGGTTGGCAGATAAAACAAGTTACCACTCTCATGGATGTCAAACCTGCTGCCGTCTTTGGTAACTATGTGACTGTCTCCTTTCTTGAAGGTGATAGTCGCTCCTCCATTTGTTGCTCTTGCCACCGAAAAGATGTTGTGAGGATATGAGGGCATGTACAACGCCTCTCTCAGCTGCGCTGTCTGCTGGCGCCCGGCATCGTCACGTAGGTAGATCACCGCTGTTCCTCTGCGTTGTGCTATTCCACTGCACTTGGTCCCGTCGGCTAGTTCCACTGAATGAGACTCAGGCTTGAATGACTCATCGAAGCTGGTGAACGTCTGGATGTCATTCACAATGTGAGATGTAGCTCCCCCGTCCACCATGATGCCTTTCATCTTCACGTTATCTGACAGTCTCTTCTTTTTCATGTGCTCGGCTTTGAAAAGGTGATCTTGGTTACCAGTCTCTCCCTCTGCGATTTGTCTCGCTCCATCTTGAGTCCTCTTTTTCCTGCATATGGACTCTTGATGCGTGTTGCTGTTGCAGTAACTGCACCAAACTTTTCTGGTACATCCTCTTGACTTGTGCCCTTTTGTTCCACATCTGTAGCATGTCAGGTCAGCAGAATCTTCACCGTTTCTGTTGCTGATGTGCTTTTTAGTGGAGCCTCGGCTTGGCTTCACACAAGTTTTCATCACATTATCTGCAGACTCTATTAGTTTCATCCTCTCACTTTCTTCATAAATCCGTAGCCTTCTCTTGAAATCGGTAAATGTAACTGTATCTTCATTTTGTGTTACATGTACGGCTAGTGGCTTGAAGGAATCAGGTAGGCCATTTAACACCATTGCTATGGTCAATCCATCACTCATAGTCTCACCTGCATCTCTCAGAGCAGTAATCAGGTTTTCTGCCCTTATCATATAGTCTGTTACACTCTCGTTACCTGTCATGTTCAGTCTGGTCAACGAGGTATACAAGTTTATGATTCTTGGCTTGCTTTTTCCTGAATAATGTTCTCTGAGCATTTTCAAGGCTTTCCTGCCATCATCAGCTGCATCATGTCTGATAAGTGATAAGCTTTTGTCGTCTAACAGCCTTATCAGCTCTGCATAACAGTCAGCATTTTTAGCTACGTCTTGGGCTAATTCCTCTTCACTGGTGTCGGTTGCTGGCTCATTCAAAATTGTCCTTTTTAACTTACGGATGTGCAAGTGTCCCAGGAATCTTGTTTCCCATAGTTCATATTTATCTTCTGAACCGTCGAATAACATCTGTGCTGCAATGATTCCTGCTGTTGTGCTTGCCATTTTTCTTCTTGTTGTTGTTGACGCGCCACGTTCACTCTAGCTTGCTAAAATACTTTTCACTTGCTAAGCTAGGTTGTTTGCTTCTTTAGCATTTACAACATGCAAATATCGCCACTCACGTTTCACTTCTTCCGGGAATCTAAACACGTCCACTTATTTCCAGGTGGTTGGTACACGGATAGCTTTCTTGTTAGCTTGACACAAGTTTCACGTATATACTTCGCGATAACTTTTTCCGGTCTTCTTACCGATGCTAACGTTAGCTCATGTCCAAACCTTCCCTGGGCCCATAACCTGTAAAGTGAAAAAGGGGGGTGTTCCTTTTTCTTCACCAAATAAATGGTGTGCAGCGGTGACTTTTCCGCTGTCTGCGTGGTGGAGAAAAGTAGGACGATGCGTGGTTCCTTTTTCAGTTGAAAACACAGCTTATTTATTTTACAAACACACTGGCGCTAAACGCAACAACTTCTCCGTCAGTCAATTCCACACAACAATCCGCATGTCCGTTGTCACAGGACTTTCTTTCCCGGTAGCATCAATGTAGTGACGTCATTACCGTATATAACAAACATAAAGGTAAACAGAATTGGTACCTTAATACACACAGTGAGTCTAAGGGCGGACATAAACATTAATACTTAACATGTTTAATAAGCATTTTTAATTTTATTGCTTAAATCGCATTTTCTCGGCGAGCTGAGCACTTTTTCTGAATTGTGCCGCTCCCGTCACTCTGGTTAGGTTGGCATCGAAAAAAACGCTCTCGGGTGCTTTAGAGTGCCGAGTTTATTACTGCGCATTAAGAAATGACCACCTCCAACGTTTGGTTTATGTTTTATAAGCATTTTTAATTTTATTGCTTAAATCGCATTTTCTCGGCGAGCTGAGCACTTTTTCTGAAATGTGCCGCTCCCGTCACTCTGGTTAGGTTGGCATCGAAAAAAACGCTCTCGGGTGCTTTAGTGTGCCGAGTTTATTACTGCGCATTAAGAAATGACCACCTCCAACGTTTGGTTTATGTTTTATAAGCATTTTTAATTTTATTGCTTAAATCGCATTTTCTCGGCGAGCTGAGCACTTTTTCTGAATTGTGCCGCTCCCGTCACTCTGGTTAGGTTGGCATCGAAAAAAACGCTCTCGGGTGCTTTAGAGTGCCGAGTTATTCACTGCGCATGAAGAAATGACCACCTCCAACGTTTGGTTTATGTTTAATAAGCATTTTTAATTTTATTGCTTGAATCGCATTTTCTCGGCGAGCTGAGCACTTTTTCTGAATTGTGCCGCTCCCGTCACTCTGGTTAGGTTGGCATCGAAAAAAACGCTCTCGGGTGCTTTAGAGTGCCGAGTTTATCACTGCGCATGAAGAAATGACCACCTCCAACGTTTGGTTTATGTTTTATAAGCATTTTTAATTTTATTGCTTAAATCGCATTTTCTCGGCGAGCTGAGCGCTTTTTCTGAATTGTGCCGCTCCCGTCACTCTGGTTAGGTTGGCATCGAAAAAAACGCTCTCGGGTGCTTTAGAGTGCCGAGTTTATCACTGCGCATGAAGAAATGACCACCTCCAACGTTTGGTTTATGTTTTATAAGCATTTTTAATTTTATTGCTTAAATCGCATTTTCTCGGCGAGCTGAGCACTTTTTCTGAATTGTGCCGCTCCCGTCACTCTGGTTAGGTTGGCATCGAAAAAAACGCTCTCGGGTGCTTTAGAGTGCCGAGTTTATCACTGCGCATGAAGAAATGACCACCTCCAACGTTTGGTTTATGTTTTATAAGCATTTTTAAATTTATTGCTTAAATCGCATTTTCTCGGCGAGCTGAGCGCTTTTTCTGAATTGTGCCGCTCCCGTCACTCTGGTTAGGTTGGCATCGAAAAAAAACGCTCTCGGGTGCTTTAGAGTGCCGAGTTATTCACTGCGCATGAAGAAATGACCACCTCCAACGTTTGGTTTATGTTTTATAAGCATTTTTAGTTTTATTGCTTAAATCGCATTTTCTCGGCGAGCTGAGCACTTTTTCTGAATTGTGCCGCTCCCGTCACTCTGGTTAGGTTGGCATCGAAAAAAACGCTCTCGGGTGCTTTAGAGTGCCGAGTTTATCACTGCGCATGAAGAAATGACCACCTCCAACGTTTGGTTTATGTTTAATAAGCATTTTTAATTTTATTGCTTAAATCGCATTTTCTCGGCGAGCTGAGCACTTTTTCTGAATTGTGCCGCTCCCGTCACTCTGGTTAGGTTGGCATCGAAAAAAACGCTCTCGGGTGCTTTAGAGTGCCGACTTTATCACTGCGCATGAAGAAATGACCACCTCCAACGTTTGGTTTATGTTTTATAAGCATTTTTAATTTTATTGCTTAAATCGCATTTTCTCGGCGAGCTGAGCACTTTTTCTGAATTGTGCCGCTCCCGTCACTCTGGTTAGGTTGGCATCGAAAAAAACGCTCACGGGTGCTTTAGAGTGCCGAGTTTATTACTGCGCATTAAGAAATGACCACCTCCAACGTTTGGTTTATGTTTTATAAGCATTTTTAATTTTATTGCTTAAATCGCATTTTCTCGGCGAGCTGAGCACTTTTTCTGAATTGTGCCGCTCCCGTCACTCTGGTTAGGTTGGCATCGAAAAAAACGCTCTCGGGTGCTTTAGAGTGCCGAGTTATTCACTGCGCATGAAGAAATGACCACCTCCAACGTTTGGTTTATGTTTTATAAGCATTTTTTATTTTATTGCTTAAATCGCATTTTCTCGGCGAGCTGAGCACTTTTTCTGAATTGTGCCGCTCCCGTCGCTCTGGTTAGGTTGGCATCGAAAAAAAACGCTCTCGGGTGCTTTAGAGTGCCGAGTTTATCACTGCGCATGAAGAAATGACCACCTCCAACGTTTGGTTTATGTTTTATAAGCATTTTTAATTTTATTGCTTAAATCGCATTTTCTCGGCGAGCTGAGCACTTTTTCTGAATTGTGCCGCTCCCGTCACTCTGGTTAGGTTGGCATCGAAAAAAACGCTCTCGGGTGCTTTATAGTGCCGAGTTTATCACTGCGCATGAAGAAATGACCACCTCCAACGTTTGGTTTATGTTTTATAAGCATTTTTAATTTTATTGCTTAAATCGCATTTCCTCGGCGAGCTGAGCGCTTTTTCTGAATTGTGCCGCTCCCGTAACTCTGGTTAGGTTGGCATCGAAAAAAACGCTCTCGGGTGCTTTAGAGTGCCGAGTTTATCACTGCGCATGAAGAAATGACCACTTCCAACGTTTGGTTTATGTTTTATAAGCATTTTTAATTTTATTGCTTAAATCGCATTTTCTCGGCGAGCTGAGCACTTTTTCTGAATTGTGCCGCTCCCGTCACTCTGGTTAGGTTGGCATCGAAAAAAACGCTCTCGGGTGCTTTAGAGTGCCGAGTTTATTACTGCGCATTAAGAAATGACCACCTCCAACGTTTGGTTTATGTTTTATAAGCATTTTTAATTTTATTGCTTAAATCGCATTTTCTCGGCGAGCTGAGCACTTTTTCTGAATTGTGCCGCTCCCGTCACTCTGGTTAGGTTGGCATCGAAAAAAACGCTCTCGGGTGCTTTAGAGTGCCGAGTTATTCACTGCGCATGAAGAAATCACCACCTCCAACGTTTGGTTTATGTTTTATAAGCATTTTTAATTTTATTGCTTAAATCGCATTTTCTCGGCGAGCTGAGCACTTTTTCTAAATTGTGCCGCTCCCGTCACTCTGGTTAGGTTGGCATCGAAAAAAACGCTCTCGGGTGCTTTAGAGTGCCGAGTTTATCACTGCGCATGAAGAAATGACCACCTCCAACGTTTGGTTTATGTTTTATAAGCATTTTTAATTTTATTGCTTAAATCGCATTTTCTCGGCGAGCTGAGCGCTTTTTCTGAATTGTGCCGCTCCCGTCACTCTGGTTAGGTTGGCATCGAAAAAAAGGCTCTCGGGTGCTTTAGAGTGCCGAGTTATTCACTGCGCATGAAGAAATGACCACCTCCAACGTTTGGTTTATGTTTAATAAGCATTTTTAATTTTATTGCTTAAATCGCATTTTCTCGGCGAGCTGAGCGCTTTTTCTGAATTGTGCCGCTCCCGTCACTCTGGTTAGGTTGGCATCGAAAAAAACGCTCTCGGGTGCTTTAGAGTGCCGAGTTATTCACTGCGCATGAAGAAATGACCACCTCCAACGTTTGGTTTATGTTTAATAAGCATTTTTAATTTTATTGCTTAAATCGCATTTTCTCGGCGAGCTGAGCACTTTTTCTGAATTGTGCCGCTCCCGTCACTCCGGTTAGGTTGGCATCGAAAAAAACGCTCTCGGGTGCTTTAGAGTGCCGAGTTTATTACTGCGCATTAAGAAATGACCACCTCCAACGTTTGGTTTATGTTTTATAAGCATTTTTAATTTTATTGCTTAAATCGCATTTTCTCGGCGAGCTGAGCACTTTTTCTGAATTGTGCCGCTCCCGTAACTCTGGTTAGGTTGGCATCGAAAAAAACGCTCTCGGGTGCTTTAGAGTGCCGAGTTTATCACTGCGCATGAAGAAATGACCACTTCCAACGTTTGGTTTATGTTTTATAAGCATTTTTAATTTTATTGCTTAAATCGCATTTTCTCGGCGAGCTGAGCGCTTTTTCTGAATTGTGCCGCTCCCGTCACTCTGGTTAGGTTGGCATCGAAAAAAACGCTTGTTAGGGTGGTGCTCACTCTAACTTATTTTGCAAGAACCACTTGGAGACAAGTTAGTCGTTTTGGGCACCTGCAGGCGGAGAGTCCATTCGTCACTGTGCGTACAGCAATGATCGAATGACGTCTAACTCTCGCTTCCCACAAGACCATCTTTATTAAGAGAAAAAGGGTGGGGGTGACAGTAGACTGAATAAACAAGTTAAAGCTCCTGACATCTAGGAAAACAGAGCAGGGGATGTTTTACGACATTGTTTAGGATGGGACAGACTTAAGTGGTTTATTACCGGTTACATACCAACGTAAGCATAAAACTAATCTACCTAAGTTATTTATTACCGGTTATATACATTCCAACATAATCATAGATCAAGATAGTTTGGAAAACCCTGACATCTCCCTCCTGTTTTATCATATGATTATGTGAACCCGATCAATCAAACAGAAGTAAGTAAGTAAATATAAAGAAGAATAGCAAAAATAAAAAACAAAAATAAAAAAGATCAATAAAAAACTGAGATCACAGCGGACGGGTTGGGGAGCGTGTAGGGTGAAACACGACAAAAACAACAAACAATGATAGCAACAACTTCCAGTGAAGATGAGGACTTTCCTCAATACTCCAGATTAAACTTATTGTGTGGTCTAAAAACCTGCTGGCCGATGTTAATACGCAGGAAAAGTCACACACGGTCCCTCTGCCTTAGGCGACCAGAATGCTATCAACAAAAAAATAAAAAGAAAAACACAGAAACAGTACATCATTGTATCCATCACTTGCGAAGCATTTTCGATGGTCAAATCATCAAGTTTCTGTAAAACACGTCCAGTATAATAGCACCTACGCAATCCGCGTTTCATCATGGTCATCACATCCGTCACGACTAAGAAGTTGTATATTTACGTGTGCTACGGTAGAAGAGACGACCCTCGTCACAGCAGACTTCAAACATGGGATAACACAGGTCGTAAACAAGCACAACAACACCAGCACAACAAGCACAGGAGACACTAGTTTCAAAAGCAGTTGCCACCAGTTGCCAGAGAATAGCCATGAAAAGAAACCCCACTGTTGTGGAACTTTGTCATTTGACATGGCCCGCTGTAAGTTCTTCAGCGAAGCCATGGCGTCGTAGATGTGTGTATCATTTTCTCCAGGAATGTATGTGCAACAGGAAGTCCCAATGATGTGGCACACACCACCTTGTGCTGCCGTCAACAAGTCCAGAACCATCCTGTTTTGCAAGACCATCAGCCTAATAGCCTGAATCTCTCTATTTTGTCCATCGTTGACTTGTAGTGAGAGATTCGCAAAGGATTGAAAACGATAGTTCAGTGTCTCGATGAAGAGTGATTGTTTTCCAATTCCGACCCAGGGAAAAAGCGCATGAACAACTTTGTCTCCAACGGACCATACTTTATGGTCGCCTGGAACATTCGCACCCCAGATAGGGTCATGAGGGTCAAAGGTTGCAACCGCTCTGCGTTGACGTCCAGAAGAGTTGCGTGCTGTCGTCAGCTGTCGATGTCGTATCCTGTAGGTGTGGTCTGTCACCCACACTGGTGCACACACTCCTGTCCAGTTGGCGGGCAGCATTGGATAAACCTTGTGACCGCACAGCCACCAGCCATTCTGTATGAAGTATGTTCCGTTCGATGGTGCGGACATGTTAGTCGGAGAGCCCTCCCCAACTGAAATGGCTCTCCTATCTTGACACTCAGTGACGATGTCCAAAGCTCCCATCCAGTTTCCTCCTGGAGAGCAGTCACTGTCAATTCATTTGTGGGTCTCACTTCCTTGGATGTAACACGTATAGTTCACTCCAGGCCGCCGCTCTGTGTAGGCCACCTGCGGTAATGTTCGTCCTTTAACAGTCACATTGAGATTTGTCCAAAAAAGCTTATCACAGGTGCCTTCCACAAGTCCAGGGCGGAAAGGGTCGTCATCACTCACTTTGACGGCAGGGTGTTGATATCCAACTCCTCCCATGGATGCCATGCATTTTGCTTCAGTGACATTCATTGCTCTGGCCTCCAAGTGAACTTGCGTGGAGGAAGGGGGGAGTTTTGAACACACATAACATCCCTCCTGTGTGTGGGCTCTCACAGTGAACTTAACGTACCGGTACCACGTGTTGGTTTCGTATGGGTTTTTGGGGTCCCATGACCAGTCCTCAAAGTTCTCATCGTGTGACCATCGTTTTCCACGGTCAACATTGTCACTTGGTCTGTTCAAATGAGTCCATAGACCATAGCACGCTCCAACCACAACGCAGCAGAGGATCCATCTGGCATATGGAGCCCCGTTGCTACTAGGATGGCAGAGACACCGGGACATCCCCTCGCCTAGCGGAGTGGGGATCGTTGTTTTCTTCACCAACATTGAGACGTCCCACCCTAAACGATAGGACTCCTTTGAAGTTAGTCTTCCCCACCACTCCGAATTAGGGGTCCAGAACTCTCTGCAACTTGCAGTGGCTGAGGTGAATCCAGCTGGGCCGTTCAGCAATCTTCACTGCGGTGGGGGTAGTCAGCAAGACTTGGAATGGTCCCTCCCACCGTGGGCTGAGCCAGTTCTTTCTTTTTACGACCTTGATGTAGACCCAGTCTCCTGGATCGATGGGTTTGTCGACCTGTGAGGAGGAAAGATCAGGCGGCAGTAAATTTGCATTTGACACATCTTTCAGTTTGAGCGTCCTTATCATATAGTCTGCCAAGGACTGCTCTTCATCTGCTTTTTGCAAATCTGCAGGGAACACAGGTAGTCTATATGGTCTCCCATGGATGATTTCGAAAGGTGTCAGCCCTTCTGAAGTGGGAGTAATTCTCATATAGAGCTTCACTAAGTCTAGGCACTCTGGCCAAGATCTGCCTGTTGTTTCCATGCATTTTTTCAACCTGCTTTTGATAGTGGAGTTTGCTCGTTCAACCAGACCAGCGCTCGCAGGATGCCAAGCGCAGTGGTTTTTTAATGTCATCCCAAGGTGTACAGCCATGTTCTGTACAACTTGGTTCACAAAGTGTGGACCATTGTCACTGTAAATGGTTTGGGGGATGCCATGAGTCGGTATGATGGCTTTGCAGATGGCTTTTGCCACTGTTAAGGCATCTGCTCGTTTAGATGGAACTATTTCCACCCATTTGGAAAATGCATCAATCATCACTAAGCAGTATTTGTGAGGTCCACTTTGTGTGAGCTCAATAAAATCCATGTGCATGATTTGAAATGGGTAAAACGGTTTTGGAAATGAGCCTCTCTTAGGTCTCATATTTCCTTGTGGATTATGTTTCACACAAACAGGACATGCTTTACAAAAATTTTTCAAGTAAGCATCTAAACCAAAGGTAGTGAATTGTTGATGTATGATAGACTTCATCCCTCCTGTCGACACATGGCAAGGCCCATGGGTCGCAATTGCTGCTGCCTTAAAAAGTGATTTTGGTAAAACAGGTTTGTCATCGATGCGGTGGATATTATCTGTATCCATCATTGCACCTTTTGTCGTCCACATTCGTTTTTCCACCATTGGAGCATTGCCCTGCATATCTGTCAGTATAGTTTTATCTATGAGTTGTGTGTCCTCTGAATCTATTAAAAAGAATTCATGGCCATGTTTCCCTGCTGCTGCTTCTTTAGCAATTTTGTCTGCTAATCTGTTTCCATTTGAGACTTCATCTGTGCCAGTGGTGTGAGCAGCACATTTACACACAGCTAGTTTAGCAGGTAAATGAATAGCCTGCAACAAGTCTTTTAACAAGGAGGCATGGGTAACCGGCTTACCGGTCGATGTTGTCATCCCTCTGCGCTCCCATTGTTTCGCAAAATAGAACAGAGTAGAAAACGCATACTGACTGTCTGTGTATACAGTGACTTCCTTATCTTCTGCTAATTGACAAGCTCTTGTTAGCGCAATTAGCTCAGCAGCCTGCGCTGACCTGTTGTATGGAAGCTTCTCTGCTTCAACAATCTGGTTTGGCAATCCCACAATTGCATAGCCACTTTGATTGTTCCCTCTAGGATCCTTTGAACATGATCCATCCACAAACCACTTTTCTCCTTTGTCAAGTGGCGTGTCACGTAAATCTTCTCTGGGCAGCTGTAGATGTTCTGTAGCACCCAAACAGTTATGTGGTGTACCATCCCCCGGCAACGGAATCAACGTTGCTGGGTTAAGGACTGTGCACCTCTTTTTCACAATGTGTGGTTGTGACAGAAGTGTAGCAGTGTAAGATAGGTGTCTGGCTGGTGACAAAAAGCTCATTTTACTTTGCAGTAGCAACACGTCTACAGCATGTGGAACTAGCAGCTCCATTTTGTGAAAAAGCACCACATCTGCAGCCTGTCTCACTGCAAGCGCTGCCGCGCACACTGCTTGGACACAGTCTGGCAAAGATTGAGCCACTGGATCCAATTTTTTTGAATAAAATGCAATTGGTCTTAGTTTGCTGCCATGACTCTGCAGCAACACTGAGGTCATAAAACCATTCCTGCAGTCTGCTGTTTGCACAAAGGTTTTATTGTAGTCTGGCAAGATAAGAGTTGTAGTTTCTATCAGAGCCTGTTTCAGCACCACAAAAGCATCATCTGCCACTGGTGTCCACATAATTTTTTCTGTCATTGCCATGGGGACTCCATGCACAATGTTCAGCAGCGGTTGTGTCTTTTCCGCATAATGTGGGATCCATGCTCTACAGTAATTGCAGAGTCCCAAAAATGACATCATTTGTTTTTTTGTTTCAGGTTTCGGCGCATCTGCAATGATCTGCTTTCTGGTTCTCTGTATCTGTCTTCCAGAAGCTGACAAAGTGTGACCTAAATAGTTCACCTCCTGTCTGACCCATTGTAGCTTGTTCTTGCTCACTTTATTCCCTGTTTTGCAGAGAAAGCGTAACAATGCTAAGGAGTCTTCCTTGCAAGCAGCTTCAGTTTCAGAGGCTATCAGGAGATCATCTACATAAACTAGAAGTTGGCTTTTGTTTGACATCTGAAAATCAGCCAGACAGGCCATGATAGCTTGAATGAAAATAGTTGGACTATCAGCAAATCCCTGTGGCAATCTGGTGTACGTATAGCTTTGTCCTTTAAAGGTAAACGCAAACCAAAACTGCGAGTCTGGGTGAATTGGCACTGAGAAAAATGCATTGCTAAGATCAATTACTGTGAAAAACTTCTGGTTAGGTTTCAAAGTGTTCAGAAGTGTGTGTGGGTCAGGCACATTAGGTGCTCTTGTCTGCACTGCATCATTCACTGCTCGTAAATCTTGTATCATTCGCCAATCAATTTTATTGGCCTTTTGGACTGGAAAATCCGAGCACTTCCTAATGATTCCTCCTGTCAAAAGATCATTTATAACAGGGGCAATCCCGTTTATTGCCTCCTGTTTTAAAGGATATTGCTTAACTCTTGGACGCCAATCTGATCTTGGTTTGATCTGTACTGGTGGAATGGACGTTAAAAGTCCCACATCAGATGGCCCCTTTGTCCACAGTTTTTCAGGAAGCCCAGCCAATTCCCCCTCCTCCTTCTCATTCAAACAAATGTCAACTAGTCAGGTTAGCGCACAAGCGCATGCCCTACCAACAGCTACTTCACACACTGTTTGCTTCCACATGTCACAACTGGTACTGTAGCTCCACCCATCACCTTTGTCCTCATAATCAGTGACAGATCTAGCAAGTTTAATTCGGCAACCCACATCTGCCCATGTTATACTGTGAGGTTTGAACAATGAAATGTGGGGTACAGCTGACAACTTGTATTTGTCTTTCTGAGGAGCGGGCAGGAGCACAGCAGCAGCTGCAAATGACCCGCGATCTGTGTACAGAGCAGTGATTGTTAAAGTTACTTCTGTGTCACTGAGAAAACTTTCAATATACTCATCATGTGGATCAGTGAGGATATTCATAGTGACATGTAATTGATTACAAGTCATTTCTGATTCAGGTCGGGACAATTGTTTTCGAGCTTCACTCAGCAATCTGCTTGGTAGCTTGGGATTCCGTTCGGGAGTGATGTCATAGGAGCAGGAAATCTGTTCACCTGCTTGTGCAGCATATGAGTCTACATCTCTCACTCTACATGCTCGCATGCCATCCTTTACTGGAATTATTGCAATTCCCAACCGAGTCATCAGATCTCGTCCCAGCAGGTTTATGGGACATTTTGGGGATAGAACAATCGAGACTGAAGCTATGACTCCTGTTTCATCATCTCTCACTACAACTGGATTGGAGATACTCTCCTTGTGTACCTGCCCATCAGCAGATTTCACCCAAATTGTATTTTGGGAGGCCTTCAGATTAGGGACTTTAGTTTTTATTACGGTTTTACAAGCTCCGGTATCACACAAAAACTCAACTTCACTTCCTCCAATGTTTAAGGTAACATATGGTTTTTCTTTTAATGCACTCAGAATGTCCCATGCTGTATGGACATCTACTATTTCTTCCTCTGTAGGAGCACAAGAGGTCATAGGGGGGCAATCTAGTCATGCTGAGAATTTGGCTTTCCCTCTGCCCCTTCCTCCACCCCTTGATTGGTTTTGTTTTTTTCTAAAACACTCTTTTGACCAGTGTCCACGTTTCCCACAGTTCCAACAGTTGTCAGAATCTTGTAGGGGTTTTGAATTGTATGGTGGCCTTCGACCTTGTTGGCCTCTACCTCCTCTGCCCCTCTGGGACCCTTGGAAGAAGACTGTTGTATCTTCATCTAGGTCATTAACGTCTAGATGAAATACATCAGAACTTTTGCCTCTTTTTATCACTTTTTCAGCATGTCTGGCCCATTGCATAGTTGTTGTCACACTTGCAATATCTACTTCCACCAAATGTTTCCTCACCCAGTTGCCTATTTCAGGGCGGAAATTAGTAAGGAGCGCATTTTTAAGCTGTTGCTGATAAGCACTCTCAGCTGCATCATTGAATGGGATGCCACTATGCACCCTGAATTCTTTTTCAAATCTCAAGCGAAAATCATCAGTATCTTCCCCAGGCTTCTGTTTTATTCCTGCCAAATGACCATAATTCGCTCGTCTTTGAAATATTGTTCGCACTCTTTGCACAAGATCATTCCATTGTGCTGCATACTCCCCTCCCAATTGATTTCCCTCAACGGGATAGGGAAAAGGCCCTTGATTATTTCTACCTGTGTAATTTCCTCTAACCTTTGCCCAGTCTTTTCCCAAGGAAGACATTGCAGCTTCTCCTGCCTCATGTCCATTCAGTCTATAGGAATGTATGATGCCAGCCATGTCTTCTGCCCATTTTTCTGGGTCTTCAGCAACAGGGGTAACCCCTTCAACTGCTTTCCTTGCCTCTTCCAAAGTCCATGGCCGAAAAACATATGTATGTGGAGGTTGGCCTTCCCCTACAATAGGGTTTGGCACTTGGATCATTGGGCACACATCAACATTGTCTAAATTTTGGGAAAATCTAGCAGCAGTGGTCAAACTTCTTGTTTGTACAGGGCTTCTAATCATTTGACCCTGACCTTTTTTGCTGTTATATGGGGGAGGGCGCAGGTCTGTTAAGCTTGGATACAAGTTTTGCGCACAAGCGGACAACCCCTCTTGCTCCTCTGCTTGCGCTGTATCCGGGACAGTGCGCCTGCGCACTGTGGCCTCATTGTCTTCCGGCCTGACAAACATGGTCGCAGCCTCATCACTTTTCATCTTTCTATCTTTTGTCTTTTGGAGTTGTTCTCTTCTCTCTTGTGAAGCATTCAACCATATTTTAGCACAAATCAATTCTTTCTCTTTTCTTTTCTTTTTTAGTCCCTCTGACTTCCTGTTCACGCTCTTCTCCAAGACCTCAACCACTATCTTCCACACTTCAACTTTCAACCTCCCTTCTACTCCATACTTTTTCTTCCACTTCGGCATGTATTGCATACAATTAACAAATTTACTCGCCATGTACTTCTCATCTCCGTCAAGAGCTAGGGATTTACAGTTTTTATTTCCCATCTTAATTTGGTATTTTAGGTTTATACAATTTTTTTTTTTTTTTTAATTTATTCTTTTTCTTTGAGGATCCTCAATGCAAGTTTAAATTGACCTTTGAACAATTACTAGCCTGTATTATTTTCGTGGATCAATGCTAGAACTGCTATTTAGTCAATTTATCCTACCAGTCACACTTTCTCAACCACACAAATTTCTTATCCCTGCCAACGCGAAGTCCTCTTTTAAAAATAAAAGAGCTGCTTCATCCGGATAGGGGACTCTACAACACCCCTTCCTTCCCTGGGAACTAAAGACAACCGTCCAGTTACCCAGCCCTGCCAACGCGAAGTTGTCCCCTTAGAACAGCGGTTGTCAAATCAGGGTACACGGAGGTACGTGAGATTTGACAAAAATATTTTGAAAACCACTGCTCCAGAAGAGCCACTTCATCCAGAGGGGGACTCTACAACACCCCCTCCTTCCACAAGACTTCTTATCTTCTGTCTTGCCTATTTTTATTCCTGTGCACTTTTACGCGTTTCACAACAACACAATCCCACAACTTTAGGGCTTTAACTTACTTGTCTCCTTGGTTCGCTGTTCAGCCGGATCCCGTCAATCCACATCTGTCAGACGAAGGCAGACTTAAGATGCTGGCCCAGCGAAGAATTTCCTTCCTAGGTCTTTCTGTACCAGGTCCGGCTAAATGGACGCTGGTCCGTCGACGGTGTACAGCGTGTCGTCCTCCGTCAGCCAGATGGCGGGTATGAGGGATCCCGGGTTTCGGCACCAAAATGTTAGGGTGGTGCTCACTCTAACTTATTTTGCAAGAACCACTTGGAGACAAGTTAGTCGTTTTGGGCACCTGCAGGCGGAGAGTCCATTCGTCACTGTGCGTACAGCAATGATCGAATGACGTCTAACTCTCGCTTCCCACAAGACCATCTTTATTAAGAGAAAAAGGGTGGGGGTGACAGTAGACTGAATAAACAAGTTAAAGCTCCTGACATCTAGGAAAACAGAGCAGGGGATGTTTTACGACATTGTTTAGGATGGGACAGACTTAAGTGGTTTATTACCGGTTACATACCAACGTAAGCATAAAACTAATCTACCTAAGTTATTTATTACCGGTTATATACATTCCAACATAATCATAGATCAAGATAGTTTGGAAAACCCTGACAACGCTCTCGGGTGCTTTAGAGTGCCGAGTTTATTACTGCGCATTAAGAAATGACCACCTCCAACGTTTGGTTTATGTTTTATAAGCGTTTTTAATTTTATTGCTTAAATCGCATTTTCTCGGCGAGCTGAGCACTTTTTCTGAATTGTGCCGCTCCCGTCACTCTGGTTAGGTTGGCATCGAAAAAAACGCTCTCGGGTGCTTTAGAGTGCCGAGTTTATTACTGCGCATTAAGAAATGACCACCTCCAACGTTTGGTTTATGTTTTATAAGCATTTTTAATTTTATTGCTTAAATCGCATTTTCTCGGCGAGCTGAGCACTTTTTCTGAATTGTGCCGCTCCCGTCACTCTGGTTAGGTTGGCATCGAAAAAAACGCTATCGGGTGCTTTAGAGTGCCGAGTTATTCACTGCGCATGAAGAAATGACCACCTCCAACGTTTGGTTTATGTTTAATAAGCATTTTTAATTTTATTGCTTAAATCGCATTTTCTCGGCGAGCTGAGCACTTTTTCTGAATTGTGCCGCTCCCGTCACTCTGGTTAGGTTGGCATCGAAAAAAACGCTCTCGGGTGCTTTAGAGTGCCGAGTTTATTACTGCGCATTAAGAAATGACCACCTCCAACGTTTGGTTTATGTTTTATAAGCATTTTTAATTTTATTGCTTAAATCGCATTTTCTCGGCGAGCTGAGCACTTTTTCTGAATTGTGCCGCTCCCGTCACTCTGGTTAGGTTGGCATCGAAAAAAACGCTCTCGGGTGCTTTAGAGTGCCGAGTTTATTACTGCGCATTAAGAAATGACCACCTCCAACGTTTGGTTTATGTTTTATAAGCATTTTTATTTTATTGCTTAAATCGCATTTTCTCGGCGAGCTGAGCACTTTTTCTGAATTGTGCCGCTCCCGTCACTCTGGTTAGGTTGGCATCGAAAAAAACGCTCTCGGGTGCTTTAGAGTGCCGAGTTATTCACTGCGCATGAAGAAATGACCACCTCCAACGTTTGGTTTATGTTTAATAAGCATTTTTAATTTTATTGCTTGAATCGCATTTTCTCGGCGAGCTGAGCACTTTTTCTGAATTGTGCCGCTCCCGTCACTCTGGTTAGGTTGGCATCGAAAAAAACGCTCTCGGGTGCTTTAGAGTGCCGAGTTTATCACTGCGCATGAAGAAATGACCACCTCCAACGTTTGGTTTATGTTTTATAAGCATTTTTAATTTTATTGCTTAAATCGCATTTTCTCGGCGAGCTGAGCGCTTTTTCTGAATTGTGCCGCTCCCGTCACTCTGGTTAGGTTGGCATCGAAAAAAACGCTCTCGGGTGCTTTAGAGTGCCGAGTTTATCACTGCGCATGAAGAAATGACCACCTCCAACGTTTGGTTTATGTTTTATAAGCATTTTTAATTTTATTGCTTAAATCGCATTTTCTCGGCGAGCTGAGCGCTTTTTCTGAATTGTGCCGCTCCCGTCACTCTGGTTAGGTTGGCATCGAAAAAAACGCTCTCGGGTGCTTTAGAGTGCCGAGTTATTCACTGCGCATGAAGAAATGACCACCTCCAACGTTTGGTTTATGTTTAATAAGCATTTTTAATTTTATTGCTTAAATCGCATTTTCTCGGCGAGCTGAGCGCTTTTTCTGAATTGTGCCGCTCCCGTCACTCTGGTTAGGTTGGCATCGAAAAAAACGCTCTCGGGTGCTTTAGAGTGCCGAGTTATTCACTGCGCATGAAGAAATGACCACCTCCAACGTTTGGTTTATGTTTAATAAGCATTTTTAATTTTATTGCTTGAATCGCATTTTCTCGGCGAGCTGAGCACTTTTTCTGAATTGTGCCGCTCCCGTCACTCTGGTTAGCTTGGCATCGGAAAAAACGCTCTCGGGTGCTTTAGAGTGCCGAGTTTATCACTGCGCATGAAGAAATGACCACCTCCAACGTTTGGTTCATGTTTTATAAGCATTTTTAATTGTATTGCTTAAATCGCATTTTCTCGGCGAGCTGAGCGCTTTTTCTGAATTGTGCCGCTCCCGTCACTCTGGTTAGGTTGGCATCGAAAAAAACGCTCTCGGGTGCTTTAGAGTGCCGAGTTTATTACTGCGCATTAAGAAATGACCACCTCCAACGTTTGGTTTATGTTTTATAAGCATTTTTAATTTTATTGCTTAAATCGCATTTTCTCGGCGAGCTGAGCACTTTTTCTGAATTGTGCCGCTCCCGTCACTCTGGTTAGGTTGGCATCGAAAAAAACGCTCTCGGGTGCTTTAGAGTGCCGAGTTATTCACTGCGCATGAAGAAATGACCACCTCCAACGTTTGGTTTATGTTTAATAAGCATTTTTAATTTTATTGCTTGAATCGCATTTTCTCGGCGAGCTGAGCACTTTTTCTGAATTGTGCCGCTCCCGTCACTCTGGTTAGGTTGGCATCGAAAAAAACGCTCTCGGGTGCTTTAGAGTGCCGAGTTTATCACTGCGCATGAAGAAATGACCACCTCCAACGTTTGGTTTATGTTTTATAAGCATTTTTAATTTTATTGCTTAAATCGCATTTTCTCGGCGAGCTGAGCGCTTTTTCTGAATTGTGCCGCTCCCGTCACTCTGGTTAGGTTGGCATCGAAAAAAACGCTCTCGGGTGCTTTAGAGTGCCGAGTTTATCACTGCGCATGAAGAAATGACCACCTCCAACGTTTGGTTTATGTTTTATAAGCATTTTTAATTTTATTGCTTAAATCGCATTTTCTCGGCGAGCTGAGCGCTTTTTCTGAATTGTGCCGCTCCCGTCACTCTGGTTAGGTTGGCATCGAAAAAAACGCTCTCGGGTGCTTTAGAGTGCCGAGTTATTCACTGCGCATGAAGAAATGACCACCTCCAACGTTTGGTTTATGTTTAATAAGCATTTTTAATTTTATTGCTTAAATCGCATTTTCTCGGCGAGCTGAGCGCTTTTTCTGAATTGTGCCGCTCCCGTCACTCTGGTTAGGTTGGCATCGAAAAAAACGCTCTCGGGTGCTTTAGAGTGCCGAGTTATTCACTGCGCATGAAGAAATGACCACCTCCAACGTTTGGTTTATGTTTAATAAGCATTTTTAATTTTATTGCTTGAATCGCATTTTCTCGGCGAGCTGAGCACTGTAGAAACTGGATGTCCTCTCAGTTTAGATCTTTGTAGTTGAAGCTTTAATAACTTTCATTCACAGTTACAGGTAGTGCAACATTGACTCCTCGCTCGTTCTGTTTAACTATAACTCTCCCGCTCTCTGTGTAACGCCCTCTCACTTCCTCCGTGTCTTAAAGGGGTAGTGTCTAATTATCACGACACTACATCTCTCCTTTTCTTTTAAATGAAATGTCTTTCCTTAGTTTCAGCTTACTTACCCTGACAGAATGTACAATTGAAATAAAGTGGTTTCCAAAATACAGTCATGTAAAATTGTGATTCCGTATTATACTATGAATTCAAAATCAGATATACAAACACTTTAACAAATAACTAAGCTTAACATCTCTGAGCAGTACTGAACACACATTACTCTTGTGTCGATAACAAACATAACGGTGGCGAGAATTTGTCAGTGTCTCATCACTCTATGTAGCCTTTGCTATATCTCAGTGATGAGTCTTTGAGGCGGTCGTCTGTTTACCCTCACAGGGCGTCGCCTCCTGGTTTCAAGGTTAACGTGTTCAGGATCACCTGCTTGTCCATTAACACTGTCGTCATCACAGTTATCACCGTCTCGTGTTGTGAATGGGACTTCCGGTCTATGCTTCAAGAGTTTGAAGTGCGATCTATGTCTTGTGAGTCTGTGGTCATGTCTCTGTGCAGTGACCATTGTTCCTTTCACTGTGATGACTTTGTAGGGGTTTGGGTTGAAGGGTGTCACAAGTTTTCCTGTCTTCCTCTGTTGTATTAGGACAACATCACCCTCCTTGAGCACAGAGTGTGACGCGTTTCTCCTTTCGTCCGCATACTCCTTCATCCTGTCCTTCCTCAAACCATCTGTCCGACGGAGACCATCATCACTGGGGGGATGGGAGATGGACGGTAGCTTTATATTTATGGGGCGACCATAGAACACCTCAGCCGGAGGCCGGTTGGTGGTATGATGAGGTGTCGCACTGTAGTTCCTGAGGAACTTGTATAGCTCTTGTTTCCACGGCTTGCCTTCCAGCGTAGCTGTGTGGATCGCTTTGGTCAGAGTCCTGTTGAATCTTTCAACTGCAGCGTTGGCCTGTGGCCAGTAGGGGGTTATCTTCCTGTGGTGGAATCCAAGGTATCTTGCAAAGTCCGAAAAGTCCTTGCTTGAGAATGGGGGCCCATTATCGCTTTTCACCACTTTTGGAATTCCCACTGTTGAAAATATTTTGTCCATGACAGGGATGAGTTTGCATGCCGATGTGGATGGCAAAATCTCCACAAAGGGAAATCTTGAATACTCATCTATGAGGACGAACAGGTAGTCACCTGAAGGAAAGGGGCCACAGAAGTCCACCGCAACATCCTCCCAAGGCCCCTGTGGGAGTTCAGACATTTGCAGCGGTTGATGCTCAGTCTTGGGCGTGGATGATTGACAAGGAAGGCAGCGGGATATCAGTTCCTCGGTTTGTTTGTCTATCTTCGGAAACCAGACTTTCTCTCGGAGTAGCTGCTTAGTCTTGACAATGCCTTGATGTCCCTCATGAGCAAGTGCGAGTGCTCTGGATTGCAGGGTCACAGGCATGACGAGTCTGGTGCCCTTAAGAACGAGGCTGCCTCCATCCACCATCGTAAGTTCTTCCCTAATGTTGTAAAATGTCCTCAGAGTTGATTGATCAAATTGCGTGGCGTTGTCATGCAGGCCGTCCCAGTTACCTGAGTGAATAATTCCTACAACATGTTGTAACAGTGGATCACTTCGAGTCTCCCGTTTCACTTCCTCCAGTGTCATCGCTTTGGGTACCGCATGCGCAGCAATGAAAGAGACATGCATTTCAGTGTCCACGTCATCTGTGATACTGGGCGTGTGGAGCGTTTGTGGGTGGCGCGACATGTAGTCTGCCGGGTTTGATTTTCCAGGCTTGTGAACAACTTCGAACTTGTAAGGTTGCAGTCTGAGGGCCCACCTTTCAATCCTAGCGGGAGGCTTGGACTTTGGGTTGTTGAAGATGAGCTCCAGCGGCTTGTGGTCTGTGATCATAACAAAGTCAGCTCCATATAGGTATAAATGAAAATGCTCACAACTCCAAACAATAGCCAGCGCCTCTCGTTCGGTTTGGGAATATCGCTGTTCCACTGGGGTCAGAGCTCTACTTGCATAGGCTACGACGTATGTTTTGTTGTCCACCCTGTCAGTCTGTGCCAGGATTGCACCGAGACCAACTGGACTTGCGTCCACAATGACCTTTGTTCTTCTCTCGGGGTGAAAGTAGCTCATGACCGGACTGCTGATCAGCCTGTCTCTTAGTCGATTGAGGGCCTCCGTATGTTCCATCTTCCATGACCACTCTGTGTCCTTCTTTGTGAGCTCGCGCAGCGGTTGGGTAATTGAGGAGAAGTCCGGGATGAAACGAGCGCTGTAGTTAGCCATCCCCAGCAGGCTGCGGACCTCACTCGGATCCTGAGGGAGTGGCATGTGAGTGATGGCCTGTATTTTCTTCGGGTCAGGTGAGATGCCGTCCTTTGAGAAGATGTAGCCATAAAATTCCAGAGATGTCTTGTGGAACTCACACTTATCTCGATTAATTGTGAGATTGTTTTCATGGAGTCTTTTGAAGACTTCTTCCAGGGAGCGGTCATGCTCTGCAGGGGTGGTTCCAAAAATGATGATGTCGTCGCTGAAATTTCTGACTCCCTGTATTCCATGGAGCACATTTTGGATCGTGTGTTGGAAGACCTCTGCTGCTGAAGAGATTCCAAAAATGAGGCGTGTGTACCGTCTCAGTCCAACATGCGTTGAGAAAGTAGTGATGTATCTGGACTCAGGTGCTAGTTCAAGTTGGTGATATCCTGCATTGAGGTCCAGCTTTGAGAACATGGTGGCGCCGTTGAGATCATGCACGATGTCATCTACCGTAGGTGATATGTGTCTCTCCCTCTGGACAGCTTTATTCGGCAGGCGCATGTCTATGCAGAGGCGTAGTCTCTCAGGGTTTTTTGGTTTCGGTGACGCCACAATGGGTGACACCCACGGTGTTGGGCCTTCTACTTTTTCGATTATGCCTTGGTCCTCCAAACTTTGTAATTCCTCCTCCACTTTCTTCCTCATGTGAAAGGGAATACGACGGTGGGGCTGAACAACTGGTTGCACACTCGGGTCTATGTGCAATTTGACTTGGAAGTTTTTAAGTTTCCCCACGCCAGAGGTGAGACTTGGATACCGTAGGAACAGCTGATCTGCTTTAGACATGTCCTGTGGCACGGTTTGGTTGGAGAGCACCACATGTATGAGGCCTAGTTTAGTCGCAGTATCATGTCCCAGCAGTGAGCCGTGGTTTCCATCAACAACGTAGAATGCTGCCTGAGCTGTTCTCCCATTGGCAGAGACTGTTGTGGTGACCTTACCACGAAGGGAAAGGGGAACGTTCGTACCATAAGGGTATATCCTTTTGCTTGACTGCTCGAGTTTGAGTTTCGTTTTCAACGCGCCGTAGGCTCTTCGATCCAGGAGATTAGCTGAGGCCCCCGAATCGACAAGAACATCAATGCATTCACCAGCTACCATGACTGACCTCACTGGCGGCTTTCTCCCCTCCGCAGCTGTAGTGACAAAGATGTACTCACCATCCGTGCTCGAGTCATCAGCCGCGAGATGACTGATGGGAGCGGTGTCAGCACCGTCAGCAACAATAGTTTTGATTTGTCTGCGCCTGTTAGGCCACGACACCTCTTGTGCGCTCTGTGTCGGTTCCATTTTCTGTCCATGTTGACGGTGTTTCACCTTCATGCCAGGGCCGGAGAGACAGCAGCGGGCGAAGTGGTTGAATTTTCCACATGTCCGACACTGTAGACCTTTCGCTGGACATGCTGCCTGACCACCCTGATGAGGAAACGCACCTCCACAATTCCTACATTTCATCCCTGGCTGATCTCTACGGTCCATGTTTTCCATACGGTGTTCAGAGGTGGTCCATCCTCTGCGTCTTGAATTGAGCATGGCTGCAACATGTCCAGTATCTTGATTGTTTTCCATGCCAGACGCCTGAAGCTCCGATGTCTCAAAAGCTCGGGCCAGATCCAATAGACCTTTCAGAGTCATGTCCGGGTCTCTCAGTGCCCTTCTCCTGAGACGTGATGATGTGCAGCAGAGTATTATCTGAGACTTAATTTCCTTGTCTACATTAGTGAATTCACAATTCTGAGATAGCTGTCTCAGTCTGGTGTGAAAAGCATCAACAGTTTCACCTGGGTTTTGTTTTGATTGTCTAAATACATAGATTTCATATTCTACATTATGACTTGGACTGAAATATTCGGTGAGCAGTTGTACTGCCTTATCAAAATCACCTGGTTGGCCTCTTTCAGGAAAAGTCTCAAAGATATCCTGCACTTGTTCCCCAGCGTAGTACAGAAGCATAGCCTTTTTTCTCGTTTTATCAGTTATGGCAGCCGCCGTGAGAAATGTCTCAAATCTCCTCATCCACTTCGTCCATTTCAGGGAAAGGGAAGCCGGCTCTGCATGAACATCAAAAAGGGGAAACGCGGGTAAACCAGCCACACCAGCCATCGTTACAATAGGTTTTGTTCGACAGCGTTCTCTTTTCCTTTCCACAGGAATACCACTGTCCACGTGTGTGTAGCCGTTGCTAGCCCCGATCCAGCAGGCAAACCGTTGTGAGCGGCAGAAACTCCGTCGCGGGGATCCGTCCACGTCAGTCGCGCAATATCCTCGTCGCCATTGTAGAAACTGGATGTCCTCTCAGTTTAGATCTTTGTAGTTGAAGCTTTAATAACTTTCATTCACAGTTACAGGTAGTGCAACATTGACTCCTCGCTCGTTCTGTTTAACTATAACTCTCCCGCTCTCTGTGTAACGCCCTCTCACTTCCTCCGTGTCTTAAAGGGGTAGTGTCTAATTATCACGACACTACAAGCACTTTTTCTGAATTGTGCCGCTCCCGTCACTCTGGTTAGCTTGGCATCGGAAAAAACGCTCTCGGGTGCTTTAGAGTGCCGAGTTTATCACTGCGCGTGAAGAAATGACCACCTCCAACGTTTGGTTCATGTTTTATAAGCATTTTTAATTGTATTGCTTAAATCGCATTTTCTCGGCGAGCTGAGAGCTTTTTCTGAATTGTGCCGCTCCCGTCACTCTGGTTAGGTTGGCATCGAAAAAAACGCTCTCGGGTGCTTTAGAGTACCGAGTTTATCACTGCGCATGAAGAAATGACCACCTCCAACGTTTGGTTTATGTTTTATAAGCATTTTTAATTTTATTGCTTAAATCGCATTTTCTCGGCGAGCTGAGCGCTTTTTCTGAATTGTGCCGCTCCCGTCACTCTGGTTAGGTTGGCATCGAAAAAAACGCTCTCGGGTGCTTTAGAGTGCCGAGTTATTCACTGCGCATGAAGAAATGACCACCTCCAACGTTTGGTTTATGTTTAATAAGCATTTTTAATTTTATTGCTTATTTCGCATTTTCTCGGCGAGCTGAGCACTTTTTCTGAATTGTGCCGCTCCCGTCACTCTGGTTAGGTTGGCATCGAAAAAAATGCTCTCGGGTGCTTTAGAGTGCCGAGTTTATTACTGCGCATTAAGAAATGACCACCTCCAACGTTTGGTTTATGTTTTATAAGCATTTTTAATTTTATTGCTTAAATCGCATTTTCTCGGTGAGCTGAGCACTTTTTCTGAATTGTGCCGCTCCCGTCACTCTGGTTAGGTTGGCATCGAAAAAAACGCTCTCGGGTGCTTTAGAGTGCCGAGTTATTCACTGCGCACGAAGAAATGACCACCTCCAACGTTTGGTTTATGTTTTATAAGCATTTTTAATTTTATTGCTTAAATCGCATTTTCTCGGCGAGCTGAGCGCTTTTTCTGAATTGTGCCGCTCCCGTCACTCTGGTTAGGTTGGCATCGAAAAAAACGCTCTCGCGTGCTTTAGAGTGCCGAGTTTATTACTGCGCATTAAGAAATGACCACCTCCAACGTTTGGTTTATGTTTTATAAGCATTTTTAATTTTATTGCTTAAATCGCATTTTCTCGGCGAGCTGAGCACTTTTTCTGAATTGTGCCGCTCCCGTCACTCTGGTTAGGTTGGCATCGAAAAAAACGCTCTCGGGTGCTTTAGAGTGCCGAGTTTATTACTGCGCATTAAGAAATGACCACCTCCAACGTTTGGTTTATGTTTTATAAGCATTTTTAATTTTATTGCTTAAATCGCATTTTCTCGGCGAGCTGAGCACTTTTTCTGAATTGTGCCGCTCCCGTCACTCTGGTTAGGTTGGCATCGAAAAAAACGCTATCGGGTGCTTTAGAGTGCCGAGTTTTTCACTGCGCATGAAGAAATGACCACCTCCAACGTTTGGTTTATGTTTAATAAGCATTTTTAATTTTATTGCTTAAATCGCATTTTCTCGGCGAGCTGAGCACTTTTTCTGAATTGTGCCGCTCCCGTCACTCTGGTTAGGTTGGCATCGAAAAAAACGCTCTCGGGTGCTTTAGAGTGCCGAGTTTATTACTGCGCATTAAGAAATGACCACCTCCAACGTTTGGTTTATGTTTTATAAGCATTTTTAATTTTATTGCTTAAATCGCATTTTCTCGGCGAGCTGAGCACTTTTTCTGAATTGTGCCGCTCCCGTCACTCTGGTTAGGTTGGCATCGAAAAAAACGCTCTCGGGTGCTTTAGAGTGCCGAGTTTATTACTGCGCATTAAGAAATGACCACCTCCAACGTTTGGTTTATGTTTTATAAGCATTTTTAATTTTATTGCTTAAATCGCATTTTCTCGGCGAGCTGAGCACTTTTTCTGAATTGTGCCGCTCCCGTCACTCTGGTTAGGTTGGCATCGAAAAAAACGCTCTCGGGTGCTTTAGAGTGCCGAGTTATTCACTGCGCATGAAGAAATGACCACCTCCAACGTTTGGTTTATGTTTAATAAGCATTTTTAATTTTATTGCTTGAATCGCATTTTCTCGGCGAGCTGAGCACTTTTTCTGAATTGTGCCGCTCCCGTCACTCTGGTTAGGTTAGCATCGAAAAAAACGCTCTCGGGTGCTTTAGAGTGCCGAGTTTATCACTGCGCATGAAGAAATGACCACCTCCAACGTTTGGTTTATGTTTTATAAGCATTTTTAATTTTATTGCTTAAATCGCATTTTCTCGGCGAGCTGAGCGCTTTTTCTGAATTGTGCCGCTCCCGTCACTCTGGTTAGGTTGGCATCGAAAAAAACGCTCTCGGGTGCTTTAGAGTGCCGAGTTTATCACTGCGCATGAAGAAATGACCACCTCCAACGTTTGGTTTATGTTTTATAAGCATTTTTAATTTTGTTGCTTAAATCGCATTTTCTCGGCGAGCTGAGCGCTTTTTCTGAATTGTGCCGCTCCCGTCACTCTGGTTAGGTTGGCATCGAAAAAAACGCTCTCGGGTGCTTTAGAGTGCCGAGTTTATCACTGCGCATGAAGAAATGACCACCTCCAACGTTTGGTTTATGTTTAATAAGCATTTTTAATTTTATTGCTTAAATCGCATTTTCTCGGCGAGCTGAGCACTTTTTCTGAATTGTGCCGCTCCCGTCACTCTGGTTAGGTTGGCATCGAAAAAAACGCTCTCGGGTGCTTTAGAGTGCCGAGTTATTCACTGCGCATGAAGAAATGACCACCTCCAACGTTTGGTTTATGTTTTATAAGCATTTTTAATTTTATTGCTTAAATCGCATTTTCTCGGCGAGCTGAGCACTTTTTCTGAATTGTGCCGCTCCCGTCACTCTGGTTAGGTTGGCATCGAAAAAAACGCTCTCGGGTGCTTTAGAGTGCCGAGTTTATCACTGCGCATGAAGAAATGACCACCTCCAACGTTTGGTTTATGTTTTATAAGCATTTTTAATTTTATTGCTTAAATCGCATTTTCTCGGCGAGCTGAGCGCTTTTTCTGAATTGTGCCGCTCCCGTCACTCTGGTTAGGTTGGCATCGAAAAAAACGCTCTCGGGTGCTTTAGAGTGCCGAGTTATTCACTGCGCATGAAGAAATGACCACCTCCAACGTTTGGTTTATGTTTAATAAGCATTTTTAATTTTATTGCTTAAATCGCATTTTCTCGGCGAGCTGAGCGCTTTTTCTGAATTGTGCCGCTCCCGTCACTCTGGTTAGGTTGGCATCGAAAAAAACGCTCTCGGGTGCTTTAGAGTGCCGAGTTATTCACTGCGCATGAAGAAATGACCACCTCCAACGTTTGGTTTATGTTTAATAAGCATTTTAAATTTTATTGCTTAAATCGCATTTTCTCGGCGAGCTGAGCACTTTTTCTGAATTGTGCCGCTCCCGTCACTCTGGTTAGGTTGGCATCGAAAAAAAACGCTCTCGGGTGCTTTAGAGTGCCGAGTTTATTACTGTGCATTAAGAAATGACCACCTCCAACGTTTGGTTTATGTTTTATAAGCATTTTTAATTTTATTGCTTAAATCGCATTTTCTCGGCGAGCTGAGCACTTTTTCTGAATTGTGCCGCTCCCGTCACTCTGGTTAGGTTGGCATCGAAAAAAACGCTCTCGGGTGCTTTAGAGTGCCGAGTTATTCACTGCGCATGAAGAAATGACCACCTCCAACGTTTGGTTTATGTTTTATAAGCATTTTTAATTTTATTGCTTAAATCGCATTTTCTCGGCGAGCTGAGCACTTTTTCTGAATTGTGCCGCTCCCGTCACTCTGGTTAGGTTGGCATCGAAAAAAACGCTCTCGGGTGCTTTAGAGTGCCGAGTTTATCACTGCGCATGAAGAAATGACCACCTCCAACGTTTGGTTTATGTTTTATAAGCATTCTTAATTTTATTGCTTAAATCGCATTTTCTCGGCGAGCTGAGCGCTTTTTCTGAATTGTGCCGCTCCCGTCACTCTGGTTAGGTTGGCATCGAAAAAAACGCTCTCGGGTGCTTTAGAGTGCCGAGTTATTCACTGCGCATGAAGAAATGACCACCTCCAACGTTTGGTTTATGTTTTATAAGCATTTTTAATTTTATTGCTTAAATCGCATTTTCTCGGCGAGCTGAGCACTTTTTCTGAATTGTGCCGCTCCCGTCACTCTGGATAGGTTGGCATCGAAAAAAACGCTCTCGGGTGCTTTAGAGTGCCGAGTTTATCACTGCGCATGAAGAAATGACCACCTCCAACGTTTGGTTTATGTTTTATAAGCATTTTTAATTTTATTGCTTAAATCGCATTTTCTCGGCGAGCTGAGCGCTTTTTCTGAATTGTGCGGCTCCCGTCACTCTGGTTAGGTTGGCATCGAAAAAAACACTCTCGGGTGCTTTAGAGTGCCGAGTTATTCACTGCGCATGAAGAAATGACCACCTCCAACGTTTGGTTTATGTTTAATAAGCATTTTTAATTTTATTGCTTAAATCGCATTTTCTCGGCGAGCTGAGCGCTTTTTCTGAATTGTGCCGCTCCCGTCACTCTGGTTAGGTTGGCATCGAAAAAAACGCTCTCGGGTGCTTTAGAGTGCCGAGTTATTCACTGCGCATGAAGAAATGACCACCTCCAACGTTTGGTTTATGTTTGATAAGCATTTTTAATTTTATTGCTTAAATCGCATTTTCTCGGCGAGCTGAGCACTTTTTCTGAATTGTGCCGCTCCCGTCACTCTGGTTAGGTTGGCATCGAAAAAAACGCTCTCGGGTGCTTTAGAGTGCCGAGTTTATTACTGCGCATTAAGAAATGACCACCTCCAACGTTTGGTTTATGTTTTATAAGCATTTTTAATTTTATTGCTTAAATCGCATTTTCTCGGCGAGCTAAGCACTTTTTCTGAATTGTGCCGCTCCCGTCACTCTGGTTAGGTTGGCATCGAAAAAAACGCTCTCGGGTGCTTTAGAGTGCCGAGTTATTCACTGCGCACGAAGAAATGACCACCTCCAACGTTTGGTTTATGTTTTATAAGCATTTTTAATTTTATTGCCTAAATCGCATTTTCTCGGCGAGCTGAGCGCTTTTTCTGAATTGTGCCGCTCCCGTCACTCTGGTTAGGTTGGCATCGAAAAAAACGCTCTCGGGTGCTTTAGAGTGCCGAGTTATTCACTGCGCACGAAGAAATGACCACCTCCAACGTTTGGTTTATGTTTTATAAGCATTTTTAATTTTATTGCTTAAATCGCATTTTCTCGGCGAGCTGAGCGCTTTTTCTGAATTGTGCCGCTCCCGTCACTCTGGTTAGGTTGGCATCGAAAAAAACGCTCTCGGGTGCTTTAGAGTGCCGAGTTTATTACTGCGCATTAAGAAATGACCACCTCCAACGTTTGGTTTATGTTTTATAAGCATTTTTAATTTTATTGCTTAAATCGCATTTTCTCGGCGAGGTGCACTTTTTCTGAATTGTGCCGCTCCCGTCACTCTGGTTAGGTTGGCATCGAAAAAAACGCTCTCGGGTGCTTTAGAGTGCCGAGTTTATTACTGCGCATTAAGAAATGACCACCTCCAACGTTTGGTTTATGTTTTATAAGCATTTTTAATTTTATTGCTTAAATCGCATTTTCTCGGCGAGCTGAGCACTTTTTCTGAATTGTGCCGCTCCCGTCACTCTGGTTAGGTTGGCATCGAAAAAAACGCTCTCGGGTGCTTTAGAGTGCCGAGTTATTCACTGCGCATGAAGAAATGACCACCTCCAACGTTTGGTTTATGTTTTATAAGCATTTTTAATTTTATTGCTTAAATCGCATTTTCTCGGCGAGCTGAGCACTTTTTCTGAATTGTGCCGCTCCCGTCACTCTGGTTAGGTGGGCATCGAAAAAAACGCTCTCGGGTGCTTTAGAGTGCCGGGTTTATCACTGCGCATGAAGAAATGACCACCTCCAACGTTTGGTTTATGTTTTATAAGCATTTTTAATTTTATTGCTTAAATCGCATTTTCTCGGCGAGCTGAGCGCTTTTTCTGAATTGTGCCGCTCCCGTCACTCTGGTTAAGTTGGCATCGAAAAAAACGCTCTCGGGTGCTTTAGAGTGCCGAGTTATTCACTGCGCATGAAGAAATGACCACCTCCAACGTTTGGTTTATGTTTTATAAGCATTTTTAATTTTATTGCTTAAATCGCATTTTCTCGGCGAGCTGAGCACTTTTTCTGAATTGTGCCGCTCCCGTCACTCTGGTTAGGTGGGCATCGAAAAAAACGCTCTCGGGTGCTTTAGAGTGCCGGGTTTATCACTGCGCATGAAGAAATGACCACCTCCAATTAACGTTTGGTTTATGTTTTATAAGCATTTTTAATTTTATTGCTTAAATCGCATTTTCTCGGCGAGCTGAGCGCTTTTTCTGAATTGTGCCGCTCCCGTCACTCTGGTTAGGTTGGCATCGAAAAAAACGCTCTCGGGTGCTTTAGAGTGCCGAGTTATTCACTGCGCATGAAGAAATGACCACCTCCAACGTTTGGTTTATGTTTAATAAGCATTTTTAATTTTATTGCTTAAATCGCATTTTCTCGGCGAGCTGAGCACTTTTTCTGAATTGTGCCGCTCCCGTCACTCTGGTTAGGTTGGCATCGAAAAAAACGCTCTCGGGTGCTTTAGAGTGCCGAGTTTATCACTGCGCATGAAGAAATGACCACCTCCAACGTTTGGTTTATGTTTAATAAGCATTTTTAATTTTATTGCTTAAATCGCATTTTCTCGGCGAGCTGAGCACTTTTTCTGAATTGTGCCGCTCCCGTCACTCTGGTTAGGTTGGCATCGAAAAAAACGCTCTCGGGTGCTTTAGAGTGCCGACTTTATCACTGCGCATGAAGAAATGACCACCTCCAACGTTTGGTTTATGTTTTATAAGCATTTTTAATTTTATTGCTTAAATCGCATTTTCTCGGCGAGCTGAGCACTTTTTCTGAATTGTGCCGCTCCCGTCACTCTGGTTAGGTTGGCATCGAAAAAAACGCTCACGGGTGCTTTAGAGTGCCGAGTTTATTACTGCGCATTAAGAAATGACCACCTCCAACGTTTGGTTGATGTTTTATAAGCATTTTTAATTTTATTGCTTAAATCGCATTTTCTCGGCGAGCTGAGCACTTTTTCTGAATTGTGCCGCTCCCGTCACTCTGGTGGCATCGAAAAAAACGCTCTCGGGTGCTTTAGAGTGCCGAGTTATTCACTGCGCATGAAGAAATGACCACCTCCAACGTTTGGTTTATGTTTTATAAGCATTTTTAATTTTATTGCTTAAATCGCATTTTCTCGGCGAGCTGAGCACTTTTTCTGAATTGTGCCGCTCCCGTCACTCTGGTTAGGTTGGCATCGAAAAAAACGCTCTCGGGTGCTTTAGAGTGCCGAGTTTATCACTGCGCATGAAGAAATGACCACCTCCAACGTTTGGTTTATGTTTTATAAGCATTTTTAATTTTATTGCTTAAATCGCATTTTCTCGGCGAGCTGAGCGCTTTTTCTGAATTGTGCCGCTCCCGTCACTCTGGTTAGGTTGGCATCGAAAAAAACGCTCTCGGGTGCTTTAGAGTGCCGAGTTTATCACTGCGCATGAAGAAATGACCACCTCCAACGTTTGGTTTATGTTTTATAAGCATTTTTAGTTTTATTGCTTAAATCGCATTTTCTCGGCGAGCTGAGCGCTTTTTCTGAATTGTGCCGCTCCCGTAACTCTGGTTAGGTTGGCATCGAAAAAAACGCTCTCGGGTGCTTTAGAGTGCCGAGTTTATCACTGCGCATGAAGAAATGACCACTTCCAACGTTTGGTTTATGTTTTATAAGCATTTTTAATTTTATTGCTTAAATCGCATTTTCTCGGCGAGCTGAGCACTTTTTCTGAATTGTGCCGCTCCCGTCACTCTGGTTAGGTTGGCATCGAAAAAAACGCTCTCGGGTGCTTTAGAGTGCCGAGTTATTCACTGCGCATGAAGAAATGACCACCTCCAACGTTTGGTTTATGTTTTATAAGCATTTTTAATTTTATTGCTTAAATCGCATTTTCTCGGCGAGCTGAGCACTTTTTCTGAATTGTGCCGCTCCCGTCACTCTGGTTAGGTTGGCATCGAAAAAAACGCTCTCGGGTGCTTTAGAGTGCCGAGTTTATCACTGCGCATGAAGAAATGACCACCTCCAACGTTTGGTTTATGTTTTATAAGCATTTTTAATTTTATTGCTTAAATCGCATTTTCTCGGCGAGCTGAGCGCTTTTTCTGAATTGTGCCGCTCCCGTCACTCTGGTTAGGTTGGCATCGAAAAAAACGCTCTCGGGTGCTTTAGAGTGCCGAGTTATTCACTGCGCATGAAGAAATGACCACCTCCAACGTTTGGTTTATGTTTAATAAGCATTTTTAATTTTATTGCTTAAATCGCATTTTCTCGGCGAGCTGAGCGCTTTTTCTGAATTGTGCCGCTCCCGTCACTCTGGTTAGGTTGGCATCGAAAAAAACGCTCTCGGGTGCTTTAGAGTGCCGAGTTATTCACTGCGCATGAAGAAATGACCACCTCCAACGTTTGGTTTATGTTTAATAAGCATTTTTAATTTTATTGCTTAAATCGCATTTTCTCGGCGAGCTGAGCACTTTTTCTGAATTGTGCCGCTCCCGTCACTCTGGTTAGGTTGGCATCGAAAAAAACGCTCTCGGGTGCTTTAGAGTGCCGAGTTTATTACTGCGCATTAAGAAATGACCACCTCCAACGTTTGGTTTATGTTTTATAAGCATTTTTAATTTTATTGCTTAAATCGCATTTTCTCGGCGAGCTGAGCACTTTTTCTGAATTGTGCCGCTCCCGTCACTCTGGTTAGGTTGGCATCGAAAAAAACGCTCTCGGGTGCTTTAGAGTGCCGAGTTATTCACTGCGCATGAAGAAATGACCACCTCCAACGTTTGGTTTATGTTTTATAAGCATTTTTAATTTTATTGCTTAAATCGCGTTTTCTCGGCGAGCTGAGCGCTTTTTCTGAATTGTGCCGCTCCCGTCACTCTGGTTAGGTTGGCATCGAAAAAAACGCTCTCGGGTGCTTTAGAGTGCCGAGTTTATCACTGCGCATGAAGAAATGACCACCTCCAACGTTTGGTTTATGTTTTATAAGCATTTTTAATTTTATTGCTTAAATCGCATTTTCTCGGCGAGCTGAGCGCTTTTTCTGAATTGTGCCGCTCCCGTAACTCTGGTTAGGTTGGCATCGAAAAAAACGCTCTCGGGTGCTTTAGAGTGCCGAGTTTATCACTGCGCATGAAGAAATGACCACTTCCAACGTTTGGTTTATGTTTTATAAGCATTTTTAATTTTATTGCTTAAATCGCATTTTCTCGGCGAGCTGAGCACTTTTTCTGAATTGTGCCGCTCCCGTCACTCTGGTTAGGTTGGCATCGAAAAAAACGCTCTCGGGTGCTTTAGAGTTCCGAGTTTATTACTGCGCATTAAGAAATGACCACCTCCAACGTTTGGTTTATGTTTTATAAGCATTTTTAATTTTATTGCTTAAATCGCATTTTCTCGGCGAGCTGAGCACTTTTTCTGAATTGTGCCGCTCCCGTCACTCTGGTTAGGTTGGCATCGAAAAAAACGCTCTCGGGTGCTTTAGAGTGCCGAGTTATTCACTGCGCATGAAGAAATGACCACCTCCAACGTTTGGTTTATGTTTTATAAGCATTTTTAATTTTATTGCTTAAATCGCATTTTCTCGGCGAGCTGAGCACTTTTTCTGAATTGTGCCGCTCCCGTCACTCTGGTTAGGTTGGCATCGAAAAAAACGCTCTCGGGTGCTTTAGAGTGCCGAGTTTATCACTGCGCATGAAGAAATGACCACCTCCAACGTTTGGTTTATGTTTTATAAGCATTTTTAATTTTATTGCTTAAATCGCATTTTCTCGGCGAGCTGAGCGCTTTTTCTGAATTGTGCCGCTCCCGTCACTCTGGTTAGGTTGGCATCGAAAAAAACGCTCTCGGGTGCTTTAGAGTGCCGAGTTATTCACTGCGCATGAAGAAATGACCACCTCCAACGTTTGGTTTATGTTTAATAAGCATTTTTAATTTTATTGCTTAAATCGCATTTTCTCGGCGAGCTGAGCGCTTTTTCTGAATTGTGCCGCTCCCGTCACTCTGGTTAGGTTGGCATCGAAAAAAACGCTCTCGGGTGCTTTAGAGTGCCGAGTTATTCACTGCGCATGCAGAAATGACCACCTCCAACGTTTGGTTTATGTTTAATAAGCATTTTTAATTTTATTGCTTAAATCGCATTTTCTCGGCGAGCTGAGCACTTTTTCTGAATTGTGCCGCTCCCGTCACTCTGGTTAGGTTGGCATCGAAAAAAACGCTCTCGGGTGCTTTAGAGTGCCGAGTTTATTACTGCGCATTAAGAAATGACCACCTCCAACGTTTGGTTTATGTTTTATAAGCATTTTTAATTTTATTGCTTAAATCGCATTTTCTCGGCGAGCTGAGCACTTTTTCTGAATTGTGCCGCTCCCGTCACTCTGGTTAGGTTGGCATCGAAAAAAACGCTCTCGGGTGCTTTAGAGTGCCGAGTTATTCACTGCGCACGAAGAAATGACCACCTCCAACGTTTGGTTTATGTTTTATAAGCATTTTTAATTTTATTGCTTAAATCGCATTTTCTCGGCGAGCTGAGCGCTTTTTCTGAATTGTGCCGCTCCCGTCAATCTGGTTAGGTTGGCATCGAAAAAAACGCTCTCGGGTGCTTTAGAGTGCCGAGTTTATTACTGCGCATTAAGAAATGACCACCTCCAACGTTTGGTTTATGTTTTATAAGCATTTTTAATTTTATTGCTTAAATCGCATTTTCTCGGCGAGCTGAGCACTTTTTCTGAATTGTGCCGCTCCCGTCACTCTGGTTAGGTTGGCATCGAAAAAAACGCTCTCGGGTGCTTTAGAGTGCCGAGTTTATTACTGCGCATTAAGAAATGACCACCTCCAACGTTTGGTTTATGTTTTATAAGCATTTTTAATTTTATTGCTTAAATCGCATTTTCTCGGCGAGCTGAGCACTTTTTCTGAATTGTGCCGCTCCCGTCACTCTGGTTAGGTTGGCATCGAAAAAAACGCTATCGGGTGCTTTAGAGTGCCGAGTTATTCACTGCGCATGAAGAAATGACCACCTCCAACGTTTGGTTTATGTTTAATAAGCATTTTTAATTTTATTGCTTAAATCGCATTTTCTCGGCGAGCTGAGCACTTTTTCTGAATTGTGCCGCTCCCGTCACTCTGGTTAGGTTGGCATCGAAAAAAACGCTCTCGGGTGCTTTAGAGTGCCGAGTTTATTACTGCGCATTAAGAAATGACCACCTCCAACGTTTGGTTTATGTTTTATAAGCATTTTTAATTTTATTGCTTAAATCGCATTTTCTCGGCGAGCTGAGCACTTTTTCTGAATTGTGCCGCTCCCGTCACTCTGGTTAGGTTGGCATCGAAAAAAACGCTCTCGGGTGCTTTAGAGTGCCGAGTTATTCACTGCGCATGAAGAAATGACCACCTCCAACGTTTGGTTTATGTTTTATAAGCATTTTTAATTTTATTGCTTAAATCGCATTTTCTCGGCGAGCTGAGCACTTTTTCTGAATTGTGCCGCTCCCGTCACTCTGGTTAGGTTGGCATCGAAAAAAACGCTCTCGGGTGCTTTAGAGTGCCGAGTTTATCACTGCGCATGAAGAAATGACCACCTCCAACGTTTGGTTTATGTTTTATAAGCATTTTTAATTTTATTGCTTAAATCGCATTTTCTCGGCGAGCTGAGCGCTTTTTCTGAATTGTGCCGCTCCCGTCACTCTGGTTAGGTTGGCATCGAAAAAAACGCTCTCGGGTGCTTTAGAGTGCCGAGTTATTCACTGCGCATGAAGAAATGACCACCTCCAACGTTTGGTTTATGTTTAATAAGCATTTTTAATTTTATTGCTTAAATCGCATTTTCTCGGCGAGCTGAGCGCTTTTTCTGAATTGTGCCGCTCCCGTCACTCTGGTTAGGTTGGCATCGAAAAAAACGCTCTCGGGTGCTTTAGAGTGCCGAGTTATTCACTGCGCATGAAGAAATGACCACCTCCAACGTTTGGTTTATGTTTAATAAGCATTTTTAATTTTATTGCTTAAATCGCATTTTCTCGGCGAGCTGAGCACTTTTTCTGAATTGTGCCGCTCCCGTCACTCTGGTTAGGTTGGCATCGAAAAAAAACGCTCTCGGGTGCTTTAGAGTGCCGAGTTTATTACTGCGCATTAAGAAATGACCACCTCCAACGTTTGGTTTATGTTTTATAAGCATTTTTAATTTTATTGCTTAAATCGCATTTTCTCGGCGAGCTGAGCACTTTTTCTGAATTGTGCCGCTCCCGTCACTCTGGTTAGGTTGGCATCGAAAAAAACGCTCTCTGGTGCTTTAGAGTGCCGAGTTATTCACTGCGCATGAAGAAATGACCACCTCCAACGTTTGGTTTATGTTTTATAAGCATTTTTAATTTTATTCCTTAAATCGCATTTTCTCGGCGAGCTGAGCACTTTTTCTGAATTGTGCCGCTCCCGTCACTCTGGTTAGGTTGGCATCGAAAAAAACGCTCTCGGGTGCTTTAGAGTGCCGAGTTTATCACTGCGCATGAAGAAATGACCACCTCCAACGTTTGGTTTATGTTTTATAAGCATTTTTAATTTTATTGCTTAAATCGCATTTTCTCGGCGAGCTGAGCGCTTTTTCTGAATTGTGCCGCTCCCGTCACTCTGGTTAGGTTGGCATCGAAAAAAACGCTCTCGGGTGCTTTAGAGTGCCGAGTTATTCACTGCGCATGAAGAAATGACCACCTCCAACGTTTGGTTTATGTTTAATAAGCATTTTTAATTTTATTGCTTAAATCGCATTTTCTCGGCGAGCTGAGCGCTTTTTCTGAATTGTGCCGCTCCCGTCACTCTGGTTAGGTTGGCATCGAAAAAAACGCTCTCGGGTGCTTTAGAGTGCCGAGTTTATCACTGCGCATGAAAAAATGACCACCTCCAACGTTTGGTTTATGTTTTATAAGCATTTTTAATTTTATTGCTTAAATCGCATTTTCTCGGCGAGCTGAGCACTTTTTCTGAATTGTGCCGCTCCCGTCACTCTGGTTAGGTTGGCATCGAAAAAAACGCTCTCGGGTGCTTTAGAGTGCCGAGTTTATCACTGCGCATGAAGAAATGACCACCTCCAACGTTTGGTTTATGTTTTATAAGCATTTTTAATTTTATTGCTTAAATCGCATTTTCTCGGCGAGCTGAGCACTTTTTCTGAATTGTGCCGCTCCCGTCACTCTGGTTAGGTTGGCATCGAAAAAAACGCTCTCGGGTGCTTTAGAGTGCCGAGTTTATCACTGCGCATGAAGAAATGACCACCTCCAACGTTTGGTTTATGTTTTATAAGCATTTTTAATTTTATTGCTTAAATCGCATTTTCTCGGCGAGCTGAGCACTTTTTCTGAATTGTGCCGCTCCCGTCACTCTGGTTAGGTTGGCATCGAAAAAAACGCTCTCGGGTGCTTTAGAGTGCCGAGTTTATCACTGCGCATGAAGAAATGACCACCTCCAACGTTTGGTTTATGTTTTATAAGCATTTTTAATTTTATTGCTTAAATCGCATTTTCTCGGCGAGCTGAGCACTTTTTCTGAATTGTGCCGCTCCCGTCACTCTGGTTAGGTTGGCATCGAAAAAAACGCTCTCGGGTGCTTTAGAGTGCCGAGTTTATCACTGCGCATGAAGAAATGACCACCTCCAACGTTTGGTTTATGTTTTATAAGCATTTTTAATTTTATTGCTTAAATCGCATTTTCTCGGCGAGCTGAGCACTTTTTCTGAATTGTGCCGCTCCCGTCACTCTGGTTAGGTTGGCATCGAAAAAAACGCTCTCGGGTGCTTTAGAGTGCCGAGTTTATCACTGCGCATGAAGAAATGACCACCTCCAACGTTTGGTTTATGTTTTATAAGCATTTTTAATTTTATTGCTTAAATCGCATTTTCTCGGCGAGCTGAGCACTTTTTCTGAATTGTGCCGCTCCCGTCACTCTGGTTAGGTTGGCATCGAAAAAAACGCTCTCGGGTGCTTTAGAGTGCCGAGTTTATCACTGCGCATGAAGAAATGACCACCTCCAACGTTTGGTTTATGTTTTATAAGCATTTTTAATTTTATTGCTTAAATCGCATTTTCTCGGCGAGCTGAGCACTTTTTCTGAATTGTGCCGCTCCCGTCACTCTGGTTAGGTTGGCATCGAAAAAAACGCTCTCGGGTGCTTTAGAGTGCCGGGTTTATCACTGCGCATGAAGAAATGACCACCTCCAACGTTTGGTTTATGTTTTATAAGCATTTTTAATTTTATTGCTTAAATCACATTTTCTCGGCGAGCTGAGCACTTTTTCTGAATTGTGCCGCTCCCGTCACTCTGGTTAGGTTGGCATCGAAAAAAACGCTCTCGGGTGCTTTAGAGTGCCGAGTTTATCACTGCGCATGAAGAAATGACCACCTCCAACGTTTGGTTTATGAGCATTTTTAATTTTATTGCTTAAATCGCATTTTCTCGGCGAGCTGAGCGCTTTTTCTGAATTGTGCCGCTCCCGTCACTCTGGTTAGGTTGGCATCGAAAAAAAACGCTCTCGGGTGCTTTAGAGTGCCGAGTTTATTACTGCGCATTAAGAAATGACCACCTCCAACGTTTGGTTTATGTTTTATAAGCATTTTTAATTTTATTGCTTAAATCGCATTTTCTCGGCGAGGTGCACTTTTTCTGAATTGTGCCGCTCCCGTCACTCTGGTTAGGTTGGCATCGAAAAAAACGCTCTCGGGTGCTTTAGAGTGCCGAGTTTATTACTGCGCATTAAGAAATGACCACCTCCAACGTTTGGTTTATGTTTTATAAGCATTTTTAATTTTATTGCTTAAATCGCATTTTCTCGGCGAGCTGAGCACTTTTTCTGAATTGTGCCGCTCCCGTCACTCTGGTTAGGTTGGCATCGAAAAAAACGCTCTCGGGTGCTTTAGAGTGCCGAGTTATTCACTGCGCATGAAGAAATGACCACCTCCAACGTTTGGTTTATGTTTTATAAGCATTTTTAATTTTATTGCTTAAATCGCATTTTCTCGGCGAGCTGAGCACTTTTTCTGAATTGTGCCGCTCCCGTCACTCTGGTTAGGTGGGCATCGAAAAAAACGCTCTCGGGTGCTTTAGAGTGCCGGGTTTATCACTGCGCATGAAGAAATGACCACCTCCAACGTTTGGTTTATGTTTTATAAGCATTTTTAATTTTATTGCTTAAATCGCATTTTCTCGGCGAGCTGAGCGCTTTTTCTGAATTGTGCCGCTCCCGTCACTCTGGTTAGGTTGGCATCGAAAAAAACGCTCTCGGGTGCTTTAGAGTGCCGAGTTATTCACTGCGCATGAAGAAATGACCACCTCCAACGTTTGGTTTATGTTTTATAAGCATTTTTAATTTTATTGCTTAAATCGCATTTTCTCGGCGAGCTGAGCACTTTTTCTGAATTGTGCCGCTCCCGTCACTCTGGTTAGGTGGGCATCGAAAAAAACGCTCTCGGGTGCTTTAGAGTGCCGGGTTTATCACTGCGCATGAAGAAATGACCACCTCCAATTAACGTTTGGTTTATGTTTTATAAGCATTTTTAATTTTATTGCTTAAATCGCATTTTCTCGGCGAGCTGAGCGCTTTTTCTGAATTGTGCCGCTCCCGTCACTCTGGTTAGGTTGGCATCGAAAAAAACGCTCTCGGGTGCTTTAGAGTGCCGAGTTATTCACTGCGCATGAAGAAATGACCACCTCCAACGTTTGGTTTATGTTTAATAAGCATTTTTAATTTTATTGCTTAAATCGCATTTTCTCGGCGAGCTGAGCACTTTTTCTGAATTGTGCCGCTCCCGTCACTCTGGTTAGGTTGGCATCGAAAAAAACGCTCTCGGGTGCTTTAGAGTGCCGAGTTTATCACTGCGCATGAAGAAATGACCACCTCCAACGTTTGGTTTATGTTTAATAAGCATTTTTAATTTTATTGCTTAAATCGCATTTTCTCGGCGAGCTGAGCACTTTTTCTGAATTGTGCCGCTCCCGTCACTCTGGTTAGGTTGGCATCGAAAAAAACGCTCTCGGGTGCTTTAGAGTGCCGACTTTATCACTGCGCATGAAGAAATGACCACCTCCAACGTTTGGTTTATGTTTTATAAGCATTTTTAATTTTATTGCTTAAATCGCATTTTCTCGGCGAGCTGAGCACTTTTTCTGAATTGTGCCGCTCCCGTCACTCTGGTTAGGTTGGCATCGAAAAAAACGCTCACGGGTGCTTTAGAGTGCCGAGTTTATTACTGCGCATTAAGAAATGACCACCTCCAACGTTTGGTTGATGTTTTATAAGCATTTTTAATTTTATTGCTTAAATCGCATTTTCTCGGCGAGCTGAGCACTTTTTCTGAATTGTGCCGCTCCCGTCACTCTGGTGGCATCGAAAAAAACGCTCTCGGGTGCTTTAGAGTGCCGAGTTATTCACTGCGCATGAAGAAATGACCACCTCCAACGTTTGGTTTATGTTTTATAAGCATTTTTAATTTTATTGCTTAAATCGCATTTTCTCGGCGAGCTGAGCACTTTTTCTGAATTGTGCCGCTCCCGTCACTCTGGTTAGGTTGGCATCGAAAAAAACGCTCTCGGGTGCTTTAGAGTGCCGAGTTTATCACTGCGCATGAAGAAATGACCACCTCCAACGTTTGGTTTATGTTTTATAAGCATTTTTAATTTTATTGCTTAAATCGCATTTTCTCGGCGAGCTGAGCGCTTTTTCTGAATTGTGCCGCTCCCGTCACTCTGGTTAGGTTGGCATCGAAAAAAACGCTCTCGGGTGCTTTAGAGTGCCGAGTTTATCACTGCGCATGAAGAAATGACCACCTCCAACGTTTGGTTTATGTTTTATAAGCATTTTTAGTTTTATTGCTTAAATCGCATTTTCTCGGCGAGCTGAGCGCTTTTTCTGAATTGTGCCGCTCCCGTAACTCTGGTTAGGTTGGCATCGAAAAAAACGCTCTCGGGTGCTTTAGAGTGCCGAGTTTATCACTGCGCATGAAGAAATGACCACTTCCAACGTTTGGTTTATGTTTTATAAGCATTTTTAATTTTATTGCTTAAATCGCATTTTCTCGGCGAGCTGAGCACTTTTTCTGAATTGTGCCGCTCCCGTCACTCTGGTTAGGTTGGCATCGAAAAAAACGCTCTCGGGTGCTTTAGAGTGCCGAGTTATTCACTGCGCATGAAGAAATGACCACCTCCAACGTTTGGTTTATGTTTTATAAGCATTTTTAATTTTATTGCTTAAATCGCATTTTCTCGGCGAGCTGAGCACTTTTTCTGAATTGTGCCGCTCCCGTCACTCTGGTTAGGTTGGCATCGAAAAAAACGCTCTCGGGTGCTTTAGAGTGCCGAGTTTATCACTGCGCATGAAGAAATGACCACCTCCAACGTTTGGTTTATGTTTTATAAGCATTTTTAATTTTATTGCTTAAATCGCATTTTCTCGGCGAGCTGAGCGCTTTTTCTGAATTGTGCCGCTCCCGTCACTCTGGTTAGGTTGGCATCGAAAAAAACGCTCTCGGGTGCTTTAGAGTGCCGAGTTATTCACTGCGCATGAAGAAATGACCACCTCCAACGTTTGGTTTATGTTTAATAAGCATTTTTAATTTTATTGCTTAAATCGCATTTTCTCGGCGAGCTGAGCGCTTTTTCTGAATTGTGCCGCTCCCGTCACTCTGGTTAGGTTGGCATCGAAAAAAACGCTCCCGGGTGCTTTAGAGTGCCGAGTTATTCACTGCGCATGAAGAAATGACCACCTCCAACGTTTGGTTTATGTTTAATAAGCATTTTTAATTTTATTGCTTAAATCGCATTTTCTCGACGAGCTGAGCACTTTTTCTGAATTGTGCCGCTCCCGTCACTCTGGTTAGGTTGGCATCGAAAAAAACGCTCTCGGGTGCTTTAGAGTGCCGAGTTTATTACTGCGCATTAAGAAATGACCACCTCCAACGTTTGGTTTATGTTTTATAAGCATTTTTAATTTTATTGCTTAAATCGCATTTTTCTCGGCGAGCTGAGCACTTTTTCTGAATTGTGCCGCTCCGTCACTCTGTTAGGTTGGCATCGAAAAAAAACGCTCTCGGGTGCTTTAGAGTGCGAGTTATTCACTGCGCATGAAGAAATGACCACCTCCAACGTTTGGTTTATGTTTTATAAGCATTTTTAATTTTATTGCTTAAATCGCGTTTTCTCGGCGAGCTGAGCGCTTTTCTGAATTGTGCCGCTCCCGTCACTCCTGGTTAGGTTGGCATCGAAAAAACGCTCTCGGGTGCTTTAGAGTGCCGAGTTTATCACTGCGCATGAAGAAATGACCACCTCCAACGTTTGGTTTATGTTTTATAAGCATTTTTAATTTTATTGCTTAAATCGCATTTCTCGGCGAGCTGAGCGCTTTTTCTGAATTGTGCCGCTCCCGTAACTCTGGTTAGGTTGGCATCGAAAAAAACGCTCTCGGTGCTTTAGAGTGCCGAGTTTATCACTGCGCATGAAGAAATGACCACTTCCAACGTTTGGTTATGTTTTATAAGGCATTTTTAATTTATTGCTTAAATCGCATTTCTCGGCGAGCTGAGCACTTTTTTCTGAATTGTGCCGCTCCCGTCACTCTGGTTAGGTTGGCATCGAAAAAAACGCTCTCGGGTGCTTTAGAGTTCCGAGTTTATTACTGCGCATTAAGAATGACCACCTCCAACGTTTGGTTTATGTTTTATAAGCATTTTAATTTATTGCTTAATCGCATTTTCTCGGCGAGCTGAGCACTTTTCTGATTGTGCCGCTCCGTCACTCTGTTAGGTTGGCATCGAAAAAACGCTCTCGGGTGCTTTAGAGTGCCGAGTTATTCACTGCGCATGAAGAAATGACCACCTCCAACGTTTGGTTTATGTTTTATACAGCATTTTTAATTTTATTGCTTAAATCGCATTTTCTCGGCGAGCTGAGCACTTTTTCTGAATTGTGCCGCTCCCGTCACTCTGTTAGGTTGGCATCGAAAAAAACGCTCTCGGGTGCTTTAGAGTGCCGAGTTTATCACTGCGCATGAAGAAATGACCACCTCCAACGTTTGGTTTATGTTTTATAAGCATTTTTAATTTTATTGCTTAAATCGCATTTCTCGGCGAGCTGAGCGCTTTTTCTGAATTGTGCCGCTCCCGTCACTCTGGTTAGGTTGGCATCGAAAAAAACGCTCTCGGGTGCTTTAGAGTGCCGAGTTATTCACTGCGCATGAAGAAATGACCACCTCCAACGTTTGGTTTATGTTTAATAAGCATTTTTAATTTTATTGCTTAAATCGCATTTTCTCGCGAGCTGAGCGCTTTTCTGAATTGTGCCGCTCCCGTCACGTCTGGTTAGGTTGGCATCGAAAAAAACGCTCTCGGGTGCTTAGAGTGCCGAGTTATTCACTGCGCATGCAGAAATGACCACCTCCAACGTTTGGTTTATGTTTAATAAGCATTTTTAATTTTATTGCTTAAATCGCTATTTCTCGGCGAGCTGAGCACTTTTTCTGAATTGTGCCGCTCCCGTCACTCTGGTTAGGTTGGCATCGAAAAAAACGCTCTCGGGTGCTTTAGAGTGCCGAGTTTATTACTGCGCATTAAGAAATGACCACCTCCAACGTTTGGTTTATGTTTTATAAGCATTTTAATTTTATTGCTTAAATCGCATTTTCTCGGCGAGCTGAGCACTTTTTCTGAATTGTGCCGCTCCCGTCACTCTGGTTAGGTTGGCATCGAAAAAAACGCTCTCGGGTGCTTTAGAGTGCGAGTTATTCACTGCGCACGAAGAAATGACCACCTCCAACGTTTGGTTTATGTTTTATAAGCCATTTTTAATTTTATTGCTTAATCGCATTTTCTCGGCGAGCTGAGCGCTTTTTCTGAATTGTGCCGCTCCCGTCACTCTGGTTAGGTTGGCATCGAAAAAAACGCTCTCGGGTGCTTTAGAGTGCCGAGTTTATTACTGCGCATTAAGAAATGACCACCTCCAACGTTTGGTTTATGTTTTATAAGCATTTTTAATTTTATTGCTTAAATCGCATTTTCTCGGCGAGCTGAGCACTTTTTCTGAATTGTGCCGCTCCCAGTCACTCTGGTTAGGTTGGCATCGAAAAAAACGCTCTCGGGTGCTTTAGAGTGCCGAGTTTATTACTGCGCATTAAGAAATGACCACCTCCAACGTTTGGTTTATGTTTTATAAGCATTTTTAATTTTATTGCTTAAATCGCATTTTCTCGGC